>NC_090752.1:79986441-79994943 GCF_036898095.1 Palaemon carinicauda
CATGAAAATATACAGTATGCTCATTCTACAGAGACTAGAGAGAAAGACTGATGAAAAGCTGAGAGATGAAAAACTAGGATTTCGAAATGGTAGAAGTTGTACTGACTAAATTTTAATTTTAAGACACGTTGTACAGCACTGTGTAGAATATAGAAATTCCCTTTTTATGGCATTTGTGGACTATGAAAAAGCCTTTGATGGTGTGCACCGGCCAATTTTGTGGGGAGTCCTGTGATATTATGGAGTTCCTCTTAAATATGTAAATATTATTAAGTCTGTTGATGAGCATAACCCAGGTAGGACAGGAAATGAGGAACTAAATAATGTTAATGGAGTCCTATCTAATGAATTTCCAGTGGATATTGGGATACTCCAAGGAGTTGTGTTGTCACCTATGTTCTTTATCCATCTCATGGATTTTGTAATGTTTAGAACAGTAGTAGATGGCAAAGAATTGAACTGGAATGTTAACAGGAAATTAGCGGACTTACCGTGTGCTGATGACGCTGTTCTTATTATCAAAACGCCACAGAACTTGCAAAGCTTGCTTACCAGAATGTATGAAATATCACATGAGGTTCGGCTCAAGATAGTAGAAGAAAGATAGAGATGATGAGAACGGAATATGTAATGGAAGATGAAATGTCATTGGAAGGTGAAAGGATTAATGAGGTGGACTCTTAAATATTTTGAGACTATGATCGCCAATACAGGGTCTTTATAATTGGAGTTTGATAAAAAGATTGAAAAAAGCAAATCAGATAACGGCTGGGTTAAGTAAAATTTGGAAATCAAATCGCCTAAAATTGCTTATAAAAATAAGGCTATATATCAGTTTAGTGAGATCGGTGTTACTGTATGGACAGGAGTCGTGTAATGAGTTTGTATTACACACTCATCGACACACGTACACATACACACACACACACACACACACACATATATATATATATAAATATATATATATATATATATAAATATATATATATATATATATAAATATATATATATATATATATATATATATATATATATATATATATATATATATATATATATATATATATGTGTGTGTGTGTGTGTGTGTGTGTGTGTGTGTGTGTGAGTGTGTGTAAATGTATATACAATAAAAAATTTTATTATTGCTATTATTTTATATATATATATATATATATATATATATATATATGTATGTATATATATATATATATGTGTGTGTGTGTGTGAGTGTATGTGTGTGTGTGTGTGCGCGCGTGGGTGTGTGTGTGTATGTGTGTGTAAATGTATATACAATAAAAATTTTTATTATTATTTTTATTATTATTATTATTATTATTATTATTATTATTATTAGCTCAGCTACAACCCTAGTTGGAAAAGCAAGATGCTATAAGCCCAAGGTCTCAACAGGGAAAAATAGCCCAGCGAGGAAAGGAAATAAGGAAATAAATAAACGATATGAGTAATAATTAACAATTAATAGAATATTTTAAAAACAGTAACAACATCACAGATATTTCATATGTAAACTATAAAAACGCTTATGTCAGCCTGTTCATCGTAAAAAACATTGGCTGCAACTTTGAATTTTTGAAGTCTGTATGTATATGTATATATATGTGTGTGTGTGCATATATATATATATATATATATATATATATATATATATATATATATATATATATATATGTGTGTGTGTGTGTGTGTGTGTGTGTGTGTGTGTGTGTGTGTGTACATACATACACACACACAAATATACACCTTCAACTCACACCCAAAAACTCAAAACGAAGAAATGTGGAAGAGAAGAAAAAAGAAAATAAGTATTTGATCCCTAATGTGAGAGATCATTTGCAAGTGATAGAGGCCCATAAAGTTAAAAAGATTGAAGGCCCCCTGTATCTAACCTTAAAATATGGCCCATAATGAAGTTGAACGACTCGTTTTTATAGCCATGTTCCCATTTCCTGGCTCCCCACTTTATGACAATCTCCCGCATTTAGGGTGAATGCTGAAACCGACATTTTGAGCTAAATGGCGAACGATGGCGCTTGTGACAGGGAACAGGAACTGGTGTGAGTAACGTTAAACGAGCCTCGGTTTCATAAGGTGCCGGACGGCATGCTGAATCTGATTCATTGACTCCTGTTTTAGCCAAAAAACAAAGTTTAATTAGATGGAATTTGAAAGAATCGATGAGGCATTTTGTTAGCATGCATCCTAAATCATCTAAAAATTGTTTATGTTTTTGGATGGATAAAATTGTCCAAAATGAATTTCGAAATCAAAATTCTTCATCCAGTTGTCTTTTTAAATTAATCGGAGATAAGTTTCATTTCTTGCCGAGACTTACTGAAGAACGTGTATTTCCTTTAACTACCGGATTAAGCTTTCTCTGGTCTAAAAAGAATATCATTCGAATTTCGAAATTGATTTTATGCAATCGGCAGATATTTTACAAAGGATCACAACCGATGGTTCTATGTCATTTAACGATAAGATTTATGATATATCCAACTTATTTACGTTTGTTTGTAACTATACCATTATTATTATTAATTATTATTACTATTATTATTATTATTATTATTATTATTATTATTATTCTTATTATTATTATTACTTGCCAAGGTACAACCCAAGGGCTCCAACAGGGAAAATAGCCCTGTGAGGAAAGGACATAAGGAAGTAAACTACAGGAGATGTTTAAGGATAATAACATTAAGACAAATATTGCATATATAAACGAAAAAAACTTAAAAATTAGGGAAGGAAGAGAAATAAGGTATTAGCAGTAGAATTTTATTAAATGATGTTCTCTGGGTAAATGAATAGCATAAATTTTATTCAATTGAGGTTAGAAAATAATAGAAAGGCTTAAATGGGTTGTTTTATAATTCCAGTAATGAAATTTTATTTGTCAAAAAGAACTGTCTTTAATCTACGAATGTCAAAGTAATTTCAACTACGCTGCATTTGCCCAGAAACTGGCTTGCAAGTATGATTTACGTAATAAAATAACAATGAATATCTCGTGAATATTAACTCACCGACGTATATAATTCAAATTGTGAATTACAGCTTGAAAAACGACGAGATTTGGCGAGACCCCTTGCCCTCACCCCTGCCATCATTCTCACTCAACACAGAAAGATATATCGACGAGATTAAGAAGAGTGTTCGTCTTTTGGAAGGGCTTTGCTCTGATTTATAAAGTTTTCCGTCTAAGCCTTCTTTTTAAAGGCGAAAAGCGGGGGTTAGGGAGGGATACAGAGACAGGTCAGTGGGCAGAGACGGGGAAGGGGTAAATAGCGAGGGAGTGGAAAAGAGCTGGGTGGATGACTTGGGAATTTCGTGGTAACATCGAGGAAAAGAATCTTTGATCTCTTTTGAAGTATTTCATAACGTCCTCCTTCAAGGTCCACTTCGCCGTTATTCCGGGAAGGTGAGGATGGGGGTTGGGGGTGGGGGGGGGGGGGTGCTTGCTACTTGAGCTTCTTATCTCCGTAAATTGATAAAAATAAGATGAGTAACATTATTGCTACAATTGAAAGAGACAAGGGTCTTGTATTTCTTATTTCTGAAAGGGGAAATTAAAGTAGTGACAAACAACACTACCTCACCATTATTGTTCAGTGGCCACTCTCCTCATGGTAAGGGTAGAAGAGACTCTTTAGCTATGGTAAGCAGCTCTTCTAGGAAAGGAACACTCCGAAATCAAACCATTGTTCAATAGTCTTGGGTAGCACCATAGCCTCTGCACCATGGTCTTCCAATGTCTTGGGTTAGAGTTCACTTGCCTGAGGGTACACTCGTGCACACTATTCTATCTAATTTCTCTTCCTTTTGTTTTTTAATGTTTTTATAGTTTATATAAGAAGTATTTATTTTTACGTCGTTATTGTTCTTGAAATATTTAATGTTTTCTTGTTTCCTTTCCTCACTGAGTTATTTTCCCTGTTGGGGCCCCTGGGCTTATAGCATCCAGCTTTTCTAACTAGGGTTGTATCTTTTCAAGTAATAATAATAATAATAATAATAATAATAATAATAATAATAATAATAATAATAATAATAATAATAATAATTGTGGCAGCGGGAGGAATGTGTGAAGAACAAAAATAAACACTGTACTTCGGTTGAAAATCTTTACTTTTCATTTGATAACAATTATCATGAAAAGGATGAGAATCCATTTATCATCTGTTGGTGGAAGGGTGGGGGCTTTGGAATTCGATTAATATTAAGAAAAAGAACAGTAAATGAATTGGTATATGATCATTTGTAAATATTTTTAAGTAAATTAAATGACTTTGTAAGCACCACAATTAAAACAAATTGATGAAATGTCGCCATACTGAATAATCAACGCGATGCCTATAAAATTGATCATTTATACATACATTACTCTTTTATTTAAACTTATGATTTAAGTTAATCACCAAAAGAAACCATCAGGTCATAACAGAAAGGACACCACAACTAATAAATAGTAACAGCAATGCTGATTTCAATTACGATATCATTACAACTGCGGTAGTAAAATTATTTAAATCAAGATCACAATTCTGGAAGTAAACAAGCCAATTGAAGAAGTACTTGGGAATAAGGAATTAGTAATACTGGTATATCAAACAAGAAAACAAAAATGATAGGGAGGAAAATACCGCAGACAAACAATCTTATTCATTGGTAGTCATTGCTTGGACCTATTTGGTCTTCTCGAGCTTTGAGAAAGGAGGGGGGGGGGGGGGGTTAATATTTGGGTGCTGATCAAATAAGTAAATGTAAGGACAATGCGATGACACGTCTTCTAACCTCTACCGCTTATGTGAGACCCTTGAACCTTCAAACTAACAGCAAAATAAACCATAAGAAAATGACAAAATGATTGTACACACGCGAAAAATATGGTATAAGACTTGAATACCCACAACACATAATCAGTAACGTTACTTCTCAAGTATATCTTTTCAGAATGGATTTTTTTGCTTATGCCAAAATCATTTCCTGAGAAATTTCCAAGAGGGATTGAAATCTATCTCGGTGACTCTGTGAAATATGAAACGAGTATATCCTCTGTTGCTGAAACTCAGAGTTTTGTGACTGCATTTAATGAGGAAAAAATGCAGAAGACAAAAAAGGAGGCAGCCATCACCAACGTGTATAAAAAATGTAAGGGATAAAACACACAGGAAAGTTCATTCGTTTTCATTACGTTAAGAGAAGTCGCTGGTTTTTACTCACTGAATTTTTAGATGCCCGATGACGCATAGAATATTTCACCCCGTGCCTTAAAGGCGTGCGCTCTGCTTTGGGGCAGAGAGAGAGAGAGAGAGAGAGAGAGAGAGAGAGAGAGAGAGAGAGAGAGAGAGAGAGAGAGAGAAGTATCACTGGAAGACCTGGGGAGAAAATACTACGTTTTTCTTCATGCAAATATTTGTTTAATGATGAAGGTAAAATACTGAAGCTTTAAATAGTTTGTTAAAAAAAAAAACAGCAAAAATCATTCTGTATTCTTGTGATCTGTCCTGTTTTGAATATGTATATTATTCATTAAAAATAATGTAGGATAAAACAAGTAAATGAAAGAACAATGAGAAATTTGACCATTGGTAGGCAGACTTCTCTGTGTCATGCACACTAAAATCTGTAAGGCATGTCTGGTGTACGTTGAAAAAATGCGTATTTTTAACGATTACATTTTAAGGGTTTATTTGGTTTTATCCGTCATTGTGAGGAAACCCGTTTTGGTGAGAGCTATTTTAACTGCCTTAGTCTTCAATGAATGGATGTATGAAACTTGGCCAATATGGCCACCCGCTAAGGTCAGGGATACCATAAAGCACGATATATAAAGCATTCAATGTTTTTTTTTTTTTTTTTTTTTTTTTAGATTAGTTGTTAGGAAATTTGTAATACTTCATTTGCAGCTGACTTGAAGGTAGTGATGTAAGTTTAGTTTTGTTGTAAGATCTATTGCCATTTATTAATTTGATTTCCCCAGCAGTAGTTACGATTTTCATGATGTGAATACCAGATTTCCGTATGATACAGCATAGGCAGGAAGATTAAAATCTATTTCTGGTATTTCAAACACCCGAATCAAGAAAATAAGATAAGACTGTCAATGCCTTTCTTAAATGGACTTCGAAAAGGACAATGAGTTTAGCACATGAATAATTAGTTGCGTTACTTAGTGACTGTTTGAAGAAAAGCCTAAACTTGGGAGTTGAATAATGCGCCCTGAGTTCTGACCGACTCCTGAAGAGGATATTTCGGGATTGTCTTTTTATACAAAATAGAATTAGCAAAAATTTTCTTAACTGGAAAAGATTCTGGCCTCTCCGCAAAATACATGATATGAATTTCTTCATTAACGTTTCTGTACGAAATGTATTTTGATTTCAGGTTATATAGTAATAATTTCATTATTGTCTTAAAATTGACATATTTATATCATTATGTATTAGTTTGTAATTTTTATTTATCACAAAATTTGTGGACATTCTTATTTTCTTCAGCATCTTCCTTCCTACAACCGAGAGTACTAAATATTTTCCTTACTTTTGATCAATCACCCAAACAGCCTCTGTTATATTGTCTCTCTGGCAACGGTTTGTTCTGTACTGTACAGATGAAAATTATTTTGGCGATATAAACTCCTACAACTTCCAATGAGGTAAGCTTTCACTTATTTCTAGACAGCTGCATAGCTTCTGCATAACATTTAAATCATGCAAAAAGAGTTTCTAGATAGCTTCCTTTTATATGTAGCTTCCAAGTAAAAAATGCAAATTGAAAAAAAAAAAAAAAAAGATCAGCTATCACATCGGTTCCAGCCCTAAGTATGCCCTACATTGCTTCTATAGCAACATCGGGATCCACCTAATCTAAGTGGACCCTCAGCAACATAAAATCCACGTAGCTTCAAAAGCAATGATGTAACAATGCATTTTTCATCAGAACGTACAATTCAATCTGGCTGTTATGCCATTATTATTATTATCATTATTATTATTATTATTATTATTATTATTATTATTACTTGCTAAGCTAAAACCCTAACTGGAAAAGCAGAATGCTAGAAGCCCGGGCCCTCCAACAGGGAAAATAGCCCAGTGAGGAAAGGAAATTAGGAAACTACGAGAAAAGTAATTAACAAGTAAACATTCAAATAAATATTTCATATATAAACTATAAAAACTTAAAAAAAAAAACAAGAGGAAGAGAAATAAGATAGAATAGAGTGCCCAAGTGTACCCTCAATCAAGAAAACTCTGCCCCAAGACAGTAAAAGACAATGGTACAAAGGCTATGGCATTACAAGCATTAATCTATATCCAATATCAAAGGTTCAGTTATCGCTGCTTTGATGATTGGACCTGTACTCTCCTATTTAATAATCTTTCAGCTGTTGAGGTACCTCGGTGTATCTTTCGCTTAAGGAAACTCTGTTCTGTCTATCTCCCACTGCTTTTGAAATGCTGTTAACTCATGTCCATGTCACTGGTGGCAATATTTGCAAAACCTATTGACTCTTTCATTGTAACATCGATCAATATTTTGTTTTGTGCATTAGGCTCACAATTATAAGAATAACCTAAGTAATACACCAGAGGACCAATTGCCCTCAAAAGAGCGTTTTTTTGTTAAATCTGCTGTTTGCTATTTACCAAAAATGTCTTCCATCATTTTTTTAGCTTTTATTTGACCAGAACTGCTTGTCTGTCAGCTTTTCTGCCAGGAAGCTTGTTACCACCTCGCTGTCTACTGTCTGCCAAAATATTGTTCGTCAGCTTTGCTCTCTACTATCAGCTAAAAAAAATTATCAGTCAACTTTACTATCTCGTTTATCAGCTATCGTGTCTTCTCTCTGCCCAGAAGTTCAATCGCCATCGTTACGGTCTGTTTTTTTAGTAAAACGCTTCTCCGCCAGCTTTACTATCTACTATTTACCAAAAACCTTATTCGCCAGCTTTGCTGTCTACTACTTGCCCTAACTGCTTGTTCGTCAGCTTTACTGTTTACTACTGCCAAAAAGCTTATTCGCCAGCTTTCCTGTCACCTATTTGCCAAAGGTTTGTCTGTCAGCTTTACCGCATACAATTTCCCACGGGCATACTCCCAACCGGGAGAAAAATGCATTCGCATGAACGCAAACGAGAGAGAGCACATCATTTCGCGAGAAGAGGCCGAGGGTCTCGGTATTAAAGGATAGGACTGAATCTTCTCTCGTATCCTATCATATCCAGCCGAATATTCATAACTCCGGGTTCTTTTTCAGCTCGGAGAAAAGTCTTATTCCCCCATCCGTTACGATAATGGCGAAACTCCTGGCTTCAGCAACCCCCCCCCCTCTCTCTCTCTCTCTCTCTCTCTCTCTCTCTCTCTCTCTCTCTCTCTCTCTCTCTCTCTCTCTCTCTCTCTCTCTCTCAACAGAATTGGCAAATATCATGATTCAGTTTTGGTAAGAACGACTAGGGAAGAAAGAACAATGTA
>NC_090752.1:79995443-79997943 GCF_036898095.1 Palaemon carinicauda
ACTAGGGAAGGAAGAATAATGTATTGTGAAGAATACAATATTGATGACGATGATAATAATATAGAGAATAACAAAAAGACGTAAAATAAAGATGATAATAATAGTGTAAAAGTGGACATGTCTCCCACGTCTTCTTTTCACATATTTCTAATGCCTATTCCCGTTTCAGGCACATCCTGTTCTCTCCATCAATTTCTCCTTCCATTTTTATCTTTCGTTTTCATACTTCTCACTCTTCCATAACTCCCTTTATCCGGGGATCCCCCCAAAATTCATGTTTCTTTCTATACATGTCACCATCCCATTCATAACTACTAGCTTCTCATATCTCCCATTCATAACTACTAGTTTCTCATATCTCCCATTCGTAACTACTACGTTCTCATATCTCCCATTCATAACTATTACGTTCCCATATCTCCCTTTCATAACTACTAGCTTCTCATATCTCCCATTCATAACTACTAGCTTCTTATATCTCCCTTTCGTATCCTCTGGCTTCCTACACGTCCTGAAGTTGCGTCGTGGAACACACCTATAATCGTGACCAATATGAACAATGGCTCTTGACAAACAATTGCACTCAAAGTATTTCTCTCGAGGCCTTCCTCCCATCTAAAGTGGGGCTCTCGATGATACTTATCTATCCACCTGTCTGTCTATCAGCTTGTGTTTGTTCAATACTTTTGTAATAATCATAGTGTAGTCATCTGGTACCCAATACTCGCTCTCCTCCTCCAGTCACTTCGTAATTTGTGATGTGTGAAATCATTGCAGCTAAAATTTGAATATAACACACTAAGAAGACTCACACACATGAACACAGACATACACAGTATATATATATATATATATATATATATATATATATATATATATATATATATATAT
Source organism: Palaemon carinicauda (assembly GCF_036898095.1). Taxonomy (NCBI): domain Eukaryota; kingdom Metazoa; phylum Arthropoda; class Malacostraca; order Decapoda; family Palaemonidae; genus Palaemon; species Palaemon carinicauda. The sequence goes on from NC_090752.1 coordinate 79,996,335, forward strand.
ATATATATATATACATTTATATATATATATAAATATATATATATATATATATATATATATATATATATATATATGTGTGTGTGTGTGTGTATACACGTGTGTGTCTCTGTGTGTGTTTATGTATATATATATATATATATATATATGTGTGTGTGTGTGTGTGTTTGTGTGTGCTTGTATATATATATATATGTATATATATACATATATATATATACATATATATATACATATATATATATATATATATATATATATATATATATATATATATATATATATATATATATATATCGTATATACGTATGCTGCATATTCGTGTATATATCATCATCATCAGCCGTTACTAGTCCACTGCAGAACGAAGGCCTCAGACATGTCCTTCCACTAGCGTCTATTTAAGGTCTTTCTATGCTAGTCTATACTTTCTTAGTTGGTCAAGAGAACGTCTTCTCTTCCTTACCCTGCTTCTTTTATAATCTCTAGGGACCCCATCTGTTATTCTTAATGTCCATTTATTGTCTGTAATTCTCATTATATGTCCTGCCTATGTCCGGTTATTTTTGTTACCTGTTGTTAGAATATCTTCTACTTTAGGTTGCGCTCGTATCCATGTTACTCTTTTTCTTTCTCTTAGTGCTATTCCCATCATTATTATTTCCATAGCTCTTTGAGTTATAACTAGCGTTTGATATAAGAATTTAATAAAGCGCCAAGTTTCTGATGCGTAAGTTAAAACTGGTAGAACAATTTGATTAAATATTTTTTTTCTAGACAAAGTGGCATTTTACGTTTCATAGTCTCATTTTTTTTCTTACCAAAAGCTCTCCATCCTATGCATATCCTTTTATTGATTCAGGTCTCGTGTCTTGGGGGAACACTTTAGGTCTGTCCTAAGTACGTACATTTATTAACAATCTTTAAAGGTTCATCCATAACTCTTTATTTGTTATCTCTTGTTTTCGTTGAAAATTATCGTGGTTTTACTCATTTTTATTTTCAGTCCTTCATCTCTACTCTCTCTACTAACTTTTTATCATTTTTGTGCCATTCCTCGCATGATTCACTAAGCACAACTATAGAAATGTAGATCTATAATTATTGAAAATAAATGCCCTTTGCGATAAAAATCAAACATTGGAACTGCTAGTTGCAAAAAATATTTTTTTCTTCATGATACGCAGGATATAAGTATTTAAAAACAAATCAGTCACATATTTCCGGGCTTGCTTCCTATCCCCTTACCTACATTTTTTCTTTTATATACATGGATCAGTAACATATTCACTGGCTCTCAAAATTTACGGAAATAAAAAAAAAATCCCCTTAAGTAAAAACTAACATTTCTAAACTAAAGTATAGATCACAGATCAAAGTCAAATATTTTTACAAATGGCTGTATATATTTCCATATCACGTTCAGTACTCTGAGGCAAAGAAAAATTCTCAAGGTTTTTCAACCGTTCGTGAAAAAAAAAAAAAAAAATTTTTTTTTTTTCGATCGTGCCGGGAACGACACGCCGGGATGAAAAATTTATTTTTGTTTAGGTGGATGTGTTGGTGGGAGGGTGGAGGGGGTTGTTGCCTTTTGAATTCAGATCTGCAGGTC
>NC_090752.1:80002943-80005443 GCF_036898095.1 Palaemon carinicauda
CGTCAAGTTTAACATTAGATATGAACCTCTATCGAGGATACAGAAGAAAAGTATTTCCCGTTTAACGAGCTCATCAAAACCTTTAATTCCTTTAGCTGTTGCTTTATGGTATCTCATTGTCGAATTGGTTGATACTGTCCCATCTTCCCAGTTGTATGACTCCAACACAGGAACCCTGAGAAGAAATCTATCGTCTCTCGAACACCAAACCCAAGACATGAATAGGGATATGTCTGCGGCCTTTGCCTTAGAATGGGCTAGAAATGGCTGCATTTCATGTTGTAATATATATATATGTATATATATATATATATATATATATATATATATATATATATATATATATATATATATATATACACACAGATATGTATGCATGTAGCCATGTAGTTATATATGCGTGTATGTGTGTCTGTGTATATATATATATATATATATATATATATATATATATATATATATATATATATATATATATATATATATATATATATATATATATATATAGGAGAGAGACAGAAAACTACTCTAAAAATAAATCATATTATTTTGTCACACATATAACAAAGAATGCTTGACAACATCCTTTACAGAAGGAAGCTTTCGAAAGTAAAGTGATATCCTTTAACGACTCAGGAATGCCCGAGGGAGTAAAAACGTCAAGGCGAATATGGATTTCCAAAAGCCCAGAAGGATTATGTCATAGCTTATGGTCGCGTTGTTGTTGTTGCAGTTGTTTTAATGTTTTTTTTTTTTTCCTCAAACATATGTACACAAATATGATCTGTACGTGATACTTTAAATCGTCTGTTTTTTGTTATATACCGATAATAAGTTATAGCTTTTTTCGGGTGGGGGGCGGTGGGGCTCTATCTATAATGATATTCTTTTGCTCTTCGGATGAATGACATTTTATACAAAAATATTCATAATTTACATTAAAGTGTACCTATTGCCTATCAAGCTGGACACTGCCCTATAGACTGACCATATATACACAGGATCAGTGTTTAAGCCCCCTCTCCATCCAAGCTAGGACCAGGGAGGGACAGACAATAACTGTTGATGACTCAGTTGGTAGACCTATAGGCTCCACCAAACCACTCATCCTTGGAGTTCAAAGCGCCAAATAACCCCTCGACAAACTTAATGTATTGAGTAAAAGGTCAGCCTTGGTCAGTGGTACATGGCGAATTAGCTTTAGTTATGTGAAGCTTTATTATAGTTCTTTGAGAACACAAAACTCTCTTGGAACACAAGGGGACCTCTGGTCATTAAAAAATTCTGTGTCTCTGCTGATATTCGTCGAGGGAAATTATAGGAATGAAATCCTACTTTACTGTAAAAGTGCTCTCGTACACTATTTTATTACGACAAAAAGACAGGCAAAAAGATTATTGAAGATAATCTTTTAGGAATATTTTTTAAAAGCAAGAGTATATTGCAAAAATAGTATAGGTCAGAGCTAGTACTTTGTTTTAGAAATGTATACAATCATAAAGAATTAAATTTGGTAATGATGTAAAGGTTTATCTTGATAATCGGTATGTAATATTTTTTATAGAATAAAGAAAAATCTCAAGCTAATTGAAGCTTTCATAGAAATATTATATAACAGAATACATAAATTATAACAATCTTTTATAACATTTGTTTTTATAAAATAGTCTTCAACAAGCTAGTAAGCTTTATCATAGCCATTCTTGATAGTAGATTTACAGAAAAGGTATACTTTCACCCAACCTGGCGACTGTATATTAAAAAATTTCAAGTAAAATAATTCTTGAATATAACATAAATTCTGAAAGAATATTAAATCTCCAAAATTGATCGTTATACATTTTCTAATGCCCGATATATAACTTCATAATATTCCAAGGGAAGTTCTTGCTGGGAGCGACTTACGAAATATAACAGATTCCACAAATATAGAAATAGATTTAACCTTCAGAGGTTCATCTATACATGCATATCTGAATTTATCCTGTCCATCCTACGCGATTGGACTTAAACATTCATGGCAAGATTTCGATCTAAAAATTGCAAACAGTTCGAATGGACTTTTCATCTAGTCTTATGTTTTATTAATTTCATAGAGAGAGAGAGAGAGAGAGAGAGAGAGAGAGAGAGAGAGAGAGAGAGAGAGAGAGAGAGAGAGAGAGAGAGAGGACATTATTTGCTTACTGGAAAAAAAAGGATAAAAGAAGTAATAACAAGTTATCAAAGTCCCAACGACGACGACTCCCCTGCCTGTTATAAACAGGCAAGAGAATAACGTCCTGGGTGGAAATATGTGATAAATACAACGGCAGAAGAGATACATGAAAAGGTACAATTGAAGTGGCGTGGAACCTCTGTTGCTAACGAATATATATCACGATGAAGGCTCCATGAAAGCTACATGAATGGAAATGACTTTGAGCTATATTTCTCTGAAATCTACATTACGACACAGGCTCTTTGAAACCTGTAACCAAACGGAAGCAGCGTAGGCCCCGTG
>NC_090752.1:80015016-80020016 GCF_036898095.1 Palaemon carinicauda
AGTGGGCAAACACTTCCAGTATTACAATAAATTCTGTCGTCATCGTTATTAAAGGCTTCAAAGGTCGCATACGAATTGCAGAGGATAGTGCTAGTGACAGTGCCTTAGCAGGAAAATGCCTGGATACTTGCCATATATCCGTATGATTATCGCCCAAGCCCTCTTCACCCAAGCTAGGACTAAGGAGGGCGAAAACATTGGCTGCTAATGACTCAACAGGTAGACCTTTAGGATCCGAAAAACTCCCTCCCCCTTCCTTAACTAACAAAAATGGTGAGGTTGCAGACACTACAAGAAACTATCGAGCGAGAGCGGGTCCTCGATCTCCTGTCCAGGAGAACGTAATGCAGGACGCTCCAGTTGTCAACCACCACATCTCTTATTAATTAGCTTAGTTTTTCGGAAATATTGTGATCCTCCCACACCTCTCTCCATCCGGGAAGTAATCCGCCACTCTACTAAGTACCATGGACCTAATTCACTGTTTAGGTCATTAGGGGTAAATTATATTCAACCAAAACTCTTAAAGTTTTCTGCTCTCATGCGGAATGCTTAAAATTGTCATTCTTGCTTTTGTCCTCATTATTATCATTGTTAATGCATTTAATATTATGATTCTAATTATTAAGCAAAGATATCCATTAGTAAAGAGTTTCATATTATCTTTTCACGTAGTCATAGAGTTTACTCTACTGATTTGTAAAAAAAAAAGCAACTTTTTAAAAAATGTGCACTTAATTAGTCCTTTTCTATTATTATTATTATTATTATTATTATTATTATTATTATTATTATTATTATTATTATTATTATTATTATTATTATTATTTTTTTTTTTCTTTTTATAGTTATTATTATTATTATTTTTATTGATGTTGTTGTTGTTGTTGTCGTTATTTGTAATAGAGCCTCAAGAATAAATAAAGTATTAAATTGATAGGCAAACTTCCACTAAATAGTATGTCAAAATGTTATTAGAAAAATGAGCAGAATAATGAAAACTAAATGAAATAGTCAGAAATTAAGTTAAATAATTTTCAATTGAATATTTAATATTAATTAGAGTAACAAAGGAGAGTTCCACTCAATATATGGCAATATTCAAAACATGTAATTATCGAAAAAGTTTACAGCTTTTGAGAGGAAAAAATATGTTATCGAGATATAAAATTGCATCATTAGAAAAGTTTTCAGGTTCGCAGTTCTGAATTGGCCATAAACTTTATCAAAATATGTAATGTACTCTCTCTCTCTCTCTCTCTCTCTCTCTCTCTCTCTCCTCTCTCTCTCTCTCTCTCTCTCTCTCTCTCTCAGAGTAATATCATTTTGAGTAAGTACACTTTTAAACTGGATTTTCATCAATAATATCTGGTGACGTTCGAAAACAAACATACAAACTCATATGTATATATATATATATATATATATATATATATATATATATATATATATATATATATATATATATATATATTTAAATTTATATATATGTATATATATGTATATATATATATATATATATATAATATATATATATATATATGTATGTATATATATATATATATATATATATATATATATATATATATATATATATATATATATGCAACTACGTCTGACAGAAATTTTTTTTTTAATTTTTTAAGTAGTTTAGATTTAATGTATGAGGCGGCAAACTAAACTGTAAACCCAATTAACCATAATTACTATATTCAATTAGATTTAATTACCCATGAATGCAAAGATAGAATTTTAAATTCAATAAGTAATTTTAACGACTTAGTCTTTCCAAAATACACATAATTCAAGTGTAGCAACGAATATACATGACATTTCTATGTAGACACAAAAGGTTCGAAAAAGAGATAACATGTAAAGTAGGTGCGACGATATTAGAATAATCTTCTTAACTGCAAAAGAGCATTTTCATAAGAAGATTTTATCCTGAGGAATAGTTCTCGGAGATGTACTTGTCTTCTTCTCTTTCGTGAAAGAAGGAGATTTCTCGGAATATTTCCTGTCTTCATTGGCAAAGAGCGCAGCGAAAACACATTATTAAGCAAATCCACTTGCGTGTACATAATAGAAAAACCCACTTATATGTTTATATATGAGCTGGTGGTAATAAGTATACATACATGAGAAACACCCACTCCACTCACGTTTGTACAAAAGTCTTCATAAATACAAATACGTACGTAATTCTGAAGCACAACTTGCATGATTACATATTACCGTTTGTTTACATATTAGTACATGTGTGTGCACTTATGGAGATATCATGAAGGTACCAGTACCCGTTTAATTTCTCTATATTCAATACGATTTGTACGACCAAGACCTCAGATATTGCAACTCCAAACACACCCATATGACCAAATCATTCACTGTGACTAGCTTGTGCCATCGATTTGATGTCCCTTGATTATGAGAGATGCAGAAATTCAACGACCTTTGCCAGAATACCGAGTAAACCTCTGACCTTCAAATGCAAAAATTCTACATAATCATCGAATATCGATGTAAAAATTTCAGCCGTCAGTAACGCATTACTCGAAGCTGACAAAATACTTTACGGGAACAGGTGGGCTTTGAGTTTTTTATTTTTTTTTTTTTTTTTTTGATAGAGTGAATGAATTCTGTTAAATAATAGCTATTTCTATACTCTCTCATGATAAAGCGTAATTCTCCCTAATGAGGTAACTGTCTTTTATCGTTTTAGAAAAACAAAGCCTTCAAAAGATTGGGCAAAATATTTTGTCATAAAAATAGTATAATTCTATTGTTTTCAAATTATCCGTAGCATTTTTAGGCTTCGTTTTATTGTAAGAATGTTATAAATTTCAATAACCCCAGGAGCTTATGTTCCTGTCCCCGGTAAAATAATGGGCAATTGCGAGCGCATTAGGCAGACATAATAGGATTCCAAATCTTCAGTTGAGAAGGTAGAGTAGACCTGCTGCATAGTTGTCCCCGCTTAACTGGCTGGTAATGGCCCTGGTTCCACTACTTTGGAATTGAACGGCTAATGGGAGCTACTAATAAAATATGATTAGACGTATGTACCAAAAACCTTTCCTTAGTGTGATGACGGTCGATGGTTACAATCTTATCTCTTTCTTTACATTGAAGGATTTCTCAATACGAGAAAGATTATTTAAGCTAATTTTTTCAAGCGACTTCCCTTTAAAACATTCTTGCTGTAATTGAGAGCTGGGTAACACCTTGGAGATCGACCCATCCCAGTTATATTAGTTGATGTCAATAATTCCCACTTTGCATTTCAACAAATAACGTTTCCTTTTTTATATCTGTGGAGTTCCCCCCCCCCCACCTTACTCTGTTTTTACATGGTTCTTTAACTGACTTCTTGTTCTTTTGGTCAGCTGGACAATGGCTCTTGATTATTAGTCCCTAATAGCTCCAAGAATAGGTGTTTCCTACTGGCTGTAAGAAACTTTACTTCTTTTTATTCTAATATCCCACTGCAAGAGATTTTCGATCTCATTTGTCTCCTAGAGTCTGTTTGCAAGGGTGGCTTTGGTTTTGTTGTCTTATGAGGGACTAGATTGTTATATTGCCGCTCGCATTAATCTTATAAGTTCTTTCGATGAATTTTTTTTTTTTTTTTTTTTTTGAAAATGTATTTCAGTCGTATTTCCGAATACCCACCCCCTCATTATTTCATGATTGTTTTCAACTGCAATGTTGATAAGATTAACCAGTTATTTTTATTTTTCAAATCTTGCTTTTACATCATCGATTTTCGTGTATCTGAAAACTAAAAAATTTAATATATCGAAAATGTCTATTTGGATCAAAGAATTCTCTACAAAACATACTACAACTTAACTTCCTTAATCCCTTGTAATGCGTTTTGAAACACACACACTCTCTGTCTGTCTGTCTGTCTGTCTCTCTCTCTCTCTCTCTCTCTCTCTCTCTCTCTATCTCTCTCTCCTCTCTCTCTCTCTCTCTCTCCTTGTCGTCGATGAAGTAATATACCCACCTCAGAAGGAATGAAACCAATCTGAAGGTGTGTGTGGTCAATTACCTCGTGGTTAACTCAACCACGTAACCCCATTCCCATGGAGGATTCAAGCTATTCTACAGGATCTGGACTCTTCCTCTTTATCTCTCTGGCCCGGACGTGGAAATCATCATCCAGCTAGGGCTGAAGCTATTCTACAGGTAAAAAATGTAGGTCTCTCTCTCTCTCTCTCTCTCTCTCTCTCTCTCTCCCAATGATGATAAAACAGTATTCTAGCAAAGGCTATATTCTCTCTCTCTCTCTCTCTCTCTCTCTCTCCTCTTCTCTCGTCTCTCTCTCTCTCTCTCCTCTCTCTCTCTCTCTCTCTCTCTCTTTTCATGCAAAAATTTTTCTTTTCTCGACTTTTAACTCTGGAGCTTCTCCTTACACACTCTTCACTTCACTTTGCCTTATTTTTTATTCAATTTTGTTAGCCTTTTTTTAAAGGGGTTGTTTTTTTTCCCCTTTTTTTCCAAAAGGGCCAATATCTGAAGGTAAAAAGTGTGCTTTCCGCATGCAATGGTCCTTGCAAAGAATATGGTCTTTTCAACACCGACAAGAAGAGGAAAAGGTTTATAGGTTTTCCAAATAAACATAAACAGTAAATAGAAAAACCTGCTCAAAACAACTTGATTTTAATCTCATAACTTAAAAATAATATAACAATTTCAAGCAGTAATGAAGAAAAAAGTCTTATAGATTATAAAATAAGCTTTTTGAATTATCTGCACACATGAAAATACTAAAATAGGTCGTTTTCAGACTTGATCTCCTCCACAACAATAAACCTGCTTTCCCAATTAGGGTTGAAGCTTAGGTAATAATAATAATAATAATAATAATAATAATAATAATAATAATAATAATAATAATAATAATAATAATAATAATAATAATAATAAATTCATCACATTTTCCAGTATAATCATATTGGTCTTTTAGCCTCGTACTTCAATCCTTCATATAGGTT
>NC_090752.1:80032516-80042022 GCF_036898095.1 Palaemon carinicauda
TATGGGTTACAAGTTCAGAAAATTAGTCAGGATAATCAATTATATGAAATGCTCTAATTTAGAATATTCAAAAGGTTATATAACACGCATGGGTTACCAATATATAGTTTTATATTAAATTTAAATATGATATACAATTCTTATTAATTTAGGACTTTATTCATATAAAACGGTATAAAGCTGGTTTCACTGAACACATTAAATAATCACATAATTTGGAAAATATTAAAAGTATTGTATTTTATCGAAGGAATACAAAAGACTCTTGTGTGCCGTCATATGCAGAGCACCGATCCAAATTATACTGTTGGTTTTGATAGAACAGTTTAGTTATACTTAATTTCGTTAACAGCAAGTTACGAAAAATGTTAGACTTCTTAACATTTAATTAGGGTAAAGCAATTCAAACACAAGATAGCACTAGAATATGCACAATTATATTAACAGTTCCTTAATTGAAGGTCAACACAACGAAGTTATTATAAAAATCTGATATTTCGAAGAGAACACAAGTATCAGTAGAAGTAGGTCTCTGTAAAGTAAACCTAGGCTTTTTATAACAACCCCCTTTTGGTACGTATTTTACAGCTGTATCCCGTGACATATTATAAAACCTTGGCGGCCAAAAATGTTCGTAAGGGATTTTATTATAAAATTACTTTAAGTTTACATAACTTAATTGGATATAACTGAAATGACTGCTATTCACTTGATAAAAACAATTTCATATATATATATATATATATATATATATATATATATATATATATATATATATATATATATTTAATAAGATATAACAATTCCGGATTAGAGGCCCATCTTTAATGATGTTCCTTCATTTCCAACTTCCCCGTATACATGATTCTATCATATTCTATTCGTTCCAGACCCTTCTAGATTTCTTACACCGCATTATATATTTCCATCTCCGTAATATAAGCTACACAGGGTTAGATTTGTATGAGTCATAGTAGATTCATTAAGAGTCATCCTTCTATATATATATATATATATATATATATATATATATATATATATATATATATATATATACATATATATGTATGTATGTATATACATACTAGATAATCATATATATATATATATATATATATTTATATATATATATATATATATATTTTATATATATATATACACACATATATATATATATATATATATATATATATATATATATATATATATTTATATATATATATATATTTTTATATATATATACACACATATATATATATATATATATATATATATTACTTCAAATTCTTATATTATCCTTTTATACTGTATATACTGTATATATATATATATATATATATATATATATATATATATATATATATATATATATGTATGTATATATATACATATATATATATATATATATATATATATATATATATATATATACATGTATATGTGTACATATATATATATATATATATATATATATATATATATATATATATGTATATATGTATATATATACATATATATATATTTATATATATATATATATATATATATATATATAAATATATAAATTTATATATACCTTAATCCGAAATCTAGGCTAGGGTAAATGGACATTTCATACAATGTGTAGTCCTCCTTTAGGAATTATTTGCATAGCCTAATACCATTAAATATGATTCACTTGATCCAATGTGAATACGATAATTGATATACATATGGTTGTGTGTGCGTGCTTTCCATGTCCATGAAAAGGTACTATTGCAAAATTTCAAGCTCCAGTTGAAAGAAAGGAGAAACTTTAAGAATTTTTGTTTTATTTATTTATTTATTTATTTATTGTTTCTTTCTTTTTTTTGTGAGAAATTCCTGCTCCTTAGTTGTAGCTATTTTCAGAATAAAAAACTCTAGTGTTTAAGAAAAACTGCGTGGTAGGTGATATTGATGAATTTTCTTCTTTCTTTCTCTTCTGTTGAGAGAAAAACTGCTTGGTATGCATTATAGAGGAGTAAATAATTCATTAGTATCTCTCTCTCTCTCTCTCTCTCTCTCTCTCTCTCTCTCTCTCTCTCTCTCTCTCTCTCTCTCTCTCTCTCTCTCTCTCTCAGTTTTTTACAGGATAGAGGAATCCCTCTATCTCCTCTCGCAGTTTATAGAACATGAAAATTCACCAGAAATGTTCACTTCGTTCCCGGTTTCTTTTGCTTGTTATTTTTTTCTCCCCCATTTGTTTTTCTACTTTTCACAGAATCTAGGCTAACGTTTTACGTTTTACTGTTGACGGAATGTTGCGTTTACATTTTTCCCTACATCTGGCCGGAGAAATGGCCGAGCATTTGATCGAATAGAACAGTCGCATTATTTTTCTATTTATTTAAGGAACTTGTTTTATTTATCGTCGTTTTTAAGTGCCTAAGAATAGTTTTATGGCAAGCAATGTTTTGCAGCCCGTCATCAACGTGACAATAAATAATATATATATATATATATATATATATATATATATATATATATATATATATATATATATATATATATATATGTATATGTATATATATATGTATATATATATAAATATATATATATATATATATATATATATATATATATATATATATATATATAGATATATACATATATATATGTATATATATATATACATATATATATATATATATATATATATATATATATATATATATATATATATATATATATATATATATATATTCTTACGAAACTGGTCTAGTGTAGAGTGAATATTTTATTCAAGTATTTCATTTGTGTATTTAAGAGGTGTTTAGCCAGCACATAAGGTGAGGTCCTATCATGTAGGTATAAGTGATTGTAAGTAAATTACGTAAAAATTTCGTGGTTTATTTCATTGTATTTTTCATTCAAGTCAGTATATGTAAATTTACGTTATTTTTAAGAATTAACTTTTTATTTCACATATTTTTCTACGAAGTCTTACGTAAACTGGATTAAGTGTGCTATACGAACCATACGAGGTATGAACGAGGGCTTATGTAATTTTTTTATGGTATTGCTTCATGTTCGTGAGAGATTGCGCAAGTGTTATATTTGTCACGTGTTTAGAAGGTTCCTGAAAAACCCAGAGTTAGTTTTTATCTTTTTATCATTATTTCGAGGAGGAAGGAGAGCGGAGAGAGTCGTCTCACTGGCACAGTGGTAGGCGTCTGATACATGATCGTTGGCAACTTTAGCGCTGCCAGACCCAGCCCCCAAGCTTCTAGACCTTGATCTAGAAGAATCTAGGATGATTAAGTCAATATATATGCACCCCCCAGGGATGCATTGCGGCAGAAGAGAACTGGCCTGTCCTGTGAAAGAGGCAACATTCACTCTCTCAAGTACCTCGAGTGTGTGTCCCCTCAAAAGTGAACAAGTCTTTCCCCAAGTTTCTCTAACGTTTGAACACACTAACGTTAGAGAAACTTTAAAGGTGATTTCAAATTTTTTGTGTTTTTGTAAGTGCTGATATTATATACATTTCTTGTAACTGGCCCTGTGAGGTTTATGTGAAAGATGAATTTTATTTATTTTGGTTTATCTGTTCGATTACTTTGTGAGAGCTAAAAATTTGTAAGTTTATCAATTACTTTATTTGCGCTCTATAAGAGTTTAATCATTAGAGTGTTAAAGATTAGATATTTTCATTGATTATCATGATTAAATATTTATGTAAAATTTAATTTCCACTGGAACAAGTGATTATATAATTTTCAGTGTAGTATTTTCTTATCTTAGTCTAAGTTTTGTTCAGATTTAATATTTTGAGTCAAGTGATTATATAATTTTCAGAGTGTAATATTTTCCTGTTTTAGTCTAAGTTTTGTTGAGATTTAATATTTCGAGTCAAGTGATTATATAATTTTCATAATTATCTTTTTGCCTTAGTTTAGGTTTTGTTCAGATTTATTCTTTTGAGTGTTTTATTTTTGGTGTAAATTCTTTCAAAGTGTTGTAATTTTCTATAGAATATATTTATTTTTGTAAAGAGTGTATTATTTCGATCACCAGTGTTTCCTACAGAACTGTTTTGACTAGTTCTTGATAATAATTAGCCAGTTTGTTTTGAGTGTACATAGGAGACCTATGGATATTCATTGTTTTTATACATAGCCGTCTGAGATTTATATAATTTACTCAGAGCTCGGGTATTATTCAAGTGTAACAGATTTATGTAAAAACAAACAGGTGAGGTTGGAACTCGAGAGGTTGTGTAATTTGCCAGCCGTAATATAAAATATGATATATTTTGGTACCCTGACCTGGGACCATATCTGAACACAAAAGATCTGTTAGGTATGGCTATGAAAGCTCGGGGATTTTCGTTCACCTTAGGGATTTAGGGCACCAGATTAACTGGAGTGAGTCGTCTTTGCTTTTTAAGAGTACCTGTCCGTACAGAAGGAAAATCCTGGAATCAGCCATCATAAATCAATGAAACACAATGAACCTATCTGGCGGCCAATGGAAAGCTGACACAGTGGACAATACTCTTCTCAACCCTATCATTAAGAAGATAATCCACGGAGACCGACCACCAGATATGCATCAGAGGTCAAGACTTCCTCCGAGCGGCTCAACAATAAGAAGACGCACCTGGATGTAATTAAATTTGGCTAATCCTTCCAGCAATTATAACAACTATAGAACAATTGAACACACCCTTTTGCTTTCATATAAACCGTCACTCTCCACTGTATTCCTCATTTTTACTTTACATCCTGAAGAGGGTCGATGTTTATTGACCGAAATATAGTGATTTATTTATATTTCCTGTGTTTCTTTTATGGGCCTTTTTGAAAAAACATATATATATATATATATATATATATATATATATATATATATATATATATATATATATATATATACATATATACATACATACATACATACATACATAGCCATCCCCACATATATATGTAACATATAGATAGAGATAAATAGATAGATAAAAGAAGAGAAAGAGAGAGTTTGATTTATTGGCATCCTGTCTATCTTCCTTGGACCTAACGCCGGTTGTAGGCCATATGTGGAGAGCACATGAGAGTGATTTATTACCCAAGAGATGCATTGCAGTTTCTTAATTTTGGGCTGTTATCATAATGACTCCAAGGATTCAGCAAAACAAAGTAAAACTGGAAGTTGACTAATATATAAAAAAAAAGAGGGTAAAATCACATACATGAAAACGAGATGTGATGACCATAAAAGTTTGATGAGCACATACTTGTCACTTTAACATTTACTTATGTTCATATATATATATATATATATATATATATATATATATATATATATATATATATATATATATATATATATATGAATATAAAAAGTTTGTTTGCTTTGAGGGCACAGGAATAATTTTATAAATGATAGGAAATGGGGAAATTCAAATGAAAATAAACCAAATGAAGCAAATGGTGAAAAAATGGTTTCACAAAGTGTTTCAATTATGAAGTGTTCAAATGTTTCGTCCCTCGAGGTACTGTATTTATAACATGTCTGGGAAACATACAGAAAAACTAACATTACTATATATATATATATATATATATATATATATATATATATATATATATATATATATATATATACAGTATATATATATATATATATATATATATATACATCCATCATCTTCATCATCATCATAATCATCATCATCTTTAACCGTTGATAGTCGACTGCAGGACTAAGGCATCAGATATGTCTTTCCACTCCCGTTTGTTTATGGTATTTTTATGCCAGTCTATATCCTCAAAATTTCTAAGCCAATCAATCCATCCTCTTCTCTTCCCTTCCGTCCCCTGCTTCGTTTGCAATCTCGAGGAACCATTCTGTTATTCTTTTTGTCCATACATCATCTGTCATTTGCATATATATATATATATATATATATATATATATATATATATATATATATATATATATATATATTTATATTTATATATGTGTGTGTGTGTGTATTCAAAACTAGATAATTTTTCCATATATCTGATTCAGGTACCCATGAGATTAGACAGAAAATATATCATTGATAATTCGTACAGGCATTATGCTTATTGTCTAATATCTTGCCATGACGTAATGTTTTAAAATGACATAAGATGTTAAATAACAACAGTACATTATAGGAAAAAGCATCTTTCCTTATAGGAGATTGCCAGTACATTTGTAGAGTGTGCCTTTCTAAAGATGTATTGACACTTTCAAGTGGATTTCGGCGACAGTATAAGACAGTCTTTTGAGTAATTAGCAGGACCAGTGTTGGGGTGCTTACCTACATAATTATGTAGCACCTGTTTGTAAAATAAAGACGAGCAATCAGAATACGGCTGTTTCATCTACAGGGTAATAAACCCAAGTTATTTATCTATTTATATGGACGTCTTTTGTGTGTGTGAGAGAGAGAGAGAGAGAGAGAGAGAGAGAGAGAGAGAGAGAGAGAGAGAGAGAGAGAGAGAGAGAGAGAGAGAGAGAGAGCCTATCTATTCATTCGGAAGACTTGTATGTGGGTGTGTGTTTGTGTTTGCGTAAGAGAGAGAGAGAGAGAGAGAGAGAGAGAGAGAGAGAGAGAGAGAGAGAGAGAGAGAGAGAGAGACTATCTATTCATTTGAATGACTTGTATGTTGGTGTATGTTTGTGTGTGTGTGAGAGAGAGAGAGAGAGAGAGAGAGAGGAGAGAGAGAGAGAGAGAGAGAGAGAGAGAGAGAAACCCTATCAACCTGTCCGGATGTCTTGTGTGTGTGAGAGAGAGAGAGAGAGAGAGAGAGAGAGAGAGAGAGAGAGAGAGAGAGAGAGAGAGAGAGAGAGAGAGATTGCGTGCGCTTATCTACTCATTTGGAAGACTTGTGTATGGGTGTGTGTTTGTGTTTGCGCTTGGCTTATGCCTTATTGCCCTATGCCTTATTCTATGTTTGGGTTTCCCCAGGTCCCTCAGTGTGAGGCACCTCGAATATCCACCAGAGAGTTGCTAATGCATCTTCCGGTGTATTTTTCATCTTTCAGTCTTGGATGGTCTGGGATGCATCTTAGGTATTTATCGAGCTTATCCTTAAACATATCTACGCTCACTCCTGATATGTTTCTTGGATGAGCTGGCAGCGCAATATATAGTCGCTGCATTATCGATGCTGGTGCGTAGTGGATTAATGTCCTGTGTGCCTTCCTTAGTTTTCCTGGTATAGTTTTGGGCACTATTAATCTACCTCGGCTTGCTCTTTCTGATATTTTTAGCTCCATGATGTTTTCAGTAACTCCTTCGATTTGCTTCCATGCTTGTATTATCATGTAGCGTTCTCTTCTCCTTTCTAGACTGTACGATTTTAAAAATTGCAGTCTTTCCCAGTAGTCAAGGTCCTTAACTTCTTCTATTCTAGCAGTAAAGGACCTTTGTAAACTCTCTATTTGTGCAATATCATTTTGGTAGTGTGGGTACCATATCACATTGCAGTACTCGAGTGTACTATGTACATAAGTTTTATAAAGCATAATCATGTGTTCAGATTTTCTTGTTTTAAAGTGTCTGAATAGTATTCTAACTTTTGCTTCACATTTAGCCAACAGTGTTGCCATTTGGTCGTTGCATAACATATTCCTGTTAAACATTACACCAAGGTCTTTAATTGCTTCCTTGTTTGTGATTGTCTCGTTATTAGGTCCCCTGTGTGCATATACCATTTCTTCTCTTTTTTCGTAATTTATTGATTTTAATTCATTGTAGTTAAATACCATCCTATTTATCTCCGCCCATTCGTATATTTTGTTTAGCTTTCTTTGTAGTGAGTTCCTATCTTCATCACAAGTAATTTCTCTATTTATTCTTGTGTCATCGGCGAAACTTCTCACTACAGAGTATGTCTGAGATCATAATAACAAACAGCAGTACAGCTAATACCGTACCCTGTGGAACGCCAAATATTACCCGAGCTTCATCTGATTTCTCGTCATTTGCAACCACTATGTTTTCTGTTTTGTAGAAATTCTTTTATCCATTTTCCTATCTTTCCCACAATATTATGCTTTCTCAATTTTTTCTCTGATATATTATGGTATACCTTGTCAAAGGCTTTTGCAAAATCTAGATAGACCACATCTGTCTCTTTTCATTTATCATATTTTTGTATATGTTTTCATAGTGTGCTATCAGTTGGGTTTGTGTACTTTTTCCGGTCACAAAACCGTGTTCACCTATATCAAATGAATCATTTTTAACGAAATGATTCATTATATTCTTTTTTATTACCCTTTCATACACATTCATAATATGTGATGTTAGACTAAAAGGTCTATAATTGCTTGCCTCTAGTCTTGATCCACTTTTGAAAATATGGGTTATATATGCTAATTTATGTTTAACATATATCTCGCTCATATATACACTTTGTCTTAACAGTATTGCAAGCGGCTTCGCGATAGTGTGTGCAGTTTTTTTTTAACAAAATCGCTAGAATATCTAACCCGGCCGCTGATCCATTTTTCATTTCGCTTAAAGCTTGCACAATATTTGCTTCATTAATATCTATATCCGTTAGATATCCAATATTT
This sequence comes from Palaemon carinicauda, assembly GCF_036898095.1. Classification (NCBI taxonomy): domain Eukaryota; kingdom Metazoa; phylum Arthropoda; class Malacostraca; order Decapoda; family Palaemonidae; genus Palaemon; species Palaemon carinicauda. The sequence goes on from NC_090752.1 coordinate 80,041,097, forward strand.
TCTTCTCTCATTTCTGTTTCATTATTCTCCTTCGCAATTCTTGGCGTTAATCCACTTTTATATTTTTCTGCTAATATGTTGCATATTTAATTTTTTTATTCGTTATCCGTCCTTCAATTTTTTAGAGAGCCTATTTCTAATCTACCTTTATTCATCTTTATGCATAGGAGTAAAGTACTTTGGTGTTTTTCTTGATATTTTGAAGTGTCCTTTCTTCTAAGTCCCTTTTTTAATTTTCTTTTGATTGCATAATCTTTTGTTCTGCATTTTCTATCTTACTTTTTATTTCCATCATTTTCCATACATTTTTTTCTCTTGCAAGATTTTTCTTCCGCTTTCTAATTTTCTGAAATAAGATCCTTCTGTCTCTTGGTATGCGTGTCTGATTTTTTTTTTTTTTTTTTTGGTACATATTTTTCAACAATTTTCTCCAGTATTTTGTACAGTATATCCGTATTTACCTGTATATTATCACTTACGAATACATTTTTCCAATATTTGTTCAATTCTTCATTCATTTCTGACCATTTTATATTCTTACTATAAAAATTATATTTTTTCATATCCTTCCCTTCGTTTTGTGCTTTGTTTATCTCCGTGTTCACTTGCTTTGGAATGGACTATTAATTCTATAACCTTGGTGTATGAAATTCCTGTGTTATACACTATTATGTCTTTAACATAATTCACCTCATTCACAAATACTAAATCTAGGACATTGTCCTTTCTTGTTGGAATGTGGTTTATTTGTTGCATATTATGTTCTAAAAGCATATCTTGAAGCTTTTCAAAATTGCCTCTTATCTTCTGTGCTACTATTACTCTCTTTTTTATATGTATATATATATATACAACCACTTTCTTCTATTCGTTTTTTCCAATCCACTAAAGGAAAGTTGATATCTTCGGATAGGAGTATATTCCAG
>NC_090752.1:80045022-80050022 GCF_036898095.1 Palaemon carinicauda
ATATGTGTGTGTGTGTGTGTGTGTATAAATATACAGTATATATATCTAAATATATATATGCACAAATATATATATATATATATATATATACATACAAACATATATACATATACACATTACTTGAATGCCATATGCGGATGAAATTATGGTGAGGGGCAGATGGAGATGGTTTTGGCATTCTCGTCGCACACCCCAAATGAGGTTACGTCACCAAACTATTAACTGAGCATTACAAGGTCCTAGAAGAGTTGGAAGACCTAGGCCTACGTGGGATGAGGAGTTTAAAACGTCAAATAGATGGTGAGTGGAGAGATGTTGATTTTAAAGCTCAAAAAAGAGATGACAGGTGAAATATAACCGAGGCCCTTTGCGTCAATAGGCGTAGGAGAATATAATGATGATATAAACCATATATATATGCATGTGCAGAAGAACCACAGGGAAAATGAAAATACGAAATATACGCTTAAGTCCTGACTAGTTTCGTGATACTTCTTCAGTCCTCTGAAGAAGTATCACGAAACTAGTTAGGACTTAAGCGTATATTTCGTATTTTCATTTTCCCTGTGGTTCTTCAGCATCTAAGCTTCACGTTTTCCTGTGATTTTTTACGCATATATGCATATATATATATATATATATATACAGTATATATATATATATATATATACAGTATATATATATATATATATATAGATGTGACTGTGTTTTGTATATTTTGCTTTTTAGGGGTGGGTTCACTTAATTAATGCACAAAAAGATAGACAGAGAGAGAGAGAGAGAGAGAGAGAGAGAGAGAGAGAGAGAGATCATTCGTTGTAAACATGCATGCATTTTAGGCTTGTCTTCCTCTTGCAACCCACGAATGTCCTGTCTAACAAAGCAAGCAAAACTGTAAACCAGAATTTTACCTTTGTGGTTTTAGCCTTTTCACGGCAGAATACAGATTAGAGAATTACTGCTGTAATTTTTAGAATGACAATACTGCTAGCTTTCATCATTCATTCTATTCGAATATGAAATATTTATGAATGAGGCTAGGTTTAGATAGGATTTTTTGGGAGATTTTGATACGTGAAAAAATTACATTAATTTGTTCAAAAAAAAGTTTGAACTAGAGTTGATATCATGGAAGACCCAAACATTTTGACCTAAAGACTATTTCCTATTATTTTCTGTCTTTTTTAAACATTCAAGTTTTTATACTTCCCATTTTTTCCTTTTATCTAAACTAATGTCTTTTTCCTATTTGATTGTTTTCTATTTTCTGTTTTTGTTATTTATTTCTAACCAAAAACTTATTTCTATCGTTTTTCTTATCGTCAACGTTTATGCCTTTCAATGTACTTTTCTCTTGTTCCTTTCAACCATTTGATTCCACTTGATTTTTTTATTTCATTCCTTTATCCTCTCAGATTAGTTAACTTCGTTAGAAATATATAAGCATCTGAATAATACCGAAATCAATCCTTGCATTTTACATTTTAATAGATTGGCCAGAGGAAAAAAGGAAGGGCGATAATTACTAGAGACAATCGTGACACATATATTATATATATACACACATACACACGCACACACACACATATATATATATATATATATGTATGTATATATATATACATATATATATAAATATATATATATATTAATAAATATATATATATATATATTATATGTATATATATATGTGTATATATATATATATATATATATATATCACAATAATAATGGTTAATAGGAGCAATTACTATCGAGTTAATTAAGAATGAAAGAAAGTTGTTGAACAGCAACTACTGTGCAAAATTGAAAGAAACAAACGCTTTATCAAAATTATAAGCCAGAGTAATGATTCTTTTAGGCTGATACGCAAAGAACCAAAGGACATTCCAAGGATACGGTCCTGAACAGGATGCAGAGTCCCATAACGGGTTTTATGGCCTGCGGCACCAACATCTCCATCATCAGGGATCTTCAGAAGGCCTGGTTCCCTTGACTTTACTCTCTTTCGGATAACTGCATTTTCTCCTCATAAAAACTAAAGATCATAAACACAGTACTGAGGAAATCTGCTGGTAATTCATCTGCTTATCGATTACTGAATAATAATTGTCACAATCTTTACATAATACTTAACTGAAAACAATAAGTTACACTTCCAAATGACTGGTGCTTGTGTTTTTATATGAAAGGTGAAAACTGGACCAAGGCATTGTTATAAAGATTAGACGTCGTAGTTAAGAAATGACTGAAGGGAACACGTGAAAAAGAAAAGACTGAAAGAGAAATGAATAATAGTGGCATGAAAATACCGAACGAATATCTATGAACTAGGAGTTAGAAAAAAACATCGAAATATATTCACCACTAAAGAAATAATGATAAAATTACAAATGAATTTCAAATATTTTCTGTTATTCATTGGCACTTTTCATAAATTGGGTAGCACGATGTAAGTTAAGGCTGCTGCCCTACATCAAGCAGTTAGGAGGGAGGGTGTAAGCTTCACGCCATTATTCTTGACCACAGCCTATGGTGCTACCCATTATCCATTTATGTGGTTACGTGAACAGTGGTCTGGGGTAAACCCGGACCCAGAAACGTATACATAAACATACATACGTACATATATAAATACACACAATTGAACATACATGCATATATATATATATATATACACATTTATTTATATATATATACATATATATATATATATATATGTATATATATATATATATATATATACAATATATTTATGTATATATATATATATATATACATATATACAGCATATATATATATATATATTATAGCATAATACTTATGAAATCCACGATCAGAAGATAAATACGCTGTTAAACATATTATCTGAGATATATAGATAGATGAGAATAACAAGGAACATCGAGACTGTAAAAACAGACATTAAACAACTAATTAAAACTTTGATGATACCAATCTGATAAAAAGAAAATATTATAAAGCAACCATTAATATTGAGGGATTACTCAGCTATTTGGCACCACGCTTGTGGAATATCATTCCTGTGTAAAAAGTAGCATTTTTTAATAAATAAATAACCAGTTATACCCCCTGTGTCTGTTACTGTGTATTGCGTGATAAGTAGCTTTGTGTACGAGAGAGAGAGAGAGAGGAGAGAGAGAGAGAGAGAGAGAGAGGAGAGAGCGTGCTTGTTTGGAAACGCACCATGTATTGTTTCCGCTCTCGGAGAATATAAAGAGAATACGTCACCAAAAATATTATGGCGGAAGCTGCTCGGAGAGAGAGAGAGAGAGAGAGAGAGAGAGAGAGAGCACCCTTTTGTTAGTGTGTCCAAAGCCACCACAAGCAACCTGCCAATGACCCCCTTCCCTCCTCAGTCCTCTCCCCCTCCCCAACTTCCCTCCTCACAAAAAAACGGATTGAAATATCCCCTGAACATAACACTGAGGGGCCTCCGCCTCTCTGCATCGTATTTCTTCATCGCATTCGACTGGATACGCATCAAAGACCAGGATAAGACGCGTATCCTTACGTGCAGGATGTATCCCCCGGAGATCCTGGTGTGTAGAGCATGCTAAGGTAAACTTCGCAATTCCTCATGCTTTGCCGCATTAGGATTCCCAGGAATTGAAGATATGCGTCTGCCTGGGATTTGCAAAATCTTCCCCCGTAAAAGGTTTTTGTCAAGATGTTTGAACTGGGTGAAGTACTTTGCTTTTATACATTTCTTGGCAGACTTTCTTTCATGGGAGGATATGCTTTTAATGGTATAGATTCTTTCTAGACAGATTCAGTATGTAATTGTCATTATTTGGTAAATTCGTATTTTTTTCTCTTATTTCTAATTATTCAAAACCAGCATGTACGCCATTTTTTTACTTCGTTTTTTAAAGGGGAAAAGTAGAATAAGATTTATTTATTAGGGAAAATATTCTAGGCGTATGTTTTTTTATCCTATACTATTATTATTTCGTAATACGTTTTCCTGGGGCTGGTATATCTGTTTTTTGTATTTCAAGTTCTCTCAAGGTCTACATTTGTATCTATTTCAAGTTCTTTAAGCAGAACACATGATTAATTTTTTTTCAGTTCTTGTATTTTTTTTGTAAGTTTGATTTGTTTTATTAATGTTTTTTTCTAAAGTCTTTGATTGGGTATATAACTACAATAATATTACAGCAGAAAATGCTATCATGTAGGGCCTTGTAGGCTGTATGTCCATAGCATTTTTCCTAATGATAAGGTGATAATATTCTACGCTCTCTCTAAGCGTTGTCATGTAGTTTCTATCGTCAAAATTCATCACTCTAACTAGTCAAACACTGCCTCCTCTATATAGTAAAGAACATGTGTTTTAATTTATATATTAATAGATATATATATACATTTTTTTCGGTCACGCTTAGCGGAATCGCAAGACGTATAGCTATTCGATCTCTCCCCGTCCTTTGGGTAGGGTGAAAGGGCATGGTGAGAGGAGTAACTCCGATAGGTACGCTGTGGTGCGCGAGAGTGCGCATATATATATATATATATATATATATTCATATATATATATATATATATTATAGTCGTCTTGTTTGATGAGTCGCGTACGCTAGTACATAAAGTAATGTAACTTTTTTTCATAATTCAAATTCCTGCATTATACGCAGCTTAGTTCCTTCTCATTTCCAATTAAATGTTAAAAAGTATTTTTTTTATATCCTCCCCTTACGTTCTGAGAATTCTAATTCCTTTGAGTTCCCTTTTATCCCCCTTTTATTCGACATTTTTACTCCTGTCCATCATCTTTATCCCTTCCTGTACACTTTCTCTTGACATATTTATATTTCCTATTAACTTTAGTCTCAGGGGATCAATCTAAAGATACGCGATATTACAGTATTATTAAAGATTCTTTGTTCAGTTTTAAATCCATGAACTAATATCTTGAAAAAAAACTCATTCTCATTCTGATACACACACACACACACACACACACCCACACACACACA
>NC_090752.1:80055022-80060022 GCF_036898095.1 Palaemon carinicauda
AGTTCTACTAATAATTTGCACCAACAATGAAAAAAGGACTACTTGGTGCTACTTAAACCTTGCACTAACATGGAAAAGCGGCTACTTGGTTCTACTTATACCTTGCATCAGCATGGAAAAAGTGCTACTTGGTTCTTCTTATACTATGCACCAATATGGAAAACGGTCTACGTGGTTCTACTTATATTTTGCACCAACATGGAAAAAGAGCTACTTAGTTCTGCTTATACTTTGCATCAGCATGGAAAAAAAAACTACATTATTCTACTTATACATTGCACCAGCAAAGAAAAATAGCTTCTTTGTTCTGCTTATACTTTGCACCAACATGTAGAAGGACAACTTGGTTCTATTTATACTTTGCACCAACATAGAAGAAGGGCTACGTGGTTCTACTTGGAAAATGAGCTACTTGGCTTTACTTATACTTTGCACCAACATGGAAAAATGGCTATTTGATTCTAATTATACTATATACCAACATGGGAAAGGGCTACTTGGTTCTACTTACACTTTGCACCTGTATGGAGAAAGGATTACATGCTTCTACTTATACTTTTCACCTACATGAAAAAAGGCTACTTAGTTTTACTTATATTTTGTACCAGCACGGAAAAGGGGCTGCTTGGTTCTACTCATACTTTATATCAGCATGGCATAGAAAGGGCTTCTTTGGTTCTACTTATACTTTTCACCAACATGGAAAAAAAGGCTACTTGATTCTACTTATACTCTGCACCAGCATGGAAAAAGGACTACTTGGTTTTACCTATACTTCGCTTTTTTATTCTATTTATACTTTGCACCAACATGGAAAAGGGGCTACTTGGTTCTACTTGTACTTGGCACCAGCATGGAAAGAGGGATAATTACTTTCACTTAATGGAAAAATTGCTACTTTGTGCTACTTATACTTTGTACGAACATGGAAAAAGGCTACTTGGTTCCAAATATACTTCGCCCCTCCATGGAAAACGGGCTACTTGGTACTACTTATACTTTTCACCAATATGGAAAAAAAATTCTTTGTGCCTCTTATACTTAGCAACAGCATGGAAAAGTGTTACATTGCTCTACTTATGCTTTGTACCAGCGTGGGAAAAGGTATTCTGGGTGCTACCTATACTTTGCACCAACATGGGAAAAAGGCTACTTGGTTCTACTTATACTCTGTACCAGAGTGGAAAAGGGATTCTTGGTTCTACATATACTTTGCACCAGCATGGTAAAAGGGCTACTTGGTTCTACTTATACTTTGCACCAGCATGGAAAAATGGCTTCTTGGTTCTACTTATACTTTGCACCAACATGGTAAAATATCTACTTGGTTTTACTTATACTTTGTACTAACATGCGAAAATGGCTACTTGGTTCTACTTATAATTTGTACCAGCGTGTAAAAAAAAAAAATTCTTGGTTGAACTTATACTTTGCACTATCATGGAAAAGGGATTCTTGGTTATACTTATACTTTGTACCCACATGGAAAAAGGTCTATTTGGTTCTGATTATATTTTGCACCAACATTGAAGAATGGCTTCTAAGATCTACTTATTATTTACACCAGCATAGAAAAGGGGCTACTTGGTTCTACTTAAACTTTGTACCAGCCTGGGAAAGGGGATTCTTTGTTTCTACATATACTTTGTGCCAACATGGGAAAAGGGATTCTTGGTGATATATATACTTTGCACCAGCATTGAAAAGGGGATTCTTAGTGCTACTTATACTCTGCACCAGCATGGGAAAAAAACGGATTCTTGGTTTTAATTATACTTTGTACCAGCATGGAAAAAATGCTACTTAGTTCTACTTATACTTTACACCAACAATGAAAAATGGCTTCTTGGTTCTACTTTTACTTTGCACCAGTAAGAAAAAAAAGGCTACTTTTTGCTACTTATTCTTTGCACCAGCATGGAAAAAAAAACTACTTGGTGCTACTTATACTATGCGCCAGCATAGATAATTGCTACTTGGTTTTAATTATACTTTACACCAGCATGGAATAAAAAGGATTCCTGGTGCTTCTTATAATTTGCACCATCATGAAGAAAAGGATTCTTGTTGCTACCTATACGTTGCACCACTATTGAAAGAAGGATACTTGGTTCTACTTATACATTGCACCAGCATGGAAAAGGACTATTTTGTTCTACTTGTACTTTCCACCAGCATGGAAAAGGGGATTCTTGTTGCTACTTATACTTTAAACCAGCATAGAAAAACGGATTCTTGGTGCTACTTATACTTTGCACCGGCATGAAAAGGGGGATTCTTCGTGCTACTTATACTTTAAACTAGCAATGAATAATGGATGCTTGGTGCTATTTATACTTTGCACCAGCATGGAAAGGGGATTCTTGATGCTACTTATACTTTGCACCAACAATGAAAGAGGGCTACATTTTTCTACTTATACTTTGCACCAACATAGAAAATTGCTAGTTAATTTTACTTACAATTTGCACCAGCATGGAAAAAAAGGATTCTTGATGCTACTTATCCTTTGCACTAGCATGGTAAAAACGGATTCTGGGTGCTACTTATACTTTGTACCATCATGGAAATATTGCTACTTCATGCTACTTGTATTTTGCATCATTATGTAAAAAGGGATTCTTCGTACTAATAATTTGCACCAACATGGAAAATGGGCTAATTATTGCTACTTATACTTAGCACCAGCATAGAAAAGGGGATTCTGGGTTATACTTTCACTTTGCACCAGTACGGAAAAAGTGATTCTGGTTACTACTCTCTACTTTGCACCAGAATAGAAAAATAGATTCTTGGTGCCGATTATACTTTGCGCCAGCATGGAAAAATGGATGATGGGTTCTACTTATACTTAGCACCAGCTTGATAAAAGGGATTCTGGGGGCTATTAGCACTTTGCACCAACACGGAAAAGGTGATTTTGGTTGCTACTTATACTTTGCACCAGAAGAGAAAAAAGGATTCTTGGTGCTACTTATACTTTGAACCAAGACAAGAAACATGAATTTGTTGATAATTAAACTTTAACCAACATGGGGGGAATAATTGTGTTTCTATCTTTACTTGGCATAAAATGTGATGAAAGATAATATATGGCCCCAAATAAATTTTGCATAACTTTGGGATGCAGCTATTGTACTGAATGCAACCAGAATTTTGCATCAATGTAAAATGATGCTACTATATCATGTCTTGTACCGACATAAGAAAACTTATTACTTGGTGCTATGTATTCTTTGCACGAATGCACCGGGCAAGATGATATCATTCCCGGTACTACTTAAATTTTGCAACAAGGAACAAAAATACTGCATGCGTGTGTTTCCCTGAGATTTTGAACCATCATAACAGTTATTACTAGGTGGTACCAAGTCTTTTCACAAATATATTATCAAGATAATTGCATTATACCGTGCAGTATGTTTATTTTGCACTAGCATTAGAAAAATATCTTAAGGGTGCTAATTGATTGATAACCCAAGGTAAGAAAAAGGCCACTAGTTGCTAAGTGTATTTTGCTCCTGCATAAAAAGGGGCACTAAGTTTTATTACATATTTGCATTAACACGAGAAAACGATTACGCGTTGGTAATTGAGCTTTGTACCAACATTATAAAACTATTAGATGCTACTTGAGTTTTCTACTTATGTAAGGAAAAGACTTTTAGAATCAGATTGATATATTCACCCACAATTGAAAATAACGTTTAAGTGCTAAGTCAGTTTAGCACTATCAGAAATATAACAACTTCTAGGCTATAACTGAGTTTGGCAAATACATGAGTAAAATACTAGTTAGTGTATAGTACGGCCGGAGGATGCTTTAACACAGCCGTTTTAACACAGTCAATAGAAAGACGTGGAAATAACATGCACGTAATCTCAAGGATGGTCTCCATATTCAAATGTACGAAGAAAAGTTTCTTTTGCAAATCCCATTAGAAAAATCAAATCACGTAGAAATAGCAATCAGAAATTTTAGACCTCCGCCAATGAAGATTTTCTGCATTATAATCAAGTCGAAGTTCCAAGTTCCCCTCTCATATGTTGACCCTGAATGAATCTACTGTATGATAAAAATCCTGGATCCGGATGGTGATTGGAATCACTGCGAAAATCTAATCACTTCTAAGTTAGCCCATATCTGACATATCCTGAAATTTGCATCAATATTTGTCAGTAACATTTTACGATAGGCTGGTGACAAACAAACAATCAAAGGTGAAAAACATAACTTCCTTTGCGGAGGTAATAACATGAACTTCCATGGGATTCTTTTAAATTCTCTTCTTACTCCTATTCTATTTGCTATTGTCGCCTAATTTTTTAGAGTCAATTCTATAGTTTCCTCGTCTATAACCCATAAGCTTCTGCATTTTATTTTCCCTTTTCTTAATTTTTGGGGATTAGCATCTGCTAAACAGAAACGCTCCCGGGAAAGATCTGGCGAGCAAATGAATACCGAACGGAATTAGCAACCGTTTCCAGTAACCCGTTACTCACACTATCGCCTGTATTGCCAGTTCGTGACTACTGCGCCCCTTTATCTGTGGCTCTACCTCGTCCCAATCGCCAACGCTAGTGAATAAATATATAAGAAAATCAAAGCAAGGTAAAAAGTTCTCAGTGACAAAACACTTCGATCGAGTGCTTTATATGGAGCTCTTATATATTGATATAATAAAAAAAATTAAAACGTATTAGGTTAATCGATTATTTTCTTAATTTATTCCCTTTATATTTGAGTTTAGTCTATAAATTTCCTGAGAGGTGTATAATTTGAACAATTACTCCAAGTTAGTCTATATTTTGCATACGATAATTTTTTTTTTAATTATTATTACTCTTCACTTAAATCTCAACAATTCAACATATGAGAATTTTTTTCAAACTTCCTATCATTCAAATTTCGATATTGATTCGCAACAAATTAAAAGTTGGTAGAAAATAAATTCTTTTACTTTATAAGAATATTTGCAATTGAAAACGAACCAAACTTA
>NC_090752.1:80062522-80067522 GCF_036898095.1 Palaemon carinicauda
GAAAAAACAATTATACATCAGTCCTTCAATTATACTGTATGCTCAATTTTTATATACTACTGAAACATAAGGCTGTCCCTAGAGAAACAAAATCTATGTAAGACCGACTGCCATATGTTCTAAAATTATTTACTGGCAGTGTCCAAGAGGCATTAATCCTCATTTGATGACATTTCTATCTGAACAACTATCAGTTTTCTCGAGGCTTTGAACGCAAAAAAAAAAAGACAAACATTTCTTTTTTGGTTAAGCTGCTGTAAAATAATATCACCTGCATTTCGGCGGTGGAATGCAGCAGCAGCGCAAACCAAGGGAAGATAGAAATTGGCCCAAACTTTATTTCTGAAATATCATTTATCTTCTGATGTATGAAGTGTCAGACCGCGTTAAGCTCCTCCCATTCCATTAAATTCAATTACTGGCAGAAACACGGGACATTGAGTAAATTCCATCTCACCTGAAATTTACTAAGACACGAGATTCATCCGAGTATAAACCCTTTGACCTGAAGGCATTCTTGAATATGCAACAACTTTCTCCACTTAAAATTCTTCATGCAATTATCCACTTAATTCCAGTTCTGCTAGAAGTTATGATCAGAGTTCGAAGGCTCTCTCTCTCTCTCTCTCCTCTCTCTCTCTCTCTCTCTCTCTCTCTCTCTCTCTCTCTCTCCAACACCATGCTCACCAGGGACTGATTTATCTCTCTAGTCTTTGAATAGTTGATTAACAGAATCTATGACAATTTCTGCCAGTTTGTCGAATCAAAAGAAACTAACGGAATGATCAAGTTTATAATTGGTTTGAATTGGGTTAATGAACGCTTACTGGAAGGACTGACTACATTTTAGAGTCCCCACTATAGGAACATCCAGTCACGCAAATGATTTAGTTCCGAGTCCCTTTTCTCCGTCGCCAGGGGCCCTCTTGGGCAATTAGACAAGTTTCACTGCACCAGCACATGTACGTGTATATAATGTATGTGGACATGTGTACGTATGAGCGTTTGTCTACATACTTATGTTTAAAGCTTATTCCGTGGCACATTAGATCTCAGGGTTGTAGGTCAGAGTAAACAAATGTAAATATAATGCTCGATTAAGGCCCTCAGGTTTCTAGCTTGATGGAACTTGGGGAGACGATGAATCCAGAGGCTGTTGTTTCAAACTTCCAGCATTACTGAAGACGCATTGGATCAGAGTGGGGAATGTTACTGCTAGAAGTTCAGACTTTTTTTTTTTTTAGAATTTCAAGACTGCTTTTAAGTCTTTTGTGCCTCCCGTATGCTAGCTTAAGGAGAATAATCCGGAGAGGTTCTTTAGCGTTAGCTAACTTCATTATGAAGCACAATTGCCTAATTTTATAGCCTTAGGCTTAGTCGGTATTAGTTGCTCAAGGTGGTTATGATTATCAAGTTTTTTTCCTGTAAGTTGATAAGAAATGATATATATATAATTATATTTATATATATATGTATATATATATATACATATATATATATATATATATATATATATATATATAAACATATATATATATATATATATATATATATATATATATATATATATATATATATATATATATATATATATATATATACACGCACACACACAGACACACAGACACACACATACATATATTATATTTGTGTATATATATATATATATATATATATATATATATATATATATATATGTGTGTGTGTGTGTGTGTCTGTGTCTGTGTATATATGTATGTATGTATGTATATATTATTCACAATGAACACAGCTTTTCACTTTCCTAATGAAAATAAAAATAAGTGAAGATTCGAACTCACTTGCGGAAGATGTATCGACTAACCTTTAAATACGGTTAAACCCGTCTGAGAATATGCTACAGAAGGACTCAAGATGAGTAATTAACTTAACGGAAGGAGATCCTAAAAGCGAAGGCCGCTCATGACACGAATTGGATTCAAAGTAAATCTAGTCTTTATAAATCTAATTCCAAAGATTTCTGTCGAAGGCGTTAAAGTAAAATCATGGAAAATTCAACCAGCAATAATATGGCTAGGAATGAATTACAAAATAAAAACACCACACAACATAAACGGGGAAATACTAGAGAAATAAATATATTGCAGGATGCAGATGGCTAAACTAAAACAAAGCTAGTTGGAAAAGCAGGATGCTATAAGCCCAGAGGCCCCAACAGGGAAAATAGCCCAGTGAGGAAAGGAAACAAGGAGAAATAAAATATTTTAAGTACAGTAACAACATCAAAATAAAAACTTCAACAAAACAAGAGGAAGAAAAATTAGATAGAATAGTGTGCCCGATTGTACCCTCAAGCAAGAGAACTCTAACCCAAGACAGTGGAAGACCATGGTATAAAGGCTATGGCACTACCCAAGACTAGAAAACAATGGTTTGATTTTTGGAGTGTCCTTCTCTTAGAAGAGCTACTTACCATAGCTAAAGAGTCTCATCTACCTTTATCAAGAGGAAAGTAGCCACTGAACAAATACAGTTTTGGAGTTAACCCCTTGAGTGATGAAGAATTGTTTGGTAATCTCAGTGTTGTCAGGTGTATGAGGACAGAGGAGAATCTGTAAAGAATAGTCCAGACTATTCTGTGTATACGTAGACAAAGGAAAAGTGAACCGTAACCAGAGAGAAGGATCTAATGTAGTGCTTTCTGGCCAGTCAAAGAACCTCATAACACTCGAGCGGTAGTATCTCAACGGTTGGCTGGTGCCTTGAGCAACCTACTACATAACAGAGAAAAACGATAACAAAGTACCAGAGAAATTTATTGAGATAAATCATGGAACGAATGGACGATTTAACCAAAAAAATAAAAAATAAGAAAAACTACTGAATGAGGGAGCGATAGGATGTCAAAGGGAAATATTCTCCACAAACAAAAGATATATCCAAAATTTGATACTGATTTGTAAAAAAGAAAAAAAAATGCTATTGCCTGTTTTCTTTAAACATAAATTTTAGCATGCGATTAATAAGCAACAAGTACATGATACAACATAATCGAGATATTTTTACGAAAATTTATTTCAGATCCCCCTTTTTAGGCGGTGTTTTTTTAGGGTTATTTTAAGCAAGGCAATTATTCCCCAGTGTTTACTAATGTGACGGTGATTAAAAAAGGAAAATGATAGAATGTGTGTTAAAAGTTACACACTGTAGGTGTGACAATCATCACTTTTTCTCTCTACTTTATTATCCTTTGTTTATATCATACCCGAGTCAGGTTAGGTAAGAGTAAATGAACGAAAATATCTAGATAATGATATACTGTTATGCTTACCCTACCCCAAATGTAACGCCCTCCCGGATACATTACCTTTCTATATTAATATTTGCTAATCATCAAATTAAGAAATCTAGAGGGAATTGTTAGAAAAAATTAACTTCGTGATTTAATTATCTTGATATCAGATGAACCGTTTTTAGAAGGTGACTGTATCTTATTTTTTTTTACTTGTTATCTATAATTTTCCATCTGGTTTTGGTCTTCTGACGATCTTAGGGGAAATATCCATTTCAAATTGTAAGGAAAATTACATAGAAAAAAGGTAAATAAGAAATAATGACACAAAATGGCCTCTAGTACAGATGATGTAGATTTGTGGTAAAGGAATAAATTTGGTTCACTTTTTGACTGACCTCGTACCACTGTATTGACCCAGAAAACCATCAACAGTAGGAATAGGAAAAGTGCAAGAAATAACTAGCAATCTCGCTTTAAAGACTTCCTTAGAACTGCAAGGCCATAACCATTATCCTTCAAAAGGATTATATAATCACATAAAGTCCCGTAAAACTGTAAGATACCTGTGCATGTAATTCAAGAACAATCAGTAATTTCACATTAAACCACGCCAATTCTCTACACACGAACAAACATGTTGACCAAGTGATTAAGGGCGAATGTCGTCTGACTAAACGAGGTTAAATTTTCCAAACGGGGGAAAAGTGGTCATAATAGCTTACTCAGCAAACTTGGAAAAGTGCTCTTTATGGCGACGGGTCAGTCTGAAATGGCTTTGCGATTTTAGCTTCATCTTGACTTTTCTTTATGTTTCGTTCGTTTTTTCTTATTGGATGCTGATATTGATTCGATCTAAGCTGATTTTATTTTCTTATTTCTTTAAATATGTTATTATTCTTTCCTTCCTCCGGTGCTGCTTTTGATTCAGCCTTTCCGTATGTTTGTAAAGCAATTTAAAAGTATTCTTAATAAAGCTTTTGAAGTTAGATAGAATTAAAGATGATGAGTTAAGATATATGATATACCAAAAATATGCTGAAATAATTAAAAATATATTACTAAAATAGCCAATATAACACAAAATTACTCAAACAAAAAACCTAAAATCTTCAAGTGTATCACACCGAATCCTATTAATAGATTTGCCACTGTTTTTTCCACAATTGATCCTGTTATCTGTTCTATTTTCAAATCAATCCTTATCTACTAATAACATGTACATTTCAAATATAAGCAGATTTACGTGACATACCATCACAAACAAACATTCATTGATGAGATGAGACACACCCTTTTCCTAATCTGAACCCTCATTGCTCTTCCCTTCCAATCCCTTTGTTATCGCTCATCCAAAATCAACCAGTATTTTCAAATATGAATGTGTACAGATATATACAAATAGAAAATATAATTCCATAACAGTCAATAAAAACAGATTTGCCAATCAAATCACAAAACACATTTATGACAAAGTCCGTTTTATGTCTGTGCTGGTCTTCCCCTACGAATTCTTTTTATCATCATTGTGATAAAATTGGTCAAAATTCCAAATGTAGAATATACCTGGAATGTAAACATATTTCTTTACACACACACACACACACACACACACACACACAAGTGTATATTTATAAAACAGCGCAATATACAAAAACCGATGAAGCGATTGCAAAAGGAAAAATTTCGAACATCGAACACCAATAAGTTACCGTCTTTACCGGGACGA
>NC_090752.1:80072522-80080022 GCF_036898095.1 Palaemon carinicauda
CTAACACCTTTCCCAGTGAAATCAAAATATCTGATATCACCATGTCCTTTTGGCTCTATGTACTGCCAGAACCCTATAACGTAGAAGGTTGCTTGACCACTCAAACTATGCAGAATGATCACATTACTGGGGGTTAGTAATACTCATTATTCATTTTATCATATAATATCTATGAAAGTTTTTCATAAATATGAAAATTATTATATCCGGCATAAAAATTCAGTATTGGCGATTTTCTTTTTCCCCAGGCCTTGTTTCCAAGATAGATTTCAAAATGTTAAATAGTATCAATATATTCCAGGGCTTGAAGTACTATGAATTCATTTTCATGTCCAGTACTTACATGTACGGCGCTGGCACCATGCTTGAGTTTTGGTTATGATATGTATATATGACTTTGGTATTAGATAGGCTAATTAATTGGATTTTTATACCTTCTTGTGTTATTACAGCCACACTATTATTAATGAAAGGGAGAGATTGACCAGCCCAATGAGTTAACCTCAACTCTCACAGAGCTTATCCACCTAAATTTGGTAGGGGAAAGTATATACTGTATATTAAACCTATTAAAACTTCACACATTTTATGCTCCTTCCTCTCCAATTGCACGGTTTGGTACTCAAACATGATGTTTGATATCTGCATGGAGGGGGCAGGTCTTTAGGCCTGTACAATACTGGTAGTATATACTGGACTTATGTCAACATCTCTACCTATATTGGAGTAGATCTGCATACATGCTTGTTTGATGTGTTCTTGATGATTAGCACACAAGGAGGTTGAAGTCCCGTTCTTTTTTTTTTAGAGTTGTGGGACTGCTCCCATCGATATATTGAAAGTAAAACAGTCGGTCTTCTTTAATCCAGATACAAGGAACTGTTCACCATTACTTGTCTTCCATGGTGAGAGCGCTTCTACACCAAATCCTTCCAATAGAGAGTTCCATTGAGGCTTTTAAACCAGACAGCTTTGGACCCATCTTACTAGCGCTGTTGCAGCCATTGAGAACATGAATATTTGGGAGGCGTGGCACCTGTTACCAGTCTTTGTGTATAGCTTTTGTGGTTTCCAATAGAAGATGGGGTTGACAAATACACCTGTGTCAGGTAAATCAATCAAGACTGATTGAACTTCATGTTTCACACCATCATTAATGTGGAATATAATTCTGTAATCAGTTTGGTTGCTTGAGATCTCTGGAATTTAAGTTTCCCTGCCAGCTAACAGTTTTCTGCATTCACCTCCATATACTCCTCCAAGTATTTCCTTGTGTGACTTAATATTCTGCAGCATGTACTTGAAGACATAATTCGGCAACTGAACCTTGTTTAATATAGAGCTTTAGAATACTGTACAGCAAGATCAACAGGCAGTTTCTGATTGTTAGGCCTCTAGATGATAGTGATTTATTCTGAAGAACTTCTCTTTGGCCGTTCAATTTACTTGATTAATGGTATTCCATGAACATAAAAAATATCTACTCTTGTGCATTGTAGCAAGAGTGTGTTTAGGCTGTCTCTCAGCCAATTCTTCATTTGTAGATTTTGCTCAAGTACAATGAAGTCCACTCCTGTCATCTGAGCATCAGTCTTTACAGTCCTCACCTC
Organism: Palaemon carinicauda; assembly: GCF_036898095.1. Taxonomy (NCBI): domain Eukaryota; kingdom Metazoa; phylum Arthropoda; class Malacostraca; order Decapoda; family Palaemonidae; genus Palaemon; species Palaemon carinicauda. The sequence goes on from NC_090752.1 coordinate 80,074,133, forward strand.
TTGGGAAAGTTGAATAACAAACTCCCTGGTTAAGGGGTCTTTAAAAGGCTTCTTTGGTTTCATGCTGTCCTTACAGCTACTGATGAGGAAGTGTGATTTGCTGATCACTTCGCACTTCAGAAGTTCTAGTATCCTATGCCCTCTTTCTCTAGCATAGACAGTGCACCTAATCGTTTCTGCAGCTTTCCTTTTCACCATCAATTTCTGTGCTGTTGGCAGAGTAGAAGTACATTTCATAAAAACAGTCGTGCAATTGGAAGGAATTGTATCATGTAGGTGTTTGGCCTTATATTTTAGCCTGGTTTTAATAAATTTTAGATAACTCTTTTCACCAATTTTCAGGCATTCAAGTAATCCGTCTACAACCTCTCTGATTATGTGAGCTTCAGTAGAGATGTTCTGAAATCTGATTCGATTTATTTTATGTAGTCCAAAAGCATCTTTGTATGAGCATGGTCAGTTTTCTAAAAACTATTCTCTTCGTCTCTCAAGTCCCACGATTCCAGCAATTGTACCACATGAAGATCTTTCTTATGATTTAGGTAATTCCATAAGGCTACTGCTTCTCGCTGTCTATTTATCCCAGAGATTCCACCAGCAACCTTGGCAGGTTTATTATAACACTTGACAGGTTGTGGACATTTTGTATCAAACTACAATAAAATTATGTTTTCTTTCTTGCAGAACCATCTCCACAGATTGTGGACATTTTTTATCAAGCTACAATGAAATGAAGTTTTCTTTCTTCTAGAACCATCGTGACAGATTGGGAAAATTTTGTATCAAGCTACAATGAAATTAAGTTTACTTTCTTCCAGAACCAACTTCACAGCTTGTGGACATTTGTATCAAGCTACATTGAAATGAAGTTTTCTTCCAGAACCATTTTGACGGGTTGTGGAAATTTTGTATCAAGCTACAATGAAATGAAGTTTTCTTCCAGAACCATCTTTACAGGGTGTGGACATATCGTATCAAGCTATAAAGAAATTAAGTTTTCTTTCTTCAGAACTCAACCAATAATACATAAACTGAAACAGTGCGTCAAACTTCAGGAACTATTCATATACTGTATATTGGTGTTGCTGGTGTTTGAAAACGTACTTCACAAACTGCATCAACTGGTGAGGCAGCGTTTTCAGTAGCAATCCATTGGAAGTCTAACATCCTCCCTTGCACAGCATGTTGCATCCAGGCCAAACTCGAAATTCTTGCATTCATGTAGTAGATCCACTGCACACTTCTGTGGCCAAGACTTATCAGATTAGTGCAAAGCCTCTATGATGTTAGCATGCTGGAGAGAGCTGTGATAAACTGTCTGTGAATTTAGTTTGTCGTCAGGATAAGTGAAACAGATTGTGTCCCGGAAATACTTTTGAGTACTTGAGCAGAAGGACCTTGGTATGCATGTTATCCATTTGATGGTCTGTCTCCAAGTTAGAGTTGGTGATATTAAGAATGTGGGTATCAGTGAAACTGCTGCTTTTGAAATCGTGGTTATGAAACACACATTTGCTCTTCAAATCAATTATGGCTGCCTGGTTTAATCACTCAGTATTTTCAAACTATGTAGTAGCTTAGTTTTTTTTTATACTTTAACATCACCAGCTCTATCCAGGGAAGGACATCTTGTCATAACTTCATGTTTCAAAATGTTTAAAGCATATAAGAATAATGCTGTTTGATCTGACTCTGTGATTCCATACCACTACTCTCTCTCACTCTGTCACGGATTACACACTTCATTTCTATGACTTTGCTGCTGCAACTAGTCCTCTGCTTCCATGTTTTCTGTGCCTTGTATCTATCATTGCTTTCTCCCTTTTGGACCTTCATTTAAACAACTTGCTCACTATTAGTTGGAATTGATCTCTTCGATCTCAAGAGTAACAGGATTTTGGTGTTATTTGAATGCATTACTGCACATGTTTATTCTTGAAGTGATGGAAGAATCATCCAATAGTTCTTCTGCCACACAACTTTGGCTCAACCATACTCACTTCCTGAAAAAAAAAAGAATCCAGTATGAGTAAAACCTATATCTCTAACTACTTTTGTAGAAGTTAATGTTATACAGACAATTCATATGAAACTAGTAAGTACATAATAATAATGAATATTATGTTAGAATTTACCTTTTAAGGTTTTCCCTCATGTAGCGTTTCATATAACACATGAAATTCTACCATAAGCGCCTTCGGCTGCTGACCTTGACAGCACTAGAGTTTCCTGTTCCATGTTTTAATTAGAGCAAACAGGGATCAAATGTAAAATAGGATGCCATCAAATAACACATTATTGTTTTCTGAAACAAAAAATAAACATTTATAGCAGTTTATCGCACAACCAAAATAATTGTAGTGTGTAACATGCTGAAATTGATTTTAAGCATTTGTCTTGAAAACCATTGACTGTTATATATGAAAATGTATTACTGACTCCCCCACGCTCTACTATATTGTCATTCTGCACATTCTAAATGTTCAAGTAACCTCATATATCCAACAGTTTAAAGGTTGTTCATGAATGGTAGAGACAAGGAACAGTAATAATGCCTTAGGCTTAGAGACTGACCATCTATACATGCTTAGCGCCCAAGGGCTTCTCCACCCTTGCCATGACCAGGGAGGGCCAGGCAATGGATGCTGATGACTCAGCAGATATACCTATGGACTCCCATAAATCTCCCACCCTTTGCTTTCAAGGATAATGAGGTTACAGATACTACAAGGAACGTTCAAGCTTGAGCGGGTCTCGAACCTGAAGTAGGGAAAATGCCAGGCAAGCACGTTTCCAATAGGCCACCATAACCCTTATTGTGACGATGCAGTCGCATAAAAAATCACCAGTAGCGTTACTAAAGGGGTTTCTAAATCGCATACATAAGCGAGCAAAGCTCCGGTAATAAGCAGTATTGAAAAATACTTTTCGTTATTTGCTTTGTAAAAACAATTATTGGATAAAATGAAATAGATTTTACAGACACATTACTTTCTATATTCTGATAATATAAACTGCCTTAACAGACAAAATACCCCTATTAAAAAAAGGAAATATTTCTTATATATTTGAGTTATAGCTGAACAAATAAGATAGAATTTGAAAAGCTGTAACTATTGTTATTATCGAGATGTTTTGGCAAACTGACAAAATTTCAAAATAAGAAAGTGCCTGGTCATTTCTCTTTTTATTACCGTAATGAAAAGACAAAATGTCTATTCCTATTGTATTTATAATCTACCTAAATCGAAAGACAAAATTGAAATATAAACAAACATTTATTTCCTTTTATTTTCATATATGTTATCATCCAGGTAAGGATCTTGTTAACAATTTCTTTATTGGCCACTGTCCTTTCGTAAATATGACCCCATTCTTTTCTAGAAATAAAAGCCAAAAAAAAAAAAAAAAAAAAAAAAAAAATCCCGTTTATCAAATATACCAGAACAAATTGCATATGAAACTGTCAAACCAAGCCTCAGCCCTCAGGCCCAGAACCGCCCTTCACCTGGTACCCATCCGTTCGACCCCTCACCAATAATCTGCAAACCCCCTTCCCCCTCATACATCAAATACATAACTGCATGGTGTCGCCATCTATTGCTGTGTTTTTAATCTCGGGGTAGACCTGTTACCCGCCATACCGATTTCCAGGAGAGCTAACTCCACTCTGGAATTGCGAAAGACTGCAGCGCAAAAGAACCGATACAAAAATAAAACGGAGGGGAATTCAATTTTTTGGGGCAAATCCTGTGCGTTTTCCATGCGACATCACAAGATCCATTCCCCTTTTGCTGTAGTATACATCCACCCAATAACAGTTACAGATTTTCTAAAAAGGAAGACAAGTGAGTGACGTGTTTATTGGGATCTCATCCTTTACTAACTAACCCCCTCTTACTGTGTTTTCTATTTTTTTTTCTTTTGGGGGGGGGGGAGAGGACAGGGGGCTTCAGAACTATACCGCTTCCAATTGGATTCCTGTGTCAATAAAAGATTTTATGCTTCTTCTGATTTACGGTATCTATACAAAAGCATTGTTACCAATGTTGGATTTATGATACCGGTCTTATGCTCTTCTGTCACATACACGATTGGGACGTGGGTGGTAAGGGGGGGCGGGGAGGTGGTATACTGTCCCTGCTGCGCTGAAGGCCACGGGTCGGGGATGATGGGGAGGGGGGCGGTAAGTGGTGAGGGGCATGGATTTAATCACTTGCAGCGTTTAAAACAGAGTGTTCTCCTTTAACACGTTCTGTTAGATGCATCAAAAGGTTCGCCATAATTTTACATATAATTCTTTGATCACTGTTCTGCCCTGTCCTGCTATTAATTGATTCGTCATTGTTTTCTGTAAGTGTAATTTCATTTGTTGCGCCAATTGAAAGATGGGAATTACCTGCTATTTAAAATTTGGATTCTAGTTTGAAAAAAATATCGTTTGGGTTTTTATGTTCGGTATGTTTTAGTGGTCTTCGTGAACTAAAAAAATTAAAATAAAATGCAAGTGTCGTGTAAATTTGTAATATATATCACAAATTCAAACACATGCTTTAGAGATTATCAAGATACCTAATAATAAATCACCGATGATACCATGATTGATAAATGCTCACAACGCAAAATTCCCCAGCTGAATGAAATCCTGGGATCCATCTGCAAGTGTCCTGTTCATTTAAGCTTTCACTGTCTAATGCTAAAGTTTCTTGCCTTGTTCTTCGTTGTATTTTGTCATCTTGATCTCTTACTCTGCCCTATTACTGTTTAAATGTATAAAGGTTGCTCATGAATGGCAGTGGCAAGGGACAGTGACATTGCCCTAGCAATCAGGACAATGCACTAGAGACTGACCATATATTATATGATCAGCGCCCAAGCGTCCTCTCCACCCAAGCTAAGACCAGGGAGAGCCAGGCTCCCCCAAACTCCCCAACTTAGCTCACAAGGATGATAAGGTTGCAGACACGAATGACACTAACGAGTCTGAGCGGGACTCGAACCCCCGACTGGCAAACACCAGGCAGAGACGTTACCAATCAGGCCACAGCACCCTGTTGAAAGGCATCTGAAATTTTGAAGTCAGGGTTTAAGGTGTTTTAATCCTACATTTGCTTTTTATTTCCTTTTGCACGATGATTTACATTCGACCTCACTCTTGTATCGCTAAAAAGTATTCATTTGAAAGGAGTCAAAATTGACATTGAATTATTTCAAGATGTGAGTAATAGCCTTGTGTAGTCTCTACCTTCTCCACAAAACAAGAATATATAATACACTCAGAAACCCAAAATCGCATATCTTTTTCCATGGAAAAAGATATTTATATGTAAGTAATTGATTGGAATAAAGGTTTTTACATTTCAATTCAGAGTAAAACAGATAAGGTTCATGCAGACGGACAATATCTGAACCACTATTCAAGTTTCGTTTAAGCCACTGTAAATATAGAAAGAGAAAACTAAAGAGAAGGATGTAAAAAAAATAAGTTTATTTTACTGTCGGTAAAAGGGAATATAAAAGGACGTTTTCTCTTTAAAAGTTATTACTCTTTCGTAAACACAATTTTTTGCTTAATTCATAAATCTAGAGCTCACTAAGAAACGCTATAAGAATTTGTTATCTTTGGAAGTCATTAGATTCGACTAATAGCTTTGACATTATATGATTTGTCTCAATATTTTTGTCGGATCAAGTACAATGCTCAAATAAGCCTTATTTTAAACTACCTATTCCATGTCTATAAAGTTTTGTCAAGTTTAGATACCAAATCCTTTCAGGGTAAGATAAACATATTTCCACGCACATAATTGTGTATAAGAATGTTTCTCGCATAAGGTTTTAGGAATTGGTACTCCATTACATGTGGCATTCTTCTAAAACAAAGAAAATT
>NC_090752.1:80082522-80085022 GCF_036898095.1 Palaemon carinicauda
ACAACCCTAGTTGGAAAAGCAGGATGCTATAAGCCCAGGTTCTCCAACAGGGAAAATAGCTCAGTCAGTAAAGGAAACAAGGAAATAAGAGAAGTATTTAACAATTAAAATAAAATATTTCAAGGTCAGTCACAACAATTAAAATAAATATCTCATATATAAATTCTAAAAAGTTAATCTAAGAGAAATAAGATAGGATAGTGTGCCCGACTGTACCCTTAAGCACAAGAACTCTAACGCAAGACAGTGGAAGATCATGGTACAGAGTCTATGACACTACCCAAGACTATAGAACACTGGTTTGATTATGGAGTGTCCTCCTAGAAGAGCTGCTTTCCATAGCTAAAGAGTTTCTTCTACCCTTACCAAGATGAAAGTAGCCATTGAACAATTATAGTGCAGTAGTTAACCGCCGAGAGAAGAATTCTTTGGTAATCTCAGTGTTGTCAGGTGTGAGGATAGAATTGAATATATCAAGTATAGGCCAGACTATTCGGTGTATGTGTAGGCAAAGGGATAATGAACCGTAACCAGAGAGAAGGATCCAATGTAGTACTATCTGACCAGTCAGACAGTTATCAAATTAGATCTTATCTATGAATCTTTTGTGAATAATTTATATTGGCATCGGCTCTCGTTACAATATTTTTTTTTTTATAAATACCACATAAGTGAGTCCATAAAAAGCAGGGGCTGAATGCCAGAGTCAAAATCGAATGGTATTTGTATTAAAGCTTTAAAGAGTAAATGTTTATCCAGTTTTTTGCCAACAAGTAAAAAAATAAAAAAAAAAAAAAAAAAAAAAAACACTGAAAGGGGTAATCAAGATAAACTTTCGAGAATAAGTCGATATCTTGCTCAAAACTCTGGCGGTAAATCACTTATAAATCGTCTAAAATTTAAGACTTACATATTTAGATTAAAATATATTCAACATCAAATTTTCTATTTTTTTCTTTATATCAATTTTATGAGAAATATTTGAAACACCTTCTTTTTATAGATAATCCTTTTCGAAGGCTTTATTGTATATAATGACCAATTGATGAAAGATTGATATAGATGAAGATCAGATTAACGAAAAATATACAATATTATAATATTTTTTATTAAACTGATTCTAGAAAATCAAAATACCTATTTTATAGATCGTGAATAAACTGATATAAAATTTTCGAGATGCCTATTTACATAGTTAGTTTGTTCTACTAAAATATTCTTAGCATATTATTGGCATATCAGTATGTTCCAATTAATGAAAAAGTTAGATAAGCAATTTTAGTGTACACTAATTTTCAAGATGAAGGAACTGATCTAATTTCATCATTATCTTAATGGAAGTAAGATCAACGAATCATACTCCATAATTTTGTGTAAAGAATTATTTACAATTAGGGCTAAATGAAAACACTAAATCATTTGAAAGTAAATTAAGCTGCGTTTGACTAGTACAGTGGTAACCCTTTCGCCTAGCACTCGAATGGCAGTAGATCGATTCCAGAACGGGACCGTCAGTTTTAGCTGTTTCCTGGAGAGGATACTGCTTTAGTTGTGCACCATAATAGCAGACTGGGCTTGCCCGGCTAACCAGACACCTTTTCGTTTACTTTTAAAGCTTACAATATATAAACAAATATAGCATTTAACTCTCTCTCTCTCTCTCTCTCTCTCTCTCTCTCTCTCTCTCTCTCTCTCTCTCTCTCTCTCTCTCTCTCCTAGAAATATTTTTTCATTTAATTCACTTCTATCTTTCTCTTTATTGAATCATACCTAAATGGGAAATCTCCACAAGGTTCAACGCTAGGGCTGGGAGAGGCCATTCAAGGAACTAGGAGGACCTCATAAGTTGCACTGAGAAGTAAAAGTTAGGAAGAGGTTGGACAAAAAAAAAAAGTCTAAAAAAGGAATAGGGGACAGAACTATAGCACGGTGCTAAAATGTAGATATTACGGGTTACTCATTCGTAATGACCAAAAAAGAAACCTCTTCTATATATTCACTTAAAAGTAAAGAATTTTCTTCAACGCTGTCTGAAGGTGTCCTGTCTTTTTTTTTTTTTTTTTTTTTAACTTCAACACCGGCGTACATATTTCCGACTTCCTTTCATCAGAGAATCAAAAGAACGCAAAGGTTTCATGAGTAAAAATAAGGAGGAAATAATTCAATTCTCGTTGATTTTTCAAGCATTTCTCGATTTCCCACGTCATTTTTCATTAAGATATTTGTGTGCATATCCGTTTCTACGCTTGAAACACAGAGTTTTAATGGCTTCGGAACGAGTTTTCTCTTTCTCAATATAGTCAGATTTCTTGTTGTCCGCCTTATTCTTTCTTGTGATATTTGGTTTTGTTTATATTTCTGTAGTTAATATAATAATTACTTGCCCATTTTTAAGTACATCTCTTGATAGCTTCCCTTATTATATTCACCCACTATATTTCAGAAATCTCTCTCTCTCTCTCTCTCTCTCTCTCTCTCCCCTTCTTCTTTTCCTTCTTCT
>NC_090752.1:80090022-80095022 GCF_036898095.1 Palaemon carinicauda
TGAATAGAATTAGTAAATATTCTTAAAGCTTTCTGTCTTTTTAACATATAAACATTAAATCTAAACGTATTTTTTAATGCATCTCTATCTACATAAATTTACCTTTCCATATAGTAAATAATAATAATAACAATAATAATAATAATAATAATAATAATAATAATAATAATAATAATAATAATAATAATAATAATAATAATAATAATAATAATGATAATGATAATAATCATAATAATAATAATAATAATAATAATAATAATAATAATAAAGGATGAAATTCAACTTAATTTTGTTTCATAAATCAATATTTATGCGTAAATCTTACGTCTCTAAACATTAAAATTGTTGCGGATTATATCCTTCCATGATAATACCAATTACATTAATAATAAAATATCAATTACATTGATAATAAAGATAGTAATAACAACGGTAAAAATAATATTTGAAATTGATATAAAAGCTCATCAAAGTAACACCATTCCTTCCTAACTGTCACACGAAGCCTTCGGTGAAGTTTTGTGGAGCAGGAGCAGTTTCTTTGTCCACACAGAAGGCTAACTTATTAATGCCAGTTCGCAAAATATAAGTCCAAATTTTCCTCGAACAAGGAAAACACTGCGGGATATGTGTATTCCTAATTAAGTTCAGGAGCGAATCTAAAAGTTGCGGGTCCTAATTTGCATGCGTGATGGATTCCACGTCCGTGGCTTCAAACCCTTGTCAATTCAAACCTGTTAATCTCCGTCAAACTTTTTTATTTTGCAAACTGTCATCATTTTACAGTATTTAAAATTAACAATAAGGACAATAAACGCATTTATTTAATCGTATAGGTTTCGTTTATTGTTTTTTTTTTTTTGCAATAAAAAAAAATATAGTTTTAAAATCATATTCACAACCGTAACTATACCACTGCAGGAAAAAGGCCTCGGACTACTCTGCTCACTTGGCTCTTTTTATGGTTTTTCTGGGCCAGTATAGACCCACAAATTTTCTTAGTTGGTCAAGCCATCGTCTTCTCTTCCATTTATAAACTGTAATTTTTGCAAAATCTTCGTATATATAAGGAATTGTAAAACTTACGGTAATCTTTAATCACTTGATAAAGACAAAGTATATTATTTCTACAAAATAATCTTGTAAAATTCTGGGGGTCACTTCATTTTCGGCCAATATCATCTCAGCAGTTATTCCATCGTATCCAGTGGCTTTACATCTTTAGTTTATAAATGATAGCTTCGACTTCAAACACACTGAATTCATTCATTCATGGGCACATCATGGTCTTCTTCAGCTTCAGGTATATCAATGAAATTGTTCCCTTCATATCTCTTATTCATGACTTCACTAAAGTTTTATATCCAACGTTGCCATTTTTCCTCTTATGTTGTTAACAGATCCACATCTCTTTTTGATGGGTATATACTTCTTCTTCTTTGTCCCAGTAGAGATTTCATTAATAATTCTATGAGCAATTCTTACACCATAGCCACTCCCTGAACTCATAGCTTTGACAGTTTCTTTTGCTTTCCTGTCTAAATAGTCTCTCCAGTCATTCCTGGCTTTTCTTTTGACTTCACAATCAATAATGGAATATTAGCATGCTGTACCTTGTAATTTTATTACTTCCTCAAAAACTTTCAGCATCAATTCCTGTCTTTGGCTCCTTTTAAAATGATCCCAAGTAGCATCTGATATTCATGGATTTCTCCTTGTAACTGCATGTCCCAAAACTTCACTACCAACTGATATATTATTATTATTATTATTATTATTATTATTATTAGCTAAGCTACAACCCTAGTTGGCTAAGCAATTTGCTATAAACCCAAGGATTCCAATAGAGGAAATAGAACAGTGAGGAAAGGAAATAAGGAAATGAATGAACAATATAAGAAATTATGATCAATTAGAAAAAATATTTTAAAAGCATTAACAACATTAAAAAAAACATTTTATATATAAACTATATAAGGACTTATGCCAGCCTGTTGAACATAAAAACATTTGCTGCAACTTTGAATTTTTGAAGTTCTAGAGATTCAACTGCCCGATTAGGAAGATCATTCCACAACTTGGTAACAGCTGGAATGAAGTTTCTAGAGTATTGTTTAGTATTGAGCCTCATGATAGAGAAGGCCTGACTATTAGAATTAACTGTATGCCTAGTATTACGAACGGGAGGGAACTGTCCAGGAAGATCTGAAGGTAAAGGATGGTCAGAATTATAAAAAAATCTTATGCAACATGCATTAATTGTCTTTTCTTCGTCTCTTAAAGTCTCTAAGACTGCAAATCGATTCCTACATTCAATAGCAAAGGTTTCTCCGTGTTCATCTTCTAGACGCTTAATTGTATTATGCCTAGGTATGTTATCTACATTTCTGTTGGGTACTTTCAGTATTAATTTCAGTGTGGCAATGAGGAGCCGGTGATCACTACCAATATCTGCACCTCCAGAGCTTTCTCAGTCTTCTTTCTCTCTATCTTAATGGTATGTGATCAATTTGAGTTTTGTATTTGCCACATGTTGAAGTGCATGTATAGTTGTGGATGCCCTTGTGTTGGAAGAGATTACCTCCAATAACAAAATTGTTTGTTGAACAAAAACTTATAAAATGTGTCCCATTTTCATTTGGAACTTCGCCAAGACCTTCAACACCCATGGCATTCTCTATACCTTGATTATTCCTTCAAACTATAACACTGAAGTCACCAATCACAATTTTTATATCTCTATCTTTTTCTCTGGGATCTCATCTATACATCATTTATTGATGTGTAGCAAACTATATTACTCATATTGCATTTCTTCAATTTAAACTTTGCTAGTAGCAATTTACTATTTACAGCTTTCCATTCCACACACACACACACACATATATATATATTTATATATATATATACTGTATATATATATATATATATATATATATATATATATATATATATATATATATATATATATATATATATATATATGTATGTATATATATATATATATATATATATATATATATATATATATATATATATATATATATATTCAGCAGGTAGTAGGTTGACCAGGGCACCAGCCACCCGCTGAGATACTACCGCTAAAGAGTCAATGGGTCCTTTGACTGGCCAGGCAGCACTACATTGGATCCTTCTCTCTGGTTACGAATCATTTTCCTTCAACTACACATATACCAGAAAATCTGGATTATTCTTTATATATTCTTCTCTGTTCTCATACACCTGGCAACACTGAGATTACCAAACAGTTCTTCTTCGCTCAAGGGGTTAACAACTGCATTGTAATTGGTCATTGCCTACTCTCCTCTTGGTAAGGGTAGAAGAGACTTTTGAGCTATGGTAAGCAGCTCTTCTAAGAGAAGGAAACTTGAAAATCTAACCATTGTTCTCTAGTCTTGGGTAGTGCCATAGCCTCTGTACCATGGTTTTCCACTGTCTTGGCTTAGATCTCTCTTGCTTGAGGGTACACTCGGGCACACTATTCTATCTTGTTTCTCTTCCTCTTGTTATTTTGAAGTTTTTATGAACTTGTCATTTTCAAGGTTTGATAGTTTATTTATGAAAGGTTTATTTAAATGTTATTATCGTTTTTCAATTTCTCTTGTGGTTTTTCCTTATTTCCTCTCCTCACTGGGGTATTTTCCCTATTGGAGCCCTTGGTCTTATAGCATCCTGCTTTTCTAACTAGGGTTGTAGCTTAACAAGTAAAAAAAAAAATATATATATGTATATATATATATATATATATATATATTTATATATATATATATATATATATGCATATATATGTATATATATGTATATGTATGTATACATATATATATATATATATATATATATATATATATATATATATATATGTGTGTGTGTGTGTGTGTGTGTGTGTGTGTGTGTAGTATTATCACAAAGAAGAGCCTTCCTTGATATTTAAGTAGAAAATTCGAAGCAGTCATTGTAATGTTTAAAAGCTTTCCTTGGAATTCAAATATACGTGTCTATGCATATTCGCTATAAGTGTAAACTTTCCTTTCTTCTTTATTCTAGGAAAAGAGCCACGGCCCCTAATTCCTACATAGAAACATTTAAAGATTATTTGATACGCTTATTGCTTTAGACATATATATATATATATATATATATATATATATATATATATATATATATATGTGTGTGTGTGTGTGTGTGTGTGTATATATACTGTATAGGTATATTGTATATATAAAGTTTGTATGTGTAAACGCACGTCCACTATTATTAATTTTACTTCTCGTTCCTGTTCCTAGATTTTATTTTGCTATTCAATTTTTTTTATGATTATAATCTTTATTAGATACTAATGTAATATATTACAAACAACTGCGCAATAAGTTAAATCCCAGTTGTGGTACTTTTTAAATGAGTAATAGCTTGTTTTGGATAATAATAATCATGATAATAATAAAAAAAAATACATCATCAGCGTTAACAATAAATGAAAAAAATTATTCAAGATTTATTCTCATATCAGATGCCTATCTAAATCACAGTTCGATTGACTCCCCTCTCGTATGTAACCGGTTATCTAGCCATGAAGTATGTGGCCGGATTGCGGATACTCGGCAATATCCGGTCGGAAGGACGCATCACTCGTCATGAAAGAAAGGGAGAACACCTGATACAAGCCACTGAATCTCCACCTATGACCTTCTTCCTTCGTTACTTTCCCCCTCCTCATCCCTGCTCTCCCTCTTTTCCCCCTCTCCTTACCCCTCACACTTCCTTACTATTTCTACCCCTTTACCTGGACTTCTTCCTTCATCGTTTCACTATCCCCTCACCCTCTATGCCAACCCTATTCCTGTCCCCTCATCTGCATCCCTAATACCTCCTCCCCGAGTCTCTTAATTCCTCCTATTCTTCCTTTCCTTTACCCCTTATCCTCCCCGGGCCCTTCTCTCCCCTTCTCCCTTTTATCGATAATCAAAATACGCCCTTTTTTC
>NC_090752.1:80120022-80132522 GCF_036898095.1 Palaemon carinicauda
TTCCTTATAACGTGACTAAACCATTGCAGTCTTCTTTTCTGAGTTTTCTTTGAAGCCTGTATCACTTTGACTGTCCCCCTGATCCATTCAATCTGGATATTATCTTTTCTATGACTGATTTCCGCATCCAGGTATCCATTTCCACTCATAAGAGAATCAAGATATTTGAAGGAGCTAACCCTCTTTATATCTTCTTGGTCTAATTTCCCTATTCCCTGCCGTTCTTCTCCTCTTGTCCACATATATTCTATCTTTGTTTTGCTGATTTTTAAGCTTCTGCTCTCAAGTTTTTCTCTTCATCTTTCTAGCTTGAGTTAAACAACTTCTCTTAATAGATCAGTCAGCACAATGTCATCAGTAAACATTGCATACCAAGGCACCTCTTCTCTGACTTCCGATGTTATAACATCCATCACAATATCAAACAAGTAAGGACTAAGGGTTGAAGTTCAAACAGTACTTTTTACTTGCGTGGTGGCATCTACATACATATCTTTCATTATTCTGACATATTTTTCAAGAAATCTCTCTCTCTCTCTCTCTCTCTCTCTCTCTCTCTCTCTCTCTCTCTCTCTCTCTCTCAATGACCTCTACACTTCCTGCCTAGGTACCCTATCATACGCTTTTTCCAAATCAATAAACACCAGATGTTGTTCTTTCTGTTTCTGTCTTTATTTCTGTATTGTCTGTCTTACTGCAAATATTGCAATGTGGGTGTTTAATCCTTGACAAAAAATAATACCCATGGAGCTCTATTTAATGAGATGATAATGTAGCTTATCTAAAAAAATATATACTGTAAGCCATGTAAATTTCTTTCTTCCGCAGCTACTCGGTTTTAAATCTACTTTACATACTAAAGATATAGAACTTCACTAGAATAGATTTCATGGTGATTGGTGCGATTAAAAAATAGGCATACAAAGTAGCCGTTTGAAGTTTATTAAGTTTTGTAACCATATTTTATCCTTTCTTCCACAAAAAAGTTTCTTAAGACAAACACAACATAACTAGGGCTAGCAAAAATAAACATACCTATATGAATAGATGTATTCTTACATTAGTTTCACTTCATCTAGAGAGGCAGAAGGAAGTTACGAAAACTAATCATAGATGCCATAGGTTAATAATAAATGGATTAATTAAATAAAAGAGTTAGATACTAGAACGATAAAAGCAAACTAAATAGAACATATAAGCAAGTGGCAAACAAATAGTATTCTAGAAGTTTTATTCCAGCTGTGACCAAGTTGTGGAATGATCTTCCTAATCGGGTAGTTGAATCGATAAAACTTCACAAGTTCAAATTTGCAGCAAATGTATTTATGTTGAACAGGCTGACATAAGTCTCCCTTTATAGTTTATATGTAAGATATGTTTTAATGTTGTTACTATTCTTAGAATATTTTATTTTGATTGTTCATTACTTCTTATATAGTTTATTTGTTTCCCTGTTGCGGCCTTCTTTTCCAACTAAGGTTGTAGCTTAGCTAATAATAATAATAATAATAATAATAATAATAATAATAATAATAATAATAATAATAATAATAATAATAATGATGATGATGATGATGATGATGATGATGATAATAATAATAATGATAATAATAATAATAATAATAGTAATAAAGATATGAACGACGAATTGTAAACTGCCATTACTTTCGTTAGAGGATAATGATAAACTTACTTTTGCTAACCATAGTAATGAGTTCTATCCTATCTCAAGCGTAAAATCATTCTTCAACGGAACATGAAATAACTAGATTTTAAGTACCAGCTTACATACTATCTCGCCGTAAATAACATAAAAGAAAAAAAAAATTCTATATCCCGCTCTCGAACTCCACCTTCGTTGGAAGTACAAAAGATATAGATCGAAGGTGTCCGCTCAAAACTAAAAAAAAAAAAATAATAATCTTCTCGCACAACTGGCCAAATCAGCAGAGTATAAAATAGGGTTCTTCAGAAAATAATTCAACATAACTGGATTTTGGTGTTTGAAATACAGGGTGTTTGTTTATTGGGATAAAGAAAAATATACTCATGTTTTCTATGATGACAAAGTTTCGAAGCAATCATTTTATACAACCTGGAAGCCAAAGGCATTTATGTTTGGAAGTGAAAATACGTTTGTAAATAAACTCGACCAAGTTTAATAGCATGGCTGTAATAGCAACTGTATTGTAGTCTAGAATTGAAATTGAAAAGAAATATAAATAACTCAGTGCATTCATCTGATTGAATTCAGTTCGCTTTGAATGGCAGGAAAATTCAGAGATAGCACATTCAAAGCACAATTGGCATGCTATACAAAACATTGTATATTTAATTGATATTGGAGCGCAAAATTGTTCATCCAGTGTTTCAAATGACGTGAAGAAAAAAATACAAAGCCTTTATTGTGACCAGTCTGCATACAGAAAAAAATTTTAATGAATAAAAGTTACAATTCAAAAGATGCTGTCTGAAGTGTATGCAATGTAAATCTGAGAAGAGGTTCCAATGGGTATGATGGCGAAAAAGGGCGTTGAATGGCTAACCAGCTTGTGTAAGGCATCCCTGGAAGATGGAAAGATTGAGAAGAAATAGGAGAAGCAAATAACTGTTCCTTTGTATAACGGTGAGTGTGTAATATAAGTGCTCTGTAATTATAAAGGTTTAACACAAATTTCTTTCAAAATAGGGCATTAGTTTTGTTCTAAAAAGAAGCTTTTCTGCGTAAGTTCCAATGAACCAAACTGTAATGCACTTTTTCTTCCTTGAAAGTATCTTTCTTCCTAGACTCATGCAGGAACATAGAAGAGTACTCCAATAACCTTATAATCCTTGTGGAGGGGAGATATTGTCCGGATTGTCATACCAGGCATATTGTAAGAAAATCAGTTTGGTAGGCACCCATCGAAACATACAATGGTCGTAGCTGCTGGGCCTAGAGAGAGGAGGAAACATGAAAAAATAAAAAAACCAGTTATTCTACCTTTCATTCTAGACTTATTTAAAAATGTGATACCAAAAGACTATAAGCTTATCTGTTCCGTGAGATACCTGAGGTGGTAACACAACCTACAAAGCATCCATCACAGGGTAAAAAAAGAAAGTGTCTAAGGTGTTGTTGGTAAATTTCGTTAGATAAAAGAAGGTGAAATTGGGCTGAAGTCTGCAGACCTATTCGTCATCTGAAAAAAAGGACAGGTTCTATCAGATGGCGATCGAAGGGCCAATACCCTAACATCCTGAGTTGTTATCACCTGTACTGGCACCTATCCCCATTATTGGATGATGCATACATTTACAGTACATGCTTGTCTCACAAAGCAAGAAAGAAAACATATTCTTGGAAACTTCCTTCTTGTTCTTGACAGTGCTAATAAAGAGTTAGCGACATCTAAGGCTAAGCTACCAAAATCTCTTTAAATGACACTGCAAGACTCTCACTGGACACAAAAGCATCACATCGTGATTCCAGATAGTGTAGTCTCGGAGGTAAGAACCAAAAAGGTCTCAAACTTTATACAAAACTGAAAAAGACTGAATCCCACCCCATCCGTCCTAATATCTAATTTGATGAGAGTCTTTGAACTTCGCCCACTCTCTTCACCAATGCTTAGACTAGCAAAAAACCATCTTTTGGGTTAAAGCCCCGTTAGCTTATATTATCTGCTCGTACAATGCAGATGTAAAGAGACTTAGGTATGAGGGTCGTGAACTAGGCAAGACAACTTGATGCTAATCAAAAGCATGAAAAACTCACATGAGGAGAGATCCATACGTCTCAGCCTGAGGAATATGGGTCAAGGTTGAGCGATAGCCCTCACAGGCGAGAGAGAAAGCAGATTTTTTTTGGTGAAGACAGTCAGGAAAGTCAGTTATCTGCTGATAGGTTGTCCAACCGAAGAGACACTTCTACGACACCAATTGTAGAAAATGGGCCATTTTTCCTAACACAGCTGCAGATCATTTTAGATATCCAAATATCTCCTTCAAAGCCATGTAATTTCTTATAGATGCTAATTAGTCTCTATTTATCAAGTGCAAGCAACTTGACAGACTGGTGGTACCTGTGGAGGTGTGGTTGACAGAGAAGAGTGGGTCAGAGACGTATATCTCTCAGGACCTCAGTGAAAGAAGCAAATAGCTCACAAAACTAGTTGTTTTGGGGCATTTAGCATCCACCAGAGTTATTCTGAAACCCGAGGAGATCAACGCAGCGTTGACCAGACTGTGAATCAGGTTGAATGCGGGAAAGGCTTAGACATCAGTGTGGTCTTATGGGTGTTGAAATACATTTTCAAATGCTACCCATTGGACTGGGATAAGGAACAAAACACCAGGAGCTTTAGACGCTTGGTAAATAGGTCAATTATTGGTGGGTTCCATTTCAAAAGTCTTTCTACCAACCAAAGATGTAAGGACCACTATGTCCATACAACTTTACCTTGGCAACTGAGGTGGCCTGCTAGGACGTTTCTCATGGCTTGACCGTACCTTGCTCTTCCGCGTCGCATACCACCCTTATGTAGAGTCTCGGTCAGTTCCAACAGGGTCACTTTTCCGATAGTGGGAGGATTTGTGTTGGTAGCTCTAATGAGAAAGGTAAAATGGAAAGGAGCTTTGAGACGGGGGTTAGGTGTGAAGGTGTGTTGCCACTTAAGTTATTGTCTACCAACTTAGTATAGAGGGACCGACCCCATATCAACTGAATACATGTGTATTATGCTTAGTCTAAGCAGAACATTGAATTATCTTCGTCTCCTCCTTTGCCTATTGATATAAAGGGCCTCGGTTAGATTTTGCTAGCCTTCGCTATCTTGAGCTTTTAAGTCAATACTTCTCCATTCATCATCATCTACTTCACGTTTCATAGTCTTTAGCCATACCATAACTCAATTTGAACATGTGGTTTATTAATTTGTTAACTATAAACAGGTGTGTAATTAATCTTGTTTTCGACAAATCAGTAACTTTGTTCAGCTTTATATCTCTCTCTCTCTCTCTCTCTCTCTCTCTCTCTCTCTCTCTCTGTATATATATATATATATATATATATATATATATATATATATATATATATATATATATATATATATATATATATTATCGTTGCTGTCATTCAGACATCAGTGTTCGGAATTAGTCAATGCATTAGCACCAAAGGCTAACAATTTAGAAAACGTCGAATGACAGCATTTTTCTTTCTCCAGGTTCATCTACAGAGCCGAGGGTTACTATATCGTGGCCCAATTGGTCTAGAATTAATTCAATACTTTATTCAAGAGGAAAGGTGACGTTAATGTTATTTTTAAGGTGATATGATTAGGAAATAGAATTTAAAGCATTAATTCTCTCTCTCTCTCTCTCTCTCTCTCTCTCTCTCTCTCTCTCTCTCTCATACACACACACGCGGGCAGGACAATAGATGGACATCAGGAATAACAAAATGGGTCCCTAGAGATGGTAAAGAAAAAAAATAAGCACGGGAAGGAAAGGAAGACGAAATAAAAAAAAATTGCAAATGTGGACTGGCACATAACGACCATAGTCAGACGCAAGTGCAAGGTCATGTCTGAGGCCTTTGTTCTACAGTAGACTAGAAACGGCTGATGATGGTGTTATATATATATATATATATATATATATATATATATATATATATATATAATATGATATATATATATACATATATATGTGTATATATACATTATATATACACACATGTATATATACTGTACATATATATATATATATATATATATATATATATATATATATATATATATATATATATATATATATACATATACATATATATAATTATATATATATATAATTATATATACGTATATATATATATATATATACATATATATATATATATATATATATATATATATATAAGCACAAATTATTCTTAACATTTTACAGGTAAGTTTCATACGTCATCAATTGATGCCTCTGCTTAATTATGATGCATCACTTGAAATTGTTTTTATTTTACTGTATAATTTAGACACAAGTCCTACAGGTTACTGTAACATTTTAGTAGATAACCTGTAAAATCTATATGATAATTCGTCAAGGATTCTTGTAACTCAAGCTTGACTCGAGAGACTGCTAATATCCCAAGATTTCTTCTTGAGCTATATGTTATTGATCCTTTTATTAAAATCATTAAACTAAATATTATCATTATTCTGTACCAATATCAGTACAAACATGAGCAATCAGAGATTTCTGACCTCCACCAAAGGTTAATATGAGTCATCCATGGCTTAAGATCTATCTGTGATGGAAATTCCGTTAAAATCAGTCAGTTTGTTTTCACGTTATCTTTAAAATTTCGAAAAATGCAAATCGGGATAATCTCCAAAATTTAATGGGGTCGTCCATGACATAGGATCTATTTGTGGTGAAAATTTCGTCAAAATCTGTCGAGTAGTTTTGACGTAATCTAATCCACAATCCGACAGAAACATAAACAAATAAATAAGGCCTGATTTTATAACCACCTTGGCTTAGATAATAAACAGGAGGGGAAAACAACTTTGTTCCGAACTCGTTACTGAGGGGAATACAATTTGCTCATCTGCTAGTCCACCTGTTCACAGTTGACGTGATATAGCAAGACGTGCTGCTATAGCTCTTGAGAAAAATCCAATATCTGGCAGCTCCACAATTTGTTCTCGTGTTACCTTTCTTCTCTGCTGCCACTCCGAAGACTTTACAGACCTGAAGTTTTAAAGGTTTTTGTTTGGGGCATTATGTTTTGACAGTTGATAAGCCATGTTCTTTGCGATTGGCCTGAAACATAGCACACCTATACATACTACAGGCTTTCGTGGCATTTCTTGCAAATCTTGCATTTTGGCTAAAGCTTTTTTTCTGTATTGTATTGAATATGACATTTTGTTTTCTGTTCATTGGCTGTTCTGATTAGTAAATTCTTGTTTACAATAATAATGATGATAATATTGATATTGGTAATTATCGTAGTAATAAAAAAGGTAATAGTATAAATGTTATCACGGTCTATAGTCGTTTCATGGGCAAAATATTTATATATAATGAACAATGGTATAATATGGATTCTATTGAATGGTAGAGAGAGAGAGAGAGAGAGAGAGAGAGAGAGAGAGAGAGAGAGAAACTCAGCTACTGATTTTTGATTTGTCATTTTCGAGATTGATTGATTTGAGGTTTTCTGGCATCCAATGAATTACAATATTATGCTTGAAGATTATTACAGAATGCTGCATGTTTTAAAGTATAAACTTCAAATATTGTATGGCATTAGATAATATACTAAGCAATGTATAATTTGGTTATATTAGATGATGAGGAATTTTTCCCATGCACCCTAGCTTGTTGACAAATGCCACTACCATTCTGTTTTCGCTCACCAACACAACTGAAGGATTCATCAACCATTGCAGAGCCTGAAATGTTAAATGTATGTCCAAAACGTTAATGTGCAGTTTATGTTCTGTGGACCATACTCAAGAAGAAATTAGGAACTCCATGTGTGTTCCCAAACCCTTCTTCAATACCTCTAGGAACAGAAACATCGCCTGAGGTGGAGATTTGAGAGGACCTCCCCTAGTTATTGAGGTTCTTGTCTTAAAGCCACCATGCAGGATTCTCCTAGACCACCTTATCCAGTGGAAAAGGATAAGAGGAGAGAACCATGTTTGCTGATCAGTAATACTGCAGACATCACTGAAGTAATCTTTGATAGATTTTCCTGTGGAGACACTAGTTTCTCAGACAACGACATTTAACTGAAAACACTGCCGTAACAAAATTAAAGTACCTTTCTGAGGCAAGCCTAAGACAAAATGGTTATTGGTGCTACTCTGTGGTTCAGCACACCCTGTTATTTCATTCTCTGCTTAGCTGTGAGATCCGACTTCTACTCAGGTTATTACAATCTCCAGATTATGAAAAAAAAGCAAGGAGGTAGTCTTGATTAAGCAACTATGTGCGGATAGGACAGAATCGAGCAGTCTTCGAGATAATTCAAAAGACATCTCATGCAAATGTGCTCTAACTGATAACAGTGTGAACAAGAGGTGAGCACCCAAGGAGAAGTGTACCATCTGCCGTACAGAGCCTTGAACTAGTACACTATTGCACTAAGAGTGAAGAGTAGATACTTACCTGAAGTCTAGTTGATGGGAACCTGGAAACATACATCCTTCAGGTCCACTAATGATGGACAGTTATGAACATGCTGTTTCGATCTAGTGAGTGTCCAAATCGCTTCGGACTTGAAAGCACATCAGAGCAGGGACCAGTCATGCACAGGCCTGGGACCATGTAGCTTCCTATGTGAGGGAGGCGACTTAATCGTCAGGTTGTGTCATTCTTCCCCTTTGTGGCATCAGATTATGCCAAGATAAAAAGACAAGGACAGTCCTCTTATGCCCTAAAAGAAACGGGGAGGGTAGACACTCACATTCCGCCCTCACCTAGCCTATGGTGTACAGTACATGCTTGGTCCTTGGTGGGACCATTCCCAAAATGTCAGCGAGTTGGTTGTCCCACTGGGCTCACACTCCAACTGAGCCAGTGGTACTGGCTACCAGGTGAACTGTATTGTCCTCTCAATTTGGAGATGAATTGTTGCAAGAAATCTTATTGTATATCTCAAGAGAGTCCTTCCGTTGAGATTTTTTCTTTTGTAAGAAGAGGTTTCAGAATCCATAGAGGAAGAGGATGGGGAATCAGTAGGTGAAGAAGAAGAGCTAGCGTCTTTTACCCTTTACTAACTGTTCCTACAGTGGCCTCAAGGTCAGAGCGACCAAAGAAGACTGTGCTTTGATCGAGGAAGAAACTTCAAGATTTTCTACATCACATAACAGTGCAAGACTGGACAATGGCTCTGTGGGAGTATTAGGGACAGTCACTGTCAGTTGCAATGGTAAAACACCAACAGTGCACTGCATGGTTGAAGTCACAGACATAAGGTTGACCTTGGCAGCCACTCACTTAGTAAGCCCTAAAAATACTGTTAGACCTAAACAGAACCACAAACTCTTCAAGGTAAAGTCATCAATGGTTGGCACAGACATTGGCAAGTCTCCTTGAGTTTGGGCTGGTATGCATCCCTAACCTGGTGAGAAATATACTGTTGCCTGGGCTGAACCATTGTTCTTCTCTTCTTGAGTACTTGCTGCAGACTAAGCCCAAGGGGAACTCATAGGAATAACCGAGGATTCAGCCGGAAATGGGAGGAAGCAGCAGCTGAAAACCAACCTTTGTCCTTCTGAATACAAAGAGCGTCTGAGCCAAAGGAGAATAATAGAGGAATGAGCCTGAGATAGGAGTGGAAGAAACCACTTTAGTTTTCCCTTCAGAATATGCCAGACAGGTACATTTAGGTTTCTTCCTCTCTATCCAGAACTTGGCACACTGGTCAGATAACTATGAACGACACTTCATAGGGAAACAACCACAGAATAGGTAAAGCAAAGAAAGCAACAAGATCCATGCAAATGATTGGAAAGAGACTTGGCGTCTATTGAAGCCACGGTTTGATTTTATGCCGGGGCTGTAAAACGCGTTCTCGTTTATAGAAAAGAAGTCAATGCTGAATATGCAAGAAGATGAAATGGTTCAAATATAGTGATATATTGTTTGTAAAGAAATTCTGGCATAATAAGAACTGGAAAGAAGTGAAATGTTAAGATACGTTAGGTAAGAAAAAGGTTATGGTAGGTGAACGGATAGGTTAAGTGTTCTGAAATTATTCAGACACATGGAAAGAATGGAGGATCGTAAGTGGGTGAAAAGCTTGTAATAATTCCAAACTGCTGGAGAGGAAAAGGAGGAAGGCCGACAAACACACTCGACAACACAGTCAAGACATTACGCAAAGCAATTAACATACAGGCCTGACAACGAGGTTATGACATTGCGCAATTAGCGAATATGTCTGTCAAGTTTATTACGACACAAAGCAATTAGCGAACACGCTGATCAACCCGATTTCAATAATTAGCAAACACGTCTGTGGCCACGGTCATGACATTGAACAATTAGCGAACACACCCGCCACGGCAATCATAGCGCAGATAAATGATCGAAAATGGCAGTCAACCCACTGAAAACATTGAGCAATTACAAACAGGCTCATCAACACGGTCACGGCATTGACAGTTAGTGAACAAGCTTTTCAAGAATATTGCAATACAAAGCAATTAGCGAAAACGCCAGTCTATGCAATCGCAATACATTGCAATGTGCAAAAAAATCTTAACACAAGTCATTAAGCTATGAGTGAACACACCCCTTACCGTGGTCCTGTCATTCAACAATTAGCAAACACATCATTCAAATCAATCACAAAACAAACCAATTCCCCAGAAAACTCACTCAACGTGACCATAACTCATTGTAATTAGCGGCTCTGGGGGAGCATTAGAAATACTCACTTCATTGGCAAAGGTAACACGCTCCCGCCAACTCAATCACAAAATAAAGCCATTAGCGAAAGCCTTGGTCAATGTGATCACAATACAAAGCAATTAGCGAGCGTGCCAATCGACATGGAAATGATATTGAGCAATTAGCGTTGACACGTTTTTAAAGGTTCTCATAATACAATATAAAAGAAGCAAAACTCAGCCAGCACATTACAATCTGCAAACACAGTCACGACATTGGGTAATAAGCGAACCTCAACGAGGTCACAACTTAGAAACAATTAGCAAACATGCCATTCAAGACACTTTCAATACAAATCAATTAGCAAACATGCCATTCAAGACACTTTCAATACAAATCAATTAGCAAAAATGCCAATTAACTTTATTTTAACGCAAAGCAAATAGGACACCCATCAACGCAATAATAACATTGAACAATTAGGAAACGGCTTTCAAAGCAACCTTAGTAAGTAATCATAGACACACAAGTCTGAGTGGTCACTTTATTGAACAATAAGCAAACATAACCGTCAAAGTAATCACAGTAAGAAGTATTTACCTAAAACATCCTTTAAAGCAGTTACAACGAAATGCAATTAGCAAACGCACCTTTAAAGGTAATCAAAATACAAAGCAGCTAATTAAAATACTAGTCAAATAGATCGTAACACAAAATTAGTTAAAGACGCCCTCAACGTGATCCTGACGCTTAGCAATAAGTAAGCACACGGACAGCGCAATCACGACACGAAGCAATTAGCTGCAGTCAAAATCAAAGCCATTCGCCAACTCTCCTTGCAAAACAATCACAATACTAAGCAGGTGGAAAACAACGTTAATCAATGCAAACCCAACACAATGCAATTAGCAAACGCACCATCAACGTAATCACAACATTAAACAATAAGCGATCGCAATCCTCAGCGAAATCACAATCAAAGTAACTATCAAAATGAACAGACACCGCAATCACAACACATTGCAATTATTGAACCAACTATCAACCGGGTCACGACATTGAGTTACGTAAAAAGAAGAAAAGCACTCAACGTAGATCCCAATATAAATCAATAAGCGAAGACGGAAGTCAGAACACATCGCAATTAGCAAGCAAACTCGTCAATGTGGTATCGACCCTGAAATTAGTGAACAAGCCTCTCAACGCTATCACGCCAGGTAACGCAATGAACACATTGCATTTAGCGAATGCCCCCATCAATATGGTCAATATCTTAAACATCAAGCATCCACAACACAAATCAATCGTCAAAAACGCCATTCATCGTAATCCCATCACCTTGCAATTAGCGAACACCCCAGTCGCCCTACCCACAGATTAACGCAAAATAACTCCACTTCTTACCGATTTTAATATTTTCTAAAAACCAAGAAAGTCCTCCAATTATTCAGACATTTCCGTCCTTATTTAATTTTTGGAATTCGTCTTTTACAGAATGATAAACTTTGCATTCTTTTAAATTCATTCAGTTTTCTAAAAGTTCCCTACTAGTCTTCCTGTGCTCCTTTATTGGCTAACAATTCATACGCACTGCCTCGAAAAACTGGCGTCTTTGCTTATCAATCTTGTTCATCTTATTTCCATTACAGACCTCAATATACCACTGATAAGGCATGGCTTTCTACAAGACTAGATCAAGGGTATATTAATGGCCATAATTAAATGGGAATTGGTTATGATCACCACCAACTTTTCATTGCTCAGATGTATTCTTCATAAGTTTGAACGGAGGTCAAAAGTTTGGAACCCTTTCAACGTCTTATCAGATGGGGTCAGAAAAGAAGATATCGACGACCTATCATGAGGCCGTCTAAATGGTAAATATTGCGATATGTTTGTTATGAGGATTATTTACATAGTTTACATTACGTTAGCAATGATAATTGTTGTGGGAGCTAGTAAATAGATAAACAAACAAGACACAGTTTCCAGTCTTTGTATTTGGAAAGCCTTTTCACAGATAAACGAACTCATGCTCCAATGTTTGTTTAACAAATAAATAAATAGATAACCAAATAAATTAATTAACGTCTCCTTCGTCGGACTCCGAT
>NC_090752.1:80137522-80147522 GCF_036898095.1 Palaemon carinicauda
TACTGTCTTGACCTTAAATATGGCTTCGCAGAAGATTACATTACCTTCTTAGAATCTACAACCTTGGCCTCGCCTAAGATCACCTTGTCTTATCACAAAATTTGACATCGACTGTTTGGCCTAATAAAAACTTATTTTGTAACAGACCTCCAGTCTGGTCTAGCATAACACCACCTTGTCCTATCACAATGTTTAGCCTCGACTCTGGCTATGCATAGGAAAGCTTTCTTTTTGAAATCTGGACCTGCGTAGGAACACCTTTGTTGCAGAGACGGGCCTGGAATCTAGCTTTGAGAAAGACTATCATTCCTTATCAAGGCGGTTATTCATTTTTCTACTAGGTTCCGCTCATATAGAATTCCAATATTGGATTACTTCGTGGAAGATGCAGGGGAGACCGATATTACTTCCACCCCTGACCTTCCTGAGGGGATTTTGGAACTTTGCGAATACATTATATTCCTAAGAGAATCAGGAAGACGTGGCGAAGTCCTCTGGTTTCAGTAGACCCTATGGACCTCGTATATCAAAAACTAATATTAACCATTTACAGAAAATACTCTCCCTATTTCTTTTTCAACGAGTCTTGATCTGCAAGGCGTCTCTCTCTCTCTCTCTCTCTCTCTCTCTCTCTCTCTCTCTCTCTCTCTCTCAAACCAGAGGGTCAAAAACATACATATCGCCTCAATATCACTTACATACTGATCAAATCTTGACCTGCTACGCGATACACCTTCCTCTAAATAATCTGGGGTATTCATCATCATCATCATCATCTCCTCCTACACCTATTGACGACAGTCGTCTCTATCTTCAGCATTTTAATTCAATACTTCTCCATTCATCATCTCCTACTTCACGCTTCATAGTCCTCAGCCATATAGGCCTGGGGCTTCCATCTCTTCTAGTGCCTTGTGGAGCCCAGGTGAACTTTTGATGAACTAATCTCTTTTGGGGAGTTCGAAGAACATGCCCAGACCATTTCCATCTACCCCTCATCATGATTTCAACTACACATGACACTTGAGTAATCTCTCTTATAATTGAATATCTAATCCTGTCCTGCCATTGACCTTCCAATATCTTTCTGGGGGCTTTCTTCTTAAAACTACTAAATTATTAGCGATGGTTTCTATGTCATATCATGACACATGTCCATATAGTAACACCGATTTCACTAAACTGATTTAAGGTCTGATTTAATATGTAATTTCAGGTGATTTGATTTTCAAATTTTACCTAACCTGGCCATTGTCTGATTTGCTTTTATCAATCTTTCACTAAACTCTAATTCTAAAGACCCTGTATTGGAGATCATAGTTCCTACTGTAGATACTTAAATGATTCTACCTCATTAATCCTTTGCATACTTCGTTTTCATCATCTCTCTCTTTCTTCTATTTAACTTTAGCTCAACCTCGTGTGATATTTCAGGCATTTTGGTAAGCAAGCATTGCAAATTCTGTGGTGTTCTGCTAATAAGAACATCATCATCAGCGTACTCTAGTTCTGCTAATTTCCTATTACCAATCCAGTCCAATCCTTCTCCACCATCCCCGACTGTTCGACGCATTACAATATCCATGAGGAGGATAAATAACATAGGTGATAACACATTCTTTTGTAGTACGTCGCTGTTCACTGGAAATTTATTTGATAGGACTCCATTAACCTTAACTTTGCACTTGCTGTCTTCATGAACACACTTGATCAAATTCACACATTTAGGAGGAATTCCATAATAACGCAGGAATCTCCACAAAATTGGCCGATGCACACTGTCAAAGGTTTTTTCATAGTCCACAATTGCCATCAAAAATGGATTTCTATATTCTATGGATTGCTGTACAACATATCTCAAAATGAAAATTTGTTTATTACAATTTCTACCTTTCCAAAATCCTGCTCGTTCATTTCTCAGCTCATCGACAATCTTTTTCTCCAGTCTCTTTAGAATAAGATATTATAGATTTTCAGAACAATTGACGTAAGTGTGATGCCTCTGTAATTATTGCAGTAGTCAAGTCTCCTTTTTCTTTTGCACCAACACTCCTAACTCCCATTCATCAGGTTAGCCTCTTCATGCCACATTCTACAAAATAATCCTGTAAGTATTCTGGGGTCACTTCATTTTCAGCCAGTATCATCTCAGTAGTTATTCCATGGTATCCAAGGGCTTTCCATCTCTTGGTTTTTTTTTTTAATAATAGCTTCTATTCATCATTCCAAATTATATTCTGCTAAGTTTTACAAGTCTCTTTCAAATTCTTGTTGTGAAAACGTAGATATCCCTTTTATTAAACTTTTCAAATGCCGGCAAATTTTCAGCCTGCATTTGCTATGCCAAGGTCTTTAAAATTGGCAACAAAAAAGAAAAATAATCCAGTTTATATCTTACAACGCCAAAACAAATATTAGCTAACTCCACGATCAAATTAGGGTGTGAGCATAAATCAAGCAATCAATAAAACCGTAGAAATAAGGGACCATCGTAAAATTCTGGTGAATATTGTGAAACTTATTCTGTCCTCTTATTCCGCGGGAGTTCTGGCACCATGTCAAAATTAGCATATAAACTAGCGAGCACTTTAAATTGTACTGTATTACGCAAGCAAAAGGTAGAAAATTTTACATGTTCATTTCAAAGGCAATAGGTTAGTTAATTATCTTCCGTTGTGTTATATATATATATATGTGTGTGTGTGTGTGTGTGTGTGTGTGTGTATATATATATATATATATATATATATATATATATATATATATATATATATATATATATATATGTGTGTGTGTGTATATATATATATATGTATATATATATATATATATGTATATATACACATACATACATACATACATACATACACTATTCACCAAAGTAATTGTCGCACACAAAAAATGTAATGAATTGTTTATTTACAAAAAAATATACAACAAAGATTAATGTGAATAGCACAACAGTCAAATACGTTTGTGAGTAGTTAACTAGCGTTTTTTTAGTTGTTTTCTTAGAAAGCTACTGATTTGTGTGTCGAACAATTCCATTCCTAGGGAACCAACACTATAAAGTATGGGTATGACTGTTACGAAATCATCCGTTGCTAACTGGATCTGGTTCAGTCAATGTTCAGATAGTGACTACACCATGCCGCGAACAAGTAGTATAGGTTTATGTCATTACGTGCCTTAATTGTCTGACACTGGCAGGACTCAAGCTGATATTGCTGAACGTGTAGGGGTAACACGAGAGACAATCAGTCTGATCCTGAAGAGAAACCTGGAGACAGGAAGCCTACTGGACGCCCTTGTATCAGCACACAGAGAAATGACTGGGTTCTTGTCAGACTGGATAGTCAAGATTGTTCTAAATCCTGTAACACATTAAGGGCAGAGAAGATCCAAGGCCGAAAAATCCAGATTAGTACCAATACAGGGAATCGTAGACTAGTAGTGATAGGTTGCTAAGCCCTTTAATGTGTTGTGAGGCTGAAGCTCATTCCCCCACCCCCACGACATAAGAGACCCACTGGCTTTGGCAAGTCAACACCGGAACCCGACTGTACAGCACTGGCGCCATGTTGTGTTTGGAGATGAGTCCAGGTTTTTGTTGTTTATGATAGAAGATAGGAGGCGTGTGTGGAGACTTGCGAGAGAACATCTTAGGGATCACAAGCTCGAGTTGCTGGGGCCGGTGGATCTGTCCATGTGTGTGTGGTTCCATTTGAGCAGATGACAAGAGTCAGCTTGCCTTTCTGGATCGAAATGTGACTGGTGACATGTACCTACAATTGCTAGATCAGAACCTTCTTTCATGGGCTAGTGGTTTGTTTGTCCATAATTGCCGGTACCAAGAGGACAATACCCCTACCCATCGAGCATTGTGGTGACCACTTACCTTGAAGAATAGGATGTGAACATCCTGAGGCAGCCCACACAGAGACCAGATTTCAACCCCATAGATCAATTATAGGATCAATTGGGCCGTACAGTTAGATAAAGGGACAACCAGCCATCCACCCTTAGAGAATTAGGTTAGGCTCTCCTAGAAGAATGAGACAGAATACCTACTGAAAACCTTGTACTGTTGATGGAGAGCATGCCATAACCCCTGGTGGGCGTTAATACTACCAAGGTGGTCATCCCCGTTATTGACTTGCTAGATATGTTTATAGAGGTTATTGATGTTTATGTGTGTGATTTGCTGATATGTCTGAGACAAATATTCAGATGTAGAATACGAAAGAACTCGATTATTATTTCCTAACTTAGGTGCATATTGCCTTTATTGTGACTAATGTGTCCTTTTCATTAAATTTTAGTGTTTTTTAATCCTAATTTATGAATCATACCTTTATACATTGGAAGATTTTTTCTGTAGCACAATTATTATCAATCTTGTGAATAGACCACTCTATTCCAAAATACTCGTCTAAAAATGCATGTGACAACCTTATAGTCGAATAAGGCATATACAGTATATACATACGTAAATATATATCTCTGTGTGTGTGCGCGTGTGGCGTGTGTGCATGTCTGTGTTTGCGTGTATTATCCTGCCATATTAGGAAGATTCGACAAGGCCTCGTAATCTCTTGGGAGCCTGATTTGGGGGGAAAAGTGTTTCTTTAGATGACACAAAGGCATCATAAAAGCATAAAGAAACATTCTCCTTATGGTTAGCCACTATTATACCTGGTATCTTCCGCTTATCTGCTTTTACAGCGGCAGCTTAATGCCGATGTATCCACCCATTGTCTTCCAGACAAATTCTAATTTAGGATGATCTCGATAAACATTTTGTTGTCTGTGTTTATGGTCTATTCCTTTGCAGGATAAGTCTTGTTTACGATGACTTCCTAGATTACACAACTCTCATTTATCTTCTTTTGTCTCTTTTCATTCATTTGATACACTAAAATGTCAAACGTTTCTATTATGTGATTTCTATATTATAAATTTGAATTCTTACTCAATGCTTTCTTGCAGATTTTCTTTTTGTTTCATGAATTGTTTATGTAAAATGTTGTTTGCGAAATTAATTCGGAAATTCTAGATTTTGTTTGTATTCATAAAATTATCGAGAATCTAAAATTTTTTAGCCAATAATCCCATGATCCTTATTCAAAATTGCATTTATATTTTCCATCCTCATCACTGACCTCAGAAATCCTTTTTAAACCGTCGAAGTAATTGAATAACTAGATTATCCTCAGCCAAGCCTCGGTGCTTTGTCCAACAGAACGAGTTTGTTCTCATAGTAGTTACCTGAAAAACTACCCAGGGTCTAATTCCTCAGACGAATGAACTGTGTACAGTGTGGCCGAAAAAAAAACTGTACTACATACCATAGTAATGACATTTAATTCACGCACACAGATACATACACACACACACACACACACACACACACACATATATATATATATATATATATATATATATATATATATATATATATATATATATATATATATATATATATATATATATATATATATATATATATATATGTGTGTGTGTGTGCCTGTGTGTATATATATATATATATATATATATATATATATATATATATAAATATATATATGTATATATACATACATACATACATACATATATATATATATATATATATATATATATATATATATATCTTTCTTTCTCTCCGGTCACGCTCGTCTTTTCCCACCCCTCGGGTAGCGGGAGAGGGAGTAATCATACCCTGATTAGAGGGTGCGTGTGTGCGCGTATATCTGAAGTATTTAGGCATCATTTTTGATGGGTCACGTACACATGCATATTTATAAGTATATACACACATACATACTGTATATACTGTATATGTAGTAGTTTGACCAGGGCACTAGCCACCCGCTGAGATACTACCGCTAGAGAGTTATTGGGTCCTTTGACAGGCCAGACAGTACTAGATTGAATCTTTCTCTCTGGTTACGGTTTACTTTCCCTTTGCCTACATTTACACCGAATAGTTTGGCCTATTCTTTACAGATTCTTGTCTGTCTTCATACACATGACAACACTGAGATTACCATACAATTCTTATTCACCCATAGGGTTAAGTACTGTAATTGTTAAGTGGCTACTTTCCTCCTGTTATGGGTAGAAGAGACTCTTTAGCTATGCTAAGCACCTCTTCTTGGAGAGGGACACTCCAAAATCAAACCATTGTTCTCTGGTCTTGGTTAGTGCCATATCCTCTGTACCATGGTCTTTCACTATCTTAGGTTAGAGTTCTCTTGCTTAAGGGTACACTCGGCCACACTACTGTATTCTATTATTTCTCTTCCTCTTGTTTTATTCAAGTTTTTATAGTTTGTGTAGGAAATATTTATTTTAATGTTGTTACTGTTCTTGAAATATTTTATCTTAATTGTTAATTACTTTTCTTGTTTCCTTATTTCCTTTCCCCACTGAGCTATTTTTCCCTGTTTGAGGCTTCGAGCTTATAGCATTCTGCTCTTCCAACTAGGGTTGTAGCTTTGCAAGTAATAGTATATATATATATATATATATATATATATATATATATATATATATATATATATATATATATACACACACACACACACGAGTTTGTGGTATAACAGTGTCAGCATAAACACCAAAATTAACTTTTCGTTTGAGAAAAGAATGGATTTTGTTTCACAAACAAATAATATGTCTAAATAATATGTCTAAACTTGCAATTTTTCTATTCTCTCTTAAAACTTCTTTTGTTGCCTATACCAGACGTTCAAGATCTGCTGCAAGATCATAAAACTCGGAAAAACACCATCTGTTTTTCTTTTGCAATCACCAATACTAGTAAACATTAAGAACACTAAAATTAGATATCTTAAGATCCTAAAACAATCAATGACAATGTCTTATACCTTAAAAACTCAAATATTCTCTCTCTCTCTCTCTCTCTCTCTCTCTCTCTCTCTCTCTCTCTCTCTCTCTCTCTCTCTCTCTCTCTCTCTCTCTCTCTCTTTAGACTTGGGGATGAGGAACCAGCAATATTATATGACGAAACTTAATTTTCCCGTAAATTTTACTTTTCCTTCTTCGCTTGAAGATTTATCATTCCTGGCAGGTTGACAACGTCTTCACATTTCGCGTGATAAATGAAATGTTAAGAAGCGTAAAAAAAAAAAAAAGTGAAAGATAATAAGTATTTGCTGGAACACTGGAGTGCGTCATCTTCCAAAGGGTCGCCTTAAACTGAATCTAAAAAATGACGCTCCTTTCCAAAGCGGCGGGGTAATTGCCCAAGAAATACTGTGACGATCATTCAAGCAGAAATTCATTTGCACTTCAATATATAGACAACAAAGCTTTACACACTGCTGTTGCAAGCAAATTCCTTTGCTTTTTCGCGATGGAATGGAAGTTCTTATTTGGAAGTTAATTAACAATGAAAATTATTACTTCAGAACATTATATGCATTTCAATACAGTGAATAGGCTACATCCACATGTGCATTACTGGAATAACGCTCTCTCTCTCTCTCTCTCTCTCCTCTCTCTCTCTCTCTCTCTCTCTCTCTCTCTCTCTCTCTCTATTAACCCTGCAATATGGCCGTTTCTCTTCTTCTCCACTCGGCAATAAATTTTTCAACGTCTTCGTCCACCGGTAAAATATTCTGCGACACTTCATTCGAGGCGAAGTTTCTAGTTACAAGCCCGTGTCCCTTCTCCTATCGTCCAAACACGGGGCCACTTCGGCAACATTATCACCCCCTCCTCTTTTGTTTACGCCCGTCGTAAATACCGAAGGTAAAATAACGATCCGGGCCGTTATCCTAATTTCTCAGCCGACACCTGGCAGGCAGCCCTCCCACCCCCTCAAACATGGCTGCCACCAGAGCCTATCACTGTGACTTAAACAACCACAGCGTCCGATCCAGGGAGAGTGATTTATATCAGTGGCTTCATGCTGTGGGGGGCCTCAAAGTAGTTGGTCTTCGGGTGAACGTCAGGGACTCCATTGCTTATAATTGATTTAATGGTTGTTTTTCATAGTTAATAATGAAAGGATGTTTTCTGGCCTTTAGTAAGGAATTCCTCTGAAAGGCTGAATAAAAACACCTCGAAAAATATTCTGCCACGCTTTGATATATATACGCACAGTTTTTTCTATACTTCGGCAGACTGCTTCACACCCTTGAGCATCTATTATATATCAAACCATTCACCCATCCACTGGCGATCTAACAGTTTGGCACTTAAAGGAAAGGAAAATAAATGTTATTTATCTCTCTCTCTCTCTCTCTCTCTCTCTCTCTCTCTCTCTCTCTCCCTAAAGTCATTACTGTACATAACAAATTATGGAATCGAAAATGCGGCAACAACGCATACAAAATAAATTTTCTGGCTTCCAAATTGGTTACTCTCATGCCACGAGAAGACTGACTGGAAATTATTCGGTTTGGAGTGGGATGAAGCCGAAAAAAGAAGATATTGTTCATGGACTCTCGTGGTATATATTTAGCTTTGAGGATGAAAATTATGATATTATCAACAAAATAGATGGAGGTGTTAAAAATTGCAGAGGATTTCTATACATTGTTCTACAGCAGTGATATAAGATGGTAACTTGACTTGGTACCAAAGGTAACCGTAGCCGTAGTAAAAGTAAAGAAAGCATTAAATGATGTAAAAATAGATGGAGGAGATTTCATAATATTAACCTCACGAAACTAAATACAAAATCGTTACAAGAATGCTCTATACCTACGACTTGAAAAAACTTTATGATGATGTTATTTCACAAAAAGGAGGATCTTTTCGGTTTGAGTGCCTATCGAATTTAAATGTTTTTTTTTATTCCAAAGTATGTATTTTGATGTGGAAAACCCTAAAATGATAACCATTTTGTGGAGAAATTATTTATTAACACTTAAATTGGCTTATATCAATCAATATCTTACTGAAATGCTGCGATTTCTCTGTGCGCTTTCTTGATTTTCAGGGCACTACTGAACCTAAGAAAACCCACCTAACCTAGCATAGGGGCCCTGTATCCCTACCTAGGCCTACCGGGGGGGGGGGGGGCTCCGCCCCCCCCCCCCCCCCTGCGACCCCCCCCTTAAGGCCACAGTGATTTTCGGGACACTACCGAACCTAATACAACCACCTAACCTAGGGCCCTGTACCCCTACCTAGGCCTAGCCCCTGCGACCCCCCCCCCCCCCCTTACAGCCACTACCTATCACATCCATCAATAAATAATTTCTCCACAAAATGGTTATCATTTTTGGGTTTTCCACATCAAAATACATACATTGGAATAAAAAAAACATTAAAATTCGATAGGCACTCAAACCGAAAAGACCCAAAAAGGGAAGGAGACACAAAAGACTTAAAACATTATCCCCTAATAAGTTTAAGATCGTAGGCCGAATAGAAAGACCGCTT
Organism: Palaemon carinicauda; assembly: GCF_036898095.1. Taxonomy (NCBI): domain Eukaryota; kingdom Metazoa; phylum Arthropoda; class Malacostraca; order Decapoda; family Palaemonidae; genus Palaemon; species Palaemon carinicauda. The sequence continues at coordinate 80,146,943 of NC_090752.1, forward strand.
GGCTTTGGTCAACCAAGGAAACATGCAGGTTTTACAAGCGGTTATTCAACAACGGACCATGTGTGTAATAAACCAGCTAATGGAAAAATCAACTGAGTATGACAAACCGGTGTGTATGCCATTTAAAGACTTTTGATTCTTTCAAAACTTCGGAAGTAATGATAGCCATTCAAAAGCAAGGACTAGATGAACCTTGTTGTTAGAACACATGAAGATATCTATATGGGTAGTACAGCAATCCTAAAACTGCATAAAGATAGTGAGAAAATTCTGATTGAGAAAGGAGTTGGACATGGAGACCTTATCACTCCTAAAGTATTCACAGCATGCCTAGAACAAGTTTTAATGAATTTAGATTGGGGAAATGTTGAAATTAACATTAATGGGGAATACCTTAATGGCTTAGTATTTGTGAATGACATAGTTCTATTTAGTGAATCATGGGAAAAATTGCAAAAGATAATAGAAGATTTATATAGAGAAAGCAAAAACGTAGGACTAAAACAGATTAGTAAACTCTGATAATGTTCAATGAAAAGGTAGAGATACAACAAATAACGATTTTGGATGAACATCTGGA
>NC_090752.1:80150022-80160022 GCF_036898095.1 Palaemon carinicauda
AAACCATTGCTCTTTAATCTGGGGTAGTACCATAGCCTCTGTACCATGATCTTCCACTGTCTTGGGTTAGAGTTCTTTTGCTTGAGGGTACACTTGGGCATGCTATTTCTATCTTGTTTCTCTTCCTCTTGTTTTTATGAAGCTTTAATATGTTATATATAATAGATCTAATTTAATGTTAAGATATTTAAATGTTTTATTATAATTGTTATTATCTCTCTTGTAGTTTATTTATATCCTTGATTCCATTCTTTACTGTGCTATTTTCCATGTTGGAGCCCTTGGGCTTATAGCATCATGCTTTTGCAACTGGGGTTGTAGCATAGTTAATAACAACAACAACAACAATAATAATAATAATAATAATAATAATAATAATAATAATAATAATGGCTAATGTAATGCACATGCAACTAGAAATGCATACAGAAATAAAGAAGAATGGTCACTCTTTTTCCTTAAGGCAGTGTGATTAGTAACTGACACAGGACTCCAATCAACCTAAACGACAAAAGATTATTTTGACCACTTTCATTATTATTATTATTATTATTATTTGCTAAGCTACAACCCTAGCTGGAAAAGCAAAATGCTATAAGCCCAGGGGCCCCAACAGGGAAAATAGCCCAGTAAGGAAAGGAAAGAAGGAAAAATAAAATATTTTAAGAAGAGTAACATTAAAATAAATATTTCCTATATAAACTATGAAAACTTTAACAAAACAAGAGGAAGAGAAATTAAATAGAATAGTGTGCCTGATTGTACCCTCAAGCAAGAGAACTCTAACCCAAGACAGTGGAAGACCATGGTACAGAGGCTATGGCACTACCCAAGACTAGAGAACAATGGTTTGATTTTGGAGTGTCCTTCTCCTAGAAGAGCTGCTTACCATAGCTAAAGAGTCTCTTCTACCCTTACTAAGAGGAAAGTAGCCACAGAACAAATACAGTGCAGTAGTTAACCCCTTGAGCGAAGAAGAATTGTTTAGTAACCTCAGTGTTGTCAGGTGTGTGAGGACAGAGGAGAATCTGTTAAGAATAGGCCAGACTATTCGGCGTATGTGTAGGCAGAGAGAAAGAACCGTAACCAAAGAGAAGGATCCAACGTAGTACTGTCTGGCCAGTCAAAGGACCCCATAACTCTCTGGCGGTAGTATTTCAACGGGCGGCTGGAAACCCAATGTCAACCTTAGGCATCTCTCTTACTGTAACGGTTTTGAAGCTGCACGGTACAATGAACTTGAACAACAGAAGCCGTTGAATGTACGTATGTTAATGTCAACTCTGTTATCATTTTTATTATGCAATTCCCCCTTTTATGTAACCCTTTGCAGACAAAGATGTGTTTTTCAATAAATAAAGTAGTTATTCAGAGGCTCTCTTGTTCATACCTTTCACAGACTCTTCACAGCTGTGACCCTGGAGAGCTCGAACGCCCAGCCTGTTTCCCAGCTCACCACTTGGTCAGTTGCATACTTTGACGATGTCCACCACTAACCCCAACTTGTCTGTCCCCACTGCCTCAGTTAAACTCCCGCCCATTGCCAATAGAGATGTGTTTGTCTGGTTTCAACTCTCCGAGGTTCAATTCCACATCAAGGGCGTGACTGACTCAAGCACCAACGCAGACTACATTCCCTCCGCGATTCCTGATGACACCTTCCCAGAAATCAAGTGGCTTTCTGTGCAAAGGGACGCTCAATACAGTATGATGCCATGAAATCATATCTCCTTGAGTATTAATCACCGTAGTGAACTTCCCATGTAGCCAAAATTTTTCAGCTCTCTCAATAACCGTTTGGGGGATAAAAAAAAAAAAAAAAAGCTTCGAAGACTCTCGGAGAAATGATCAATATTGCTCACCTTCAGCCTGCTTCAGATGGTTCTCCTCGTGAAGTGAACCTACTTCGTGCCCTTCCGATACAACACTTGACGGAACCTATACGAGCCACCCTTTCTTATTTCAACACCTTGCCCATGAAGGACCTGATAACTAGAGTAGACACCCATATGGAAATTCACTTTTCCACCGCCAACAACTCCATTGACACTCCACTCCTAACGAAGGGGACAACCATGCCACTGACTAAAGCTGAGCAAATGCTGTAAGACATGAACACCCACCTCATGGCATGCCAATATCAACCTTAGTTACCTGTAACTGTAAAGGCCTTCAACCTGCAAGCAATGCTTGGGTTGGTACAAACCGTACTATTACTGTTATTACTCGTATATTACTAAGTTAATAGAGGATCCCCTGTGCTGGTTTGTGTGTTGACCACACAGGAACTCAATACAACTCAGCTGTTGCTGTAAAATTCCCAATTTCTTATTAGAACTGTCTAGGAATAAATAGGGTTCACTTCGAATTGTCATCAGTCATGAATGCAATATCACTGAAAACTGTAATAACTGGGATTCCCGAGACCTTTAGGTTTTCCACTGAAACTCAGAAATAGTTAATTTATTGAAAAAATAGCGATCAGAAGTTTTGGTAGCTCAAGTGCGGAACTTAAAGGATATTTATTATTTTCACTGAATATTACAAATAAAATCAGAATTTTTCACTAAATTAGGAGGGTATAAAACGTTAACGAAAATTAAGAACCTTATGTTTAAGTCATTGGGAAAACTATTTTTGCTAAAAATCGCTAAAATGCTTTAATATTTATTAAAGATTTGATTAATAAAGAACCACAAGTTACTGAAACATTAGCCATTTTAATTGAAAAGCACAGTCCACTATAAATTCATTAAGAATTTAATCAGTCAAAATCGTATGAAATCCAATTATCTTACTTTATAGAAATTTCCCAATTAGAAATAATAGAATATAACAAGGGTTACTATGAAAACATTTACAAATCAAACTGGGCTATTAAACAGTTTTTTTTGAAGTTCGTAAAACATATTCTAGACAATTACTCAGTAACAAACAAGAGACATAACAAGGATTCTAGAGAAACTTTGAAGACATTCACAATTGAGACTAAAAGCCACACGACGCATATTAAACTACCCAGATTTTTTTTTTTCCAATTTATATTAGACTTTCATTACAAACCGCGGACCACGCATTGAACTAATTAGAAATTTACTGGCTCAATATTAAATTCATATTGAAGCTGAATGCTTCATATGACCACTTGACCTTTTCAGTGGCAGTTCCTGGCCTTTCCCTTTTAGTAATCCATTTGAAGAACTGACTTTCATGTGGCTCTTCGGTTTATTTTCATTAATTTTCTGTCAATAACTAATATTATTATTATTATTATTATTATTATTATTATTATTATTATTATTATTATTATTATTATTATTATTATTGAAAATATTACTGGTAGTATTTGTTGTAGTATCCATTCAGCAAGTAGTTTAAAGATTATCATTATTCATCAGCATCATCATCATCAATTCCTCCTACGCTTATACGCAAAGGGCCTCGGTTAGATTTCGCCAGTCATCTATGTCTTGAGCTTGTAAATCAATAATTCTCCATTCATCATCTCCCACTTCACGCTTCATAGTCCTCAGCCATATAGTCATGGGTCTTCCAACTCTTCTAGTGCCTTGTGAAGCCCAGTTAAAAGTTATTATCATTACATAAATATTAAAAAATATTCTTCAACATGCTTAAAGATTCACATGCAACACCCAAAGGACGATCAACCACCAATATCAGATTCTAAACAATATGATATTCCTATATTAGCCAAGAGAAGATATAGAAATCAATTAAATAAATAGCTCATCGTTATAGGAAAGAAATAGAATTAAGAAAAGGAATAAATAAATTGATGAATAATCTGTATTACAGGTACATAGTAACTCGTGTTATTGAATTTTTTATGCGTTGATAAAAAATGAGTCATATTTAATTCAATACTACTATTACTATAGCCAGAAAATAATACACCATGTCATCCCTTTATATGAATGAATAGTGTTAGCGGGTCGGGGATATTTAGTGTGATAATTTCAAAATTATTTCAAAAGTAATACGATTTTTGATGCTCATAGAAATAACCATATATTTTCGTTTAGTATTTGGTTTGATTCATCTTTTGCCAACTCTTGCCACATCTTCACTCGTGCATAATCACAAGCATCATCATCATCCTCATCTCTCTCTCTCTCTCTCTCTCTCTCTCTCTCTCTCTCTCTCTCTCTCTCTCTCTCTCTCTCTCTCTCTCTCTCTCTCTCTCTCAGGTTAATTGGATCCGACAAGCACGTTGCTTATCTTTTCTTGACCTCTTGGTAAGAAACTTGACACCAATACTTCCTGTAAAAATATCTGTAATACTCATGACTGTCAAATCACCTCGACGATCGTGCGGGTTATTAATATTGCTGCTTCTTTCACCCAATATTAGCTATTTGACACAGTTTTGCGGTAAGATGCTAAAGAACGGTCTCAGCAAACTTGCAATTTTATGACACAATCGTTTATAAATCGCTCAGGTTCTATCGATGGATAATTTTCCGAAAGGAGTCAGCTGGATATATACTCAGGCACTACCTTTGAGCTTCATTCCGACGCGTTCTAAAAGATTTTAAGACTGCTCATAAATGGCAGTGACCATATATTTATATAATCAACGCCCAAGCTCCCTCTCCACCCAAGTGAGGGTCAGGCAATGGCTACTGATGACTAACCAGATAGACCTATAGGCTCCTCAAATTCCCCATCCTTAGTTCATAAGGATGGTGAGGTTGCAGACGCTGCAAAAAAACTATCGAGCTTGAGCGGGATTCGAATCCCTGTCTGGCAGATTGCTAAGTAGGCCCGTTTCGAATAAGGCACCACAACTGAACTGCCTAAAGGTATTCACAGGTATTTATGTTCTTTACGTGACGGTGCCACATAAGCTCCAACCAGCAAAACTTATTTTGACAGTAATTTCGGCTTTTTGGTGTCACGTTTGAAGGTAAGATAGAAAAATAAATAGAGAGTCCCTGCCTTTAAACAGCGTATGGTAAGACAGTGTTGTTTGTTTGCATCAGTTAGTACTGTTCTTTTTATACCATTAATATTTCAACAAAATATTGCTTTTTTAGATTCCTTGGGAAGGTTTATTGGATACATGGAATATCTAAAATTCTTCTAGCAAAATTGATATAATCAAAATAATTCTTAAAAAATAAAACTATTTGCCTAAAATTTTCTTACGGGATGATTAGAATATTTAAATTACATTATGAATATCAGATTCTCTATCATGATACAGAATATCAAAACAATTTAGATGCACCTACAGTAACATTAAGGTATCAAAGGACGGCGAAAAGTCAAGCATATCGCTTTGTGTTTCTACCATGAAGTTTTTACGTGTTTCTTGCTTGTTTCATTATTTTTTTCACCAGTCATTGTAATGTTGTGACAGGAATGACATAACATACAAATACTGTAATTACAGACAAAACACCAAACGAAAAAAAAAAATACACCTACAATATAGAAACGCGAAGACTAAGATCTTTTTACTCTTTCTTTGTATCAATAATAACCCGGTTTAACGTAATCCGTCGATAGCCTGCAGGAAATACTTATTAATGTAAGGGTTTCTTTTCTAAGGATTGTGTCGCTAGAAATGTTAATATAACCTAATATATATAAATCTATAATCTATTTAATACCGTAAATAACCTTTGACTTTTCCCTATTGGGAAAAATCTTTTTCTCGAGATCTCTTCATAAACTTTGGAAAATCCGCCTTATTGCTTGAATGCATTTCATCATGTTTCCTTTTTATGGGCTATGATGATATAAATTATTGTTTTGGATAACATTAGATTCTGTCCAAAAATACAGATAATGTAATAAAGATTATACTTACACTTACTCATTTTACTAAAATAAGTTGTGATAATTATTATCTCAGAAAACGTGATAGCGCCTCTAAAAATTGGATTGATTGGGTCAAAGATAAGTCACAATACAGGTTATATGGTAGTTTTCAATATCCAACATCTTCCTTCGATACTGCTGAAAAATTACCTCTAGAATTTTTCCCAAATGATAAAGAGCAAGTGTTTTGCTATATATATATATATATATATATATATATATATATATATATATATATATATATATATATATATATATATACATATATATTTATATATATATATATATATATATATATATTTATATATGTATGTATATATATACAAATATATATGTATAGATATATATATTTATATGTATGTATATGTACAGCAAATATGTATATATATATATATATATATATATATATATATATATATATATATATATATATATATATATATATATACACACACTCACACACACACACACACATATATATATATATATATATATATATATATATATATATATATATATATATATATATCGTCATGATGAGCTCTCCCCGTTCCTCAGGTAGAGGGAAGAGGAAGTATTCATGCTCTGGTGTGAGGAGGCTGCGTGTCTGCGTATGCATAGTTGAAAATTTAGCCGTAATTTTTTATGGGTCGCGTACACTATTTTGTTAGAATAACCATATACGTTCATTCAACATAAAACATGTCATGATATCCTTGCAGATTTTGAAGTTACGAAGTATCTCTACAAGTTGAATTGGTTTACATTATATCTTCGAATCGACGAGTTCCTTCTGTCTTTCAGAACATTGAATTATTTCGCATTTATATGTCTTATAGCTTGGATGATATTCTAACGACTGAAAGAAATGTTTCATTAACTAGAATAGATTTGAATATGTTTTCACCAGTCAATACTGTACTTGTTTTTTTACCATTAATATTTCGACTAAATATTTATTTTTAGATTCCTGGGGAAGGTTTAATGGATAAAAGGATTATCTAAATGTACTTTTGCAAAATTTTATATAATCAAAATAATTCTTAAAAAGTAAAACTATTAGCCTAAAATTTCTTACGGGACGATTAGAATATGTAGATTACATTATGAATATTAGATTATCTAGCATGATACAGAAAATCAAATCAATTTAGATGCACCAATAGTAAGAACACTGGCGTTTTTTGGGGGGCTACCAAAAAGGCAGACAGTGTTCACGAGTGCAAAAAACAAATATGCATAAAAAAGTATGAAAGCTCAAATTGACAGGAATAAAATCACTCAGCTGCAAACTCGATTAATTTATTGTTCTTTCTTGTTTCGAGAGGTAAAGAAAAAAAAAACGTTCCCAAAATCCCATTCTTCAAAGATTACAACACCATCGGTCCCGAGTTCATTTACTCTGAATGGGAGAGCAAACAAATGCAGTGGAGGAGCTAACATTCTTGTCAAAGTAAATTTAAATGGAATGCCGTAGAATCTCTCTCTCTCTCTCTCTCTCTCTCTCTCTCTCTCTCTCTCTCTCTCTCTCTCTCTCTCTTTTAGAATGGCCCAGAAAAGTGCAAATGCCTTTCACTGTGGGAAATGTAGTCTTGCACATAGGTTATAATAACCCACAAATAGCCGTAGAATCTCTCTCTCTCTCTCTCTCTCTCTCTCTCTCTCTCTCTCTCTCTCTCTCTCTCTCTCTCTCTCTCTCTCTCTCTCTTTTAGAATGGCCCAGAAAAGTGCAAATGCCTTTCACTGTGGGAAATGTAGTCTTGCACATAGGTTATAATAACCCACAATCAGATTAATTACTGCTGAGTAATGAAATAGAAAGTGTGGACCAGGGGGAAGATCTGGGTGTTATTATCAGTAAGGATGTGAAGTTCACCACACAGAACATAAAAGCTAAAAAGAAACCACACAAACTAATAGACTACATAAAGAGACTATTCAAATACAGAACCAGACACTGAACTTCAGCTGTACACATCACTAGTAAGACCCCATCTAAAATACAGAGCCCAATTCTGAACTCCAAGTGTTCAGAAGGATACAGATAGACTGAAAGCAGTTCAAGCTAGGGCCGCCAAACTATTTCCTACATTAAAGCTATTTGGATATAGACGGAGGATGGAACGTTTGAACTTTTTTTTATCTACAAACTCGACGACTAAGCGACAAAGGGGACAGTTAATAGAGGCATTCAAAATTCTTAAAGGAATAACAAATGTAGATTACAACAATCTATTCACGCTTAGCATAAATCAGTCCAGAGGTAACGAATAAAAACTGGAATTGAAAAGATACAACACCACTCAATGTGGCAATTTCTTTACATACAAAATAGAAAATACTCGTAATAGACTTCCAGCGGATTTATTGAACAGTAACACGGTAAACGACTTCAAGAATAGGTTAGACAAGATCATAAGAACTCTCTAAATGCTTAAACTAAATCGCTCTACCAAAGAGCAAATGAAGACTCCGCGGATGGACTAAAAAATCTTTGAATCATCCAAAATCCTTGGAACTCTCTCTCTCTCTCTCTCTCTCTCTCTCTCTCTCTCTCTCTCTCTCTCTCTCTCTCTCTCTCTCTCTCTCTCTCTCTCTCTCTCCATAGACAAATTCGCACTAACCTTTTTTATGTACAAACTATCTCTCACACGTCAACAGTAGATCTCTCTCTCTCTCTCTCTCTCTCTCTCTCTCTCTCTCTCTCTCTCTCTCTCTCTCGAACCAAGCCACTGACAAAATGTAAAATAAAACCCTCATCCTCTTTTCCCTGAATTTCCTTATTTGTAGCTTTCACTTCAGCAAAAATTACAAAACGGCTTAAAATTCCTTTTCACAAAGGATCCGAATTTTCTTTGAGGTCTCTGACCCATTCGCATAACGCATTCGAGTTGAAGTCATTAGAATAGCGTGTGAAAAGAGGAAAAAAGAAAAACTGTAATCAATTCAGACTTCTCGCTTCTTTCATCTTTGCAAAATTTTTCTCTTCCATTTTCATCCAAACTTTTTTATTATTACTGTCGGCACTATAGCATCGTACACATTAACATCGTCTGTTTACAATTATAGTTCTTCAAAGCCTTCTGTTAACTAACATCTTTATTTATCATTTAAAATAGTTAATTACGGGTTAACTCACATCGTTTATCTCAGAGATGTTTTTTTTTTTTTTTACTTTTCCTAATTAAAACTTTTAATTTCCTGCCGTTTGAAATTCTTAGCATTTTATACTAGGTAGGATATTTCTTTCCGCTTGTTTTTTAACAAAGTTTCCTCTGCTCTTGTTAGAGTTCCTTTTGGAGGCTTTCATAAACCTTTTGTCTTCCTTCTATCCTTTTCTTATTTATTATTGCATGGAACATCTATAGCTTTTGAGTATTATATGTATGGCATTTAGTTATTACAACATTACCATTAAAAATAACCTATTTTTACACATAGATTTTAGCCTATATACATATATTAAATTATTTGTTATTCAAAATTTTGTTAGAGTGATTTTCAAAAGTTACAAATCCAGATATGGGAAAATACATTCCTAGATGATATGCTTATAAAAAGACATTAGGAATAAGCCCTTTCCGACTTCTTCTCTACGCTGAAATCTTTCAAATATAATATAAATCAATATGTCCATGTATATTGTAAGTCTCAAGTACAGTATTTTCAATTGCACATGTTAATGGTTAAGATCCTTTGTAATATATATAATCTAAAAATATAAAATATTTAAGATACCGCGAGTACATTGCTAGAAGAGAGAAATTGATTTGCTTTAGCAAAGGATTTTGTCTAAGTGCATTTCAAATGCAAGCAAAAGAAATATGAAAAATAAATGTAAGAAAATCTATGAAAGAACAATAAATGGGATCAACGTAGTCTGGATAATTAAACAGGTAAATCTTCTTTTGTACTTGTTCATAATCCTTTTATCCCTTTATTGGCTTATCCAAAACCCTGGCTTTAAATATTGAAAGGTCATTAACAGAATCTGGGGTTACTAGAGTGTGACTTTTTCTTGTGTGTTTTTATCGATTTCCAGTTAATTGAGAGTAATTTTTATGACCTGAAACTGACATGTAAACAGTTATCGAATATCAATAGGGAGATGAGACAATCAGAAGACTGTGATGTTGAAAAAATTCTCTTCCGT
>NC_090752.1:80165022-80170022 GCF_036898095.1 Palaemon carinicauda
TCTTGACACGTGTTTACAGATCGGCAAACCAGATAAGACTAGTTCCACCAAGTTCAAAGCTGCACTCAAACCTTTAAATATAGGAAGCTGCCTGTTAGTAATTTTATAGAATATATGTATATGTACTTCACCATGAAGTAGTATTTCGATCAAATCATATTTAATGTTTCTCCTGACATTTTCTCATTACTAATTGAATGTACCTTGTATATAATACCGTGTATTTGCCTTGATGAAGGGGTGTACGAATATTACCACCGTACGTCCTACGTATCGTAGAAGGCAACTAAAAGGACAGTTGCTGCCTTGCAGTTGGACTGATAAGTTAAAGGCTAGGCCTACCGCCAAAGTAGGCATAACCATGAGGAAGAAATGCATATAAATATATATATATATATATATATATATATATATATATATATATATATATATATATATATATATGTGTGTGTGTGTGTGTGTGTGTGTGTGTGCATATACATATATTTATATATACATATATAAAATATTGTTTTCTCTTACAAGAAGTGGTTCCCGATATATAAAAAGATATGTCATAGACTCATAACTAATCTAAATACTAATCCGGGGATGAACCTCCTTTGCAGAAAAAAAATTCATAACGATAGCTGCTTCATACAGTCACATAGAAGTAGTACATAAACTCTATCATACTTACTGCGCATTCACTTCTATCTTGAATTCACTCCTGGTATTCCTAGACATTCAGTTTTTCTCTAGATCTTCCTCTCGCTGTCCTTGCTAAAACCCAAGGCCAATATAGACCTTACTCTCCTAATCTCACTCGTAATTTGGCTGCCGGACCAATCTTCTTGAATCAGTTGCAGTTTAGTTAATTTAAGTTTTTATCTTCACCTTCATCTTGGCGTCCGTTTTCTTTTCTCTTTCCTTTTTTTTTGACTTAATCTTCAGATTTACGGTTACCTATCAACCTGAATTGAAATACAGATTGTCATTCTATTTTCTTTCATGCGCAATTCCTTTCCTTTATTCAGGCATTTAGTGGTTTATCTTTTCATTCGCATCTATGATCCAATTTTCAACCTGAATGTAATAGCAAATTGACCTACATAGTTTCAAGTTAGAGATTTATAATTCTATTTTTTTTTTTTTTTTTTTTAATCAACATCTACCAAAGATTTCTCTTGATTCCCTCCAAGGCTCAACAGTGTTGAGACATATTTTCTTTTTGTGAGTGGAACATTATTTACTATATATATATATTATGAATTAAGTGTAAATAAATATCAAGAAAAGTCAGTTGATATTACTACTTCGAAATCGATTCGTAAATCATGAAGAGCAGATAAACTATTTCGAAGAACATGTTTCACTGTAATTGTGTATTGATGTTCTTTCAGTCGTTTATGCATCCCATAAATGCACAATGAATCATCTGACAATATATACGTCTTGCAGGATATTGATCAAGAAAGGAGATGTAGGCCTATAATGGAAAACAGATCACAAATCCCGGAGAAGAGCAAATGGAAAATCCCATGTTCCTCTATGATGCACTTATTAAATTGTTGGCTATGTCCTAAAGAGCATATATTTCACTCTTAAATCAATGGATTTTTCTCATTCACTATTTAAAACTTTATTCCCATAGTACAATTTGCAAATCTCTAATTACTTATTCTACGGACCATATTATAATCTATATATGATGACGATCATGAAGTTTTTTCTGTAAATTGTTTCAACATTTTGTTTCCGTAAACACAAGTTGCATATATATATATATATATATATATATATATATATATATATATATATATAGACATACATAGGTTTGATACAACTAAGCTTCTAGAAGATGAGCACAGAGAAACCTTTGCAATCGAATTTAGGAATGGATTTGCAGTATAAGAAACTTTTAAGTGACGAAGAGCAGACAGTAAATGAAGAATGGTGTGATATTAAGAACATATATAAGTCAGCTGGTAGTGAAGTTTTGGGGCTTACAGTTACAAGGAGAAAACCATGGAAATCAAATGATACTCGGAAGGCTTTAAAAAGAAGACAAAGACAAAAATTGATTGTTGGAAGTTTTCGAGGAAATAATGAGAATTAAAAGAGAGCCTGCTAAGTATTCCAGTATTTATAGCGTAGTCAAAAGAAAAGCCAGGAATGTCTGGTGAGAATATTTAGACAGAAACTCAGATAAGGCTGAAAAAGCTATGAATTCAGGGAGTGGCTGTGGTGAAAGAATTGCTCACAGAATTATTAATGAAATCTCTACTAAGGCAAAGAAAAAGAAGCATCTACCCATTGAGAAGTGAGATTGATCTGTTATAGTTATAACAACAGAAGATAAAGTAAGGCACCAGCCACCCGTTGAGATACTACCGCTAGAGAGTTATAGGGTCCTTTGACAGGCCAGACAGTAATACATTGAATCCTTCTCTCTGGTTACGGTTCTTTCCCTATGCCTACACATACACTGAATAGTCTTGCCTATTCTTTACATATTCTCCTCTGTCCTCATACAACTGACAACACTGTGATTATCTTCAGCCAAGGGGTTAACTACTGCACTGTAATTATTGAGTGGCTACTCTCCTCTTGGTAAGAATAGAAGAGACTCTTTTGCTATGGTAAGCAGCTCTTCTAGGAGAAGGACACTCCAAAGTTCAAATCATTATCCTCTAATCTTGGGTAGTGCCCTAGCCTCTGTACCATGGTCTTCCACTGTCTTGGGTTAGAGTTCTCTTGCTTGAGGGTACAATCAGGGACACTGTTCTAGGTAGTAGGTTGGCCAGGCCACCAGCCGCCCGTTAAGATACTACCGCGAGAGAGTTATAGGGTCCTTTGACTGGCCAGAGAGTACTACATTGAATCCTTCTCTCTGGTTACGGTTCTTTCCCTTTGCCTACACATACACCAAATAGTCTGGCCTATTCTTTACATATTCGCCTCTGTCCTCATACAACTGACAACACTGTGATTATCAAACAATTCTTCTTCAGCCAAGGGGTTAACTACTGCACTGTAATTGTTCAGTGGCTACTCTCCTCTTGGTAAGGGTAAAAGAGAGACTTTAGCTATGGTAAGCAGCTCTTCTAGGAGAAGGACACTCCAAAATCAAATCATTGTTCTCTAGTCTTGGGTAGTGTTATAGCCTCTCTACCATGGTCTTCCACTGTCTTGGGTTAGAGTTCTCTTGCTTAAGGGTACACTTGGGCACACTATTCTATCTAATTTCTCTTCCTCTTGTTTTGTTAAAGTTTTTGTAGATTATATGGGAAATATTTATTTTGATGTTGTTACTGCTTTTGAAATATTCTATTTTCCCTTGCTTCCTTTCCTCACTGGGCTATTTTCCATGTTGGGGCCCCTGGGCATATAGCATCCTGCTTTTCAAACTAGGGTTGTAGCTTAGCAATTAATAATAATAATAATAATAATAATAATAATAATAATAATAATAATAATAACAACACTTTATTGAGGTCATGAATAAGAGAATTTAAGGGAATAATTTGATTAATATAGTTGAAACTGAGGAATGAATTCAGTGTGTTTGAAGTTGAAGCTATCATTGAAAAACTAAAGAGATGGAAAGTCCTTGGATGCGATGTAATACCTGCTGAGATGATATTGGCCACAAATGAAGTGACTCCCATAATACTTACAGGATTATTTTGTAGAATGTGGCGTGAAGAGGCACAACCTGATGAATGGTAAAATGGCAAAAAAAAAAAAAAAAAAAAAAAAAAAAAAAAAAAAAAAAAAAAAAAAAAAAAAACATAATTATGGAGGCATCACACTTACGATAGTTGTCCCGAAAATATTTAGTATGCTCATTCTAAAGAAGGAGTGATGAACATGTTGTACTGACCAAATTTTGATTTTAAGACATGTGGTACAGTAATGTGTAAAATATAGATATCCACTTTTGATGGTATTTTTGAACTATGAAAAAGCCTTTGATAGTGTGCACCGGCTAATCTTATGGAGAGTCCTGCGTTATAATGGAGTTCCTCTTGAATATGTAAATTTAAATGAGTCTTTTCATGAGCATAGCAAGTGCAAAGTTAATGTTAGTGGAGTCCGGTCACATGAATTTCCAGTGAACAGCGGAGTACTTCAAGAGAATGTGTTATCACCTGTGTTGTTTATAATCATGAATTATTTGATGTATAGAACAGTTGTGGATGTTGGAGAAGAATTGTACTGGATTGGTAACGAAATTAGCGGACTTAGAGTATGCTGATGACGCTGTCCTTATTAGCAGAACACCAGAGGACTTGCAAAGCTTGCTTACCAGAACGCATGAAATATCCCATGAGGTTGGGTTCAAAATAAATAGAAGAAAGAAAGACGATGAGAACGGAATATGCAATGGAAGATGAAATACCATTGGAAGGAGAAATGATTAATGAGATGGAATTATTTAAATATTTAAGATCTATGATCCCTAATACAGGATTTTTAGAATTTGATATTAATGAAAGATTGAAAAAAGCAAATCAGACAATGGCTAGGTTAAGTAAAATTGGGAAATTGAATCGCCTGAAATTACCTATAAAAATCAGGCTATATATCACTATAGTAAGATCGGTGCTACTGTATGGACTTGAGTCGTGATATGCCAATGAAACAATCTCCAATAGATTTAGTATATTTGAGAACATAGCCCTCAAAAGAATATTGGGAGTTAAATGGCAGTAAAAGACTAGAAATTAAACTATAAAAGAGATTAGGCTAATCGAGTGTTATATGTTGATGAGATCATGGTGAGGGGTAGATGGAGATAGTTCGCACTCCCAAAGAGATATTAGTTCACCAAACTTTCAACAGGGCTCCACAAGACACTAGAAGAGTTGAAACACCCAGGCCTACATGACTAAGGAGTATGAAGCGTGAAGTAGCAAATGATGAATGGAGAATTATTGATTTAAAAGCTTAAGATAGAGACGACTGGCGAAATCTAACAGAGGATCTTTGCGTTAATAGGCGTAGGAGGAGACGTC
>NC_090752.1:80172522-80179137 GCF_036898095.1 Palaemon carinicauda
TTCATAAGGTAAATCAGTAAATTAATTATGTAATATGCATATTGATATATCACCCCGTCCCCCACACATTATATAGCATATGTGTATACTTATATAAATGCATATAAATGCTATTTATGAATATATATAATATATACACACATGTAAGTATGTACATAAATAACATGCGTTTATAGTTATCAAATAACTCCTCTGCAAGCGACATGTTAAATTTAGTGTTAGTGACAAAGCATCCTGGAGTATTCCGGATGTTTGGAAGTACTAGAGTGAGAAAAATAAACGTATGGTGTTTGATTTTCAGCAACAATAAATTAGTAATGTTTCTAACTGTTTAAATAGATGTAAAATTAAAACTTTTCACTTTAAAATAACTTACGATGGCAGAGTTTTCCTTTAAAAATATTGTTACTACGTATTTCGGTGTGTATTAAAACACACAAACTTAACCTACACATGAAAATGCAAAACATGAAAAACATTCCTACTTACATTATGAGTACATACCTGCATGTGTGTGTGCGTGAGTGATTTTATATTTTTCCCCGTTTTTTGAGGGAGACTTAACAAAATTTTACGAGAACAGTTATGGCCCGAAAGACGTCGTAAAACCGTCGCTCACTTTCTAAATCTCTCTCAGGGTCCCTGAAGTGATTGTAAAAATAGAAGGACCTCTCACTAATGTTGACCCCTCTCTAATCCAGCCTGCGGTGAATTCTGTCGCAAAATTGCTTTTCAATCCTGTTCGATGACTAAACTGACTATGATGGTGGCGTTTCCCATAAAAGCGCGAGAATGTCTACTTATGCGAGGTCCTACTTAAAAGAATTTTGTGGTTTATAACATTCAGAACTCAGCTTTGTCTTCGAGCACCATCATTTGATCATCAGTTTTTCTCCAAAACTGGGTGAAATAGTCTTACAACGTGTTCTAATCCTTTGTATATAACAGTTAGTTGCTAAAGTTATGATGATCCCCAGATTCCAAGTGTTATCGTTTATTCCAGAGGTTCTATTAGATTTTCCAACCTGGTTTTAGGTGTTTTTATAGTCTACATTTCCTCTCCCTTCTTCGTTGTGGACACTGCTACTAAACCCAAACAACAACAGCTCGTTGTTGATGAGAGACCATGAAGAGGCCATGAATATGTACGCGGCTTCGCGCGAGGAAATGGACAAATTCCGAGGAAACAGGCCTGTTCTCTTAAACAAACTGCTTTCCCCCTCCTGAAGGTTATCCCCTTCCCAAAATGGAATCCCCCTCTCGCCCCCCCCCCCCACCCACCCCCCACATCTCCTCCTGAAACTTACCATCACCCCAGGTCACATACACCACAGGGCCCTTAGTCTACGCTGGTGAATAACGAAACCTTGCACCCAAACATTATATTCCTCGAAAGGCCACATCCATTCTCCCAAAACCCTATACACACACACACATGGGAGATGCCTTCAGAGGGAAGCCGCCTGCTGTCCAGCCAACCGCCTGTGAGGGATGGTTTGCGAGTCTTTTCCTATCGGAAAACCATTCGCTTGAGGATTACCTTGTGTAGTCTTATAAGATTCCTTCGTCTCCCCATTCACTGCTTCCTTTCTTCCCCTTTCTTAATTTCCCTTTTGTTAGGGAAATGTTTGAGATCCAGACCCTTACAATCTTGCCCCATCCCTTTCATAACCTTCCTCACAAATGAGATTTGTTCCGTTACTTCCATATTCTTTTGACTTGCTGCCTTCCTTATGTCAGGAATGGGAATGGACCATACATCTTTATTCTTTTTCCAAGCACTTTACACTTTCTTGCCTTTTGTTATTCAGTTTTCATTTATTTTTCTTTTCATCAGAAGGATGATTAGCGATACGATATTGTGCCAATGATCTTTATCCTTTTCACCCATTTTATTCTAATTCTCGTTTCCTTTTTCCCTCCCATTTTACATTTTTCAATCGGGAATGGATTAAAAATTGTGATTGGATTTTTATCTGTTTTATCCTTTTTTATATTCGCACTGAAGTTTCGTTCAGATTATCAGCGCAAGAAAATATGAAAAGTTCGTGTTTCATGTTCTCCAGGAAAATGCGAAATGGCATGTCCCCAGTTTTTATGGAAAATATAGAAAACTGTGTTTCATGCTTTCTAGAAAAACATAGAAATTCGTAATTCTTGCTTTCCATGAATACACAAAAAATCACTTTTCTTATTTATTCTGGAAAATATAGAAATTCTAGTTTTCTTATTTCCTGGAAAAGATGAAAACTCTTGCTTGTGTTTCCTGTTTTCCAGGAAAGTATGTAAACTCTTATTTCGACTCTCTTTTATGCACGAAAATACTGTCCTTCCTCTAACGCATTTTTATCTATTCCTGCTGCTTTGGTGATCTTTACAAGAAGAAGAATATACAAATCCTATCTAGGATTTAAAAAAAAAAGCATTTTATTCTTTCCATTTAATTTGTATTCATACCAGGTAACATCTCCTTCACACTGTTCTTAATGTTTCATTCTGATACAAAAGTATTATTTACCTCTACTTTCATCCGTGTTCTTTATTCTCGCGTCTCTCTCAGGTTTACAAGAAATTAAGCACAGCTCTTGTCAACTTCGTTTTAGTAATTGAAGTGGTAAGGGAGGAGAAAGTCATGCTAAGGAGAAATGAGTAAAAAAAGGGGGGACATAAAGGGGCGGAAAGAAATGCATTCCTTTGATGGGGCGAGAAATATAAAGGTATTAATCAAATTACAAGAAACTGTGTATCATTTCACGAACATAAATGGATCGAATGAAAGTTGTAATTTCAGGTTAGCACACTTACCATTTAAACTATGGTAAGTGTCCTAGCCAAACGTTCAGCTAGGCCCCACAAGGCACTAAAAGAGTGGGAAGACCCAAGCCTACATGGCTGAGAACTAGGAAGCGCGTAGTAGGAAATGATGAATGGAGAACTATTGAATTAAAAGCTCAAAATAGGGACGACTGGCGAAATCTAACCAGGCCCTTTGCGTCAATAGGCCGCAAGAGGAGATGATGATGACGAGGTGTCCCAGTATTAATAAATATATGTGCATAGGTATGCATAAATGTTTGCATGTATTTACATATAAAAACATCAATAATTTCTGTTTTTCCAAGGAGCGGCTTTGAGGGGAAAACCATGAATAAATAGACATGAACTGAATACTCCAAATAGTGGAACCCTGCAACTGGTGTTAAGAGTTAGTGTGAATCGTACTTGGTCACATGGAAACCAGAAAATGCAATAGAATGATGGTAGATGAATTGTAAGTAAAACAATTTAATGTTTCCCGAAATGGATGGAATAATGAAAGATGAAAATTATTTACCCAATTTGATAAAAAGAAACAGAATGAAGCAGTTCTGCATTAAAAGCCTGCACATTCTCCAAGAAATAAAACAGACCTCACTCTGGGATCCTAACTTCCACGACTGAGCAACCACGTAATATTGTTTCAGAATTATAATGCATGTTAATTACTCGCTGAAAATAATAGTCCTCCTAAAGCAAGAAAGCAGGAAAGAAAACAAGTAAAAATGGGGGGCTAATTCACTTAAAGTAATTCACGAGAGTTGAAAAGGGCAAAAAAGAACAGCGCAGATATAACTTGGATTTAATTTCTTCAAATGCAAGACAAGAAACCACGCTTAATTATTTTAGTGTAATGCATGACTCTCCATCTGGCCCTGCTCTACTTACTAAAGAATAAAATGATTTCTTTTCCTAAAAGCTGGTGTTTTGGAGTAAATTTCCGGCAGCCTCTTTTGCCTGACCTGAAATATCATCTCATCTCGTATAAATCTTGAGAGATTTTTCCAATTAGTTCAACATCCTAAGTTAATCATGAAACGTTTGTGAAAAAGTTAGATTGATGAGAGAGAGAGAGAGAGAGAGAGAGAGGAGAGAGAGAGAGGAGAGAGAGGAGAGAGGAGAGAGAGAGAGAGAGAGAGAAAAAGAGAGAGAGAGGGGGGCTACATTATAATCCATCTGTAAGAAAAGTTAAATGTATTTCAGTGGCGAAAGAATGTCTAAGACAGAGAGAGAGAGAGAGAGAGAGAGAGAGAGAGAGAGAGAGAGAGAGAGAGAGAGAGAGAGAGAGAGAGAGAGAGAAAGGCTACATTATAATCCATCTGTAAGAAAAGTTAAATGTATTTCAGTGGCGAAAGAATGTCCAAGAGAGAGAGAGAGAGAGAGAGAGAGAGAGAGAGAGAGAGAGAGAGAGAGAGAGAGAGAGAAACTACCAAAAGATTATCAATCCATTTTTAGACGTACAGTCAGGAAGACAAATTTAATGTCAAGCTGTTTACAGATTTTTCATGTTAGCAAAAAAACGATCTAATCCATACGGAGAGAAAAATATAAAACCGTTAAGAACATAAAACCTAAATTAAGGTCAAACATATTTCACCTTTCGTGTAAGTGTGTTCCTCAATAACTGAGAGACAAAGACGACGTGGAAAAACCACTGTTTTTCATCTATTTTTTCTTAACAAACGTTCATTCAATCCCAACTAACCCCCTCCCCCATCCATCCGTCTTTTTATTCATTTTACAAAAGCGTACCCACAGAATTTTTCGAGAGGTTACGAAGCGGTCAAACAAGCATTTGTATGACTTGTTTGCCCGAGTCCGACATGCTGCGTTGGTTTGCATCTAAAAGGG
Organism: Palaemon carinicauda; assembly: GCF_036898095.1. NCBI lineage: Eukaryota > Metazoa > Arthropoda > Malacostraca > Decapoda > Palaemonidae > Palaemon > Palaemon carinicauda. Next base: position 80,177,191 of record NC_090752.1, read on the forward strand.
GGATAAAGGAAACCGAGCGAATTGAATTCGTGACCACATCACGGCAGAAGAAGAGTGGCAGTACGGATTTCCAGCAGGCATCACGTCTTCATTTGCTTGGATGTCACCAAAAGGTTGTTTTTTTTTTTTTTTTTTTTTTTCGATATTTGAATTTCATGGTTGTGCCAATATAAAAATGTGTATTACTTTATTAAAGGTGATGTGATGAAATAAAACCATACTCTTAAGTAACTTGAGACCTCCATCCTAATTGTTCGAGCAGATTTGAAAAGCACGAAAGAAATGATCTATCATTAGTTTCAGAACCTGGAGAACTAATTTGTAAATTGGTAATTAAAGGTTTACAATATATATTATACAGAATTGAAGTAATGTGAGCTCTAGGAATAGCTTTACAATAGTTCCCTGAATTACCGACTTACATCCCAGAAAATAAGAATATATCAAACACTAACATATATTTCAAAACCTTGCACGTAAGAACACTTAAAATTAACACTAACTAAGTTCACGCTAAAAATATAATTACTGTTCAAAAAACATTTTTTTTTATCAAAAAAGATATTGTAACAACAATGATATTCCCTCAATCAGGAAGCCTTGGCATGCGAAGATTAATTTTGGATACGTCCAAATAAATCTCTACCACTAACAGACCTGTGTGGCAATTACTGCGCAATAAGTCACAGAGACAGGCAAATTAAAATCACGTTTCCCATGGCTGTAAACGGAAGGACTTAGAATGATTAAATCTGACTACTACCAAAGACACACAGGATACGTTGGGCGAAAATATATTATCAATATATTGTTTCGAATGCGCATGCGTCGTGTCGTTTGGGTAATAAAATAGAAAATTACCTTTTTTTTTTTATTTTACATACGTTTTGGTTGTCTAGAAAATATTTAATAATTGTGTATTTATCTATTTCATTTTCTAGAACGTAAGAATTTAATAATTACTTATTTATTTTATTTCATTTTACATTCCTCTTTGTTGTCTAGAAAGTAAAAATTTAAAATGTACTAATTTGTTTGATTCAATTTTACATACCTTTCTGCTATCTAGAAAATAAAAATGTATTAGTTACGCATTTATTTGATTTCATTTGGATACCTTTTTGTTGTCTAGAAAGTAAAAATTTAGTAATTACTCATTTATTTTATTTCATTTTAGATTCCTTTTTGTTGTCTAGAATATAAAAGTTTAATAATTACTAATGTATTTTATTTAGTTTTACAAACCTTTTGGATATCTAGAAAATAAGAATTTGATAATTACTCGTTTATAGTATTTAATTTTACAAACTTTTTTGTTGTATAGAGAGTAAACATTCACTTACTAATTTATTAATTTTCATATCTTCTCGTTGGACCAGGTGAGAGCAACCTACGGTGCACGCGGAAGACAGAGCCCCCTTACGTGTAGAAAGATAGATAGACCTCGATGTCTAGAAGGTAGGAATTTAACCATTACTCATTTATTTAACTTAATTTCCCCTACCCTTTGTTGTCTGGGCAGTTAACATTTTATATATTTTGCAAAGCTAACTGTTGACAGAAAAAAGCAATTTTTGACAAGTGGAAGTTATTTTTAATAGAAAACAAACACTCAACTTCGTTCATTGGAATAAAGTTGTTACTGCTTATACCGTTGATAAAGGTTTAAAACATTTGGTAAATATCAGGTCAAATTTACTTATTAATTTTTCTTCCATCAGTTCGACTGTATTTGTTTTAGACCATCCCCAATTTGAGCACAACCAGAGAAAAAACACCTTCCTTTGCACTGCGTAGCATCGAGCTTTAGCATCGAGCTTTAAGAAATAGAAATATATATAACATATCTTTTACCATGTGGTAGAAGGTAAGATCTGGAAATAGTTGAATGAGGTAATACAAGTATGGAATCCAATTCGATTTCGTTATACGAAAGGTGGCAATTAG
>NC_090752.1:80179637-80184637 GCF_036898095.1 Palaemon carinicauda
AAAGGTGGCAAGTAGTAGGACAAAGTTTGTGATTGACTGGGGATGTGCGCGAGGAATTTTTGGGTGTCCCACCTGGGTCACTCTTACACGGTGTTCACAGGATTTTGGAATTAAGTTGCTGGTTTTATGCATGTGCCCGACCCGAGCTATAATCCAGTAGTTCCCAACCTTTGTCACCTGAGGAACCCCTGAGACAATTTACCTCATCCCAAGGAACCCCAATGTATATATATATATATATATATATATATATATATATATATATATATATATATATATATATATATATGTGTGTGTGTGTGTGTGTGTGTGTGTGTGTGTGTATAGTGAGAGAGAGAGAGAGAGAGAGAGAGAGAGAGAGAGAGAGAGAGAGAGAGAGAGAGAGAGAGAGAGAGATTTTCCTTCTGATCCTACAATTTCTCACGGTATGATTAACAAATATAAAATGATGTATCGATAGGAAAATAATTAAATAAAACAGGAATTCTCACCGAACACCGGTTGGGAATGGCTGTTGTCAGCCACCACAGTCTACATTACTACCTGGTATCTAATCAATTATGTGCGCGCGTGTGCGTGCGTACGTTTTCGTTAGTATGTACAGTATATGTGGCCAAGAATTCAAACGTGAGCCTCTTAACTTCTGGAACAGTTTTTACGAAAATGAATTTGCCATATAGAAATTGAAAATGAATCTATATTTGTAATACCTTTGTCCTTATCAAAAAAAAAAAAAAAATACGCAATTTGCGCCAGATATGAATTCAATAGAAATTAAAATATATCCCGGAAATGAAAGGTTAGTTGTGTATGAAAATTTAACTATCTTTTGACCACAACGTAAAGGATAAAGAAGTATCTCCCAGTATGAATTTCAAAAGAGCAAAGCCTGAAAAGATCTTACGTGAAGAAAAAATGACCATGGGTATGCTTCGCTACCAAAACGTTATCGCAGCGTAACATCATGTTTACAGCGTAATGACCTCACATTCAAAACGTACCGATGAAAAGTGACCCCGAGTAAGAATTCTATGAAAATTAGAGCATCTTATGTCTACGAAATACGAAAGAGAAGAGTGACTGCCGGCGAGGTTCTCCATGCAAAAAAAAAACATAGACTTCGGAGAGAGAAAAAATGACCGCAGGTAAGGTACTCAATGTAAACAATTGACTTCGGCATGCCTGAGAACCAGCGATAACACAACTGTACGAGCAAGCGTGGTTGGAAATAATGAAGTGCGTCTGTGTGTGTGGGTTAAGGGGGGGGGGGAGTCCTGAATTCCCGTCTAACGAAGGTCATTTCTTGTTACAAAAACAGAAGGTATAAAAGCTAATCAGCTTTGTGTGAATAATTGAAATAAAGCTTTCATAGCACGAATACACAGAGGAGCCTGTCTTCAAGACAGATTTTTTGTCTTTTACATTCAAACAAGACGTAGAATCGGTTATTTCTGCATATAATGCTACGCTCATAATAGGTAAATTTGAAGATTTTAATTGACTTGTTTCGGTGAAGGTAGTAATAGACAGGTAGTGCAGATAAACAAACGGATAATTGGATAGATATATAGAACGTAATGATATTTAAAAAAATGCCACAAGAAAACAAAAGTATGAAAACAAGAACAAAATCATTAAAATGCATGAATCTATATATAAAAAAAGATAGAGAATAGCTAAAGGTGCAAGCGTGGTTGAATAAAAAAAAAGATAATGATTTAACTTTAACTGGTGAGAAATTTACCGACATTTCAAATAATGAAAAAGAAAGAATGCTGATGATTACAACGAACGTTTGCCACTTCCCTTTTTAGCAGCTCGAGCAGGAATTCCCTGTATGAAGAGAGAGAGAGAGAGAGAGAGAGAGAGAGAGAGAGAGAGAGAGAGAGAGAGAGAGACCAGATTCAAGTACATCCTGAACATCGAAACAAATTTATGTAGGAAAGTTTCGACTTTCATTCAGATTCGACAGAGAGAGAGAGAGAGAGAGAGAGAGAGAGAGAGAGAGAGAGAGAGAGAGAGAGAGAGAGAGAGAGGGAGGGATAATTGAATAAAAGAACAGAAACATGGAAATGTTGAATGGATAGACTAAAAGGGACATGGCAAATCATACGGGAAATAGTTTGAGAGAGAGAGAGAGAGAGAGAGAGAGAGAGAGAGAGAGAGAGAGAGAGAGTAATATGTGGCTAATATTTTGTGAAAAACTTCCTGATATTGGGCAACTTGAATGGAGTCTCTGCCAAACCAATTCCTATGCAGATAAAGAAGTTGCATATTGTTTTTCTTTCGCCTGAAATATAATCATTATTTTTGCGCAGACTTCAGTATTGCTTTATACTGTACCGCACGTGTTCTTTTTTTTATATCTCGCTTTCTCCTGCTCTGATAATAGAACAACCTGTTTAAGCTTACCATCGCATGTTTCATATTCTTCGAATTCATGTAACATTGTTGCTCTAAACTACTTGTATATAAACTCGTTATCTGTTGAATTAAATTCACTTGCATTTACCTCGCCTCTCTGTTAGAACTTAACAATTACGTTGCCCTAATACATCAAGTCTAATCTACTTATTATATCAGCACCTAAAATAATATTATTAAAGTAAGTATCCACCTCGCATCGGATTCGAACTTAACACCATTGAGTGAAAGGCAAAAGGGACTCTGGTAGCACTATTTCCTTTTAGTTGATTTTCTAGATTTCAATCCAAACGTTAGGTAGAAATTTATTGCTACTGCGAGTCAATTTCAATTACAATATTGTAACTGTTTTTTCTCGTGTTATTTTTTAATCGAATTTCTTTATGTCCTTACTTTTCAACGCAATCGTTCGTTTTATATCCACATTCTGAAATTTAGCAGTGATCAAACTGTACAGCTCACCATTCCAGATTCAGGTATTACCGTAGTCATTAGTCTCTGAGGGCAATTGTGTATTTCCAGATCCGGTTTGTGTATTTATACACCCGTTTCAAAGCAGTTAGCTTTTTGTTTTTTTGGCAGTTCCGTTCAGTATTCTACCTATTGAGTTTCAGTGACAATTTATTTTTATTTTCTCTATGCGCATTTGGCGAAATTTCGATGTAAAATCTATTGGAGTGTTAAAACAAAACTAATTCCGAGAAGGTAATGGCGATTGTTTTGTAATAATTTTCTCGACAGCTTTGAATAGTAACTAAGATACAAAAATACGAAATAATCTAGAAATCTTTCATATGAACTACAAAAAAGACAATCAAGCATATGGAAAATGGGGATATAAAACATGCAAATGTTTCTCATATACGTGATTGAATACTTTCTTGATTCAACTTCAAATGTGCTAAGAAAAAAAAACTAGTTCTTGAGAGAAAAAAGGATAATAATCTTCCATTCGGAAGGGAAGTGTATCAATGCCTCAGTCACACCAATTCTCCCCGAAAGAGTTTCCCACGGAATTTCATGTAATATACGAACAGTAAACAAAACTTATTTACCAGAACAATGGACTGAAAGTATAGGAACATCGCTGTATAACACCGTGAATATCCTATCAAATCCAATGCCATTTTGATTGTATCTATCGAATACAACTTCGATGTAACATCTGAAGCAATATTGATAAAAAATGAATGTCATAAAACGACAAAACATTCGCTCTGTGCTCTTTTCAATCGAGGTGGCCTGATTGAATCGGTATTACAGAGTCAATTAAAAATAGCTGTTTTTGATGTCTTCAAAAATTTCTGGATGAAGATTTTTATGTATTTTCTATAGATAATGGATGTAATAAAACTTCATTATTGAGTGTCAATTTGGAATTTTTGGATATTGGAGATTTTAAACCGTTCGTGGCAGAAAAATGGGAAACATTGAACTGTTTTCCCTAATAGGCTGTAACAAGGATGGCTCTAAAGTGAGAACCACTCATTGGTCACTACTGCAATCGTACTTCATATTCTAGATGGGGAACAAACACTGTGTGCAAAATATTCCACCACATTATCAGCTTCATACAACGACACAAACGTCTCTTCAGCAACTCATTGAACCCTTTTGAAATACACTGGGCAATTCATCTTTATCTTGCAGGCACTCTCTTGTTTTCCTATTATTAAGACCGTTCCTTCATTACCCAATCTCAGCAGTGTTTCCACAGGATCCAACCATCTCAAAACAGTCTAGTCCATCCTTTCATCCATCATCACATTTCGATTCCTTCTATATATATTCCACATCAATAGTCGATCACGATAATTTTCCTACTTTTTTCTTCCCTTCATATTCAAAAACTACACTTTCCTTTCGTAAAAAGGAAATGGCTCAACAATCCCTACTTACATTCCTATCATGATATCCATAAACAATCCAAGTTTATTCTCAACCTTTTGCACACACCCAGGTACCTTACTTCTTTTATGCTCTGAGACTCGCCTTTTCTCTTATCTTACGAGCAACCATCATATGTTTTCCCAAATTCCTTCTATTCTTCTATCGTCCCTATTGTCATTATTGCCTCGTCTTCATGATTTCCATTTAATCCTCCCCCCCCCCCCCCAGCCGAAACTTATATTTTATTTCAAACACTTTCAAACTCATTCAATAGTTACTATAGCTGTTCTTCACTACCTATTATACTTATCTATCTTTCTAAATATAGATAAAGAGATAGATGAATTGATAGATTTATATTGTGGGTAGTAAAAGGATGCTGCGGAACTATAAGAGAATTTGAAAATGTTTTCAAGAAAAGGTGGAAAATGGAAATCATTTGTTTATATATATGTATGTATATATATATTAATATATATATATATATATAGTATGTTATATATATATATATATATATAAATGTATATACATATATATATATATATATATATATATATATATATATATGTATGTATGTATATATATACAAATGTATATATACGTACATAAACAAATATACATACAGATTTAATATGTATTTTCTATATATATATATATATATATATATATATATATATATATATATA
>NC_090752.1:80189637-80194637 GCF_036898095.1 Palaemon carinicauda
GAGAGAAAGAGGGAAACAAGCTATGTAGGCAACAATATGGAAGAGAGAAAGAGGGAAACAAGCTATATAGGCAAGAAGATGGAGGAGAGGAAGAGGCAAAGAATCTTTGTGGGGAAAAAGATGGAAGAGAGAAAGAATCTATGTAGGCGAGAAGATGGCAGAGAGGAAGACGGAAAGAAGCTATGTAAGCAAGAAGATGGAAGAGAGGAAGAGGGAAAGAAGCTATGTCGGCAAGAAGATGGAAGAGAGGAAGAGGCAAAGAATCTTTGTGGGGAAAAAGATGGAAGAGAGAAAGAATCTATGTAGGCGAGAAGATGGCAGAGAGGAAGACGGAAAGAAGCTATGTAAGCAAGAAGATGGAATAAAGGGAGAGGGAAAGAAGCTATGTCGGCAAGAAGATGGAAGAGAGGAAGAGGCAAAGAAATTATGTAGGGAAGAAGAAGAAAGAGAGTAAGAAGGAAAGAATCTATGTAGGCAAAAAGATGGCAGAGAGGAAGAGGGAAAGAAGCTATGTCGGCAAGAAGATGGAAGAGAGGAAGAGGCAAAGAAATTATGTAGGGAAGAAGAAGAAAGAGAGTAAGAAGGAAAGAATCTATGTAGGCAAAAAGATGGCAGAGAGGAAGAGGGAAAGAAGCTATGTAGGCAAGAAGAGAGGAAGAGGGAATGAAGCTTTATAGGCAAGAAAATTGAAGAGAGGAAGACAGAAGGAAGCTATGTAGGGAAGAAGATGGAAGAGAGGAAGAGGGAAAGAACTTATGTTTGCGAGAAGATGGAAGAGAGAAAGAGGGAAAGAAGCTATGTAAGCAAGCAGATGGAAGAGAGGAAGAGGGAAAGAAGTTATGTAGGGATGACGATGGAAAAGAGGAAGAGGGAAAGAAGCCATGTATGCAAGAAGATGGAATGGAGGAAGATTGAAAGAAGCTATATTTGTAAGCGATAAAGTGAGTGCAACTAGAAGCCTAAAGTAATAATTACATTGTATCTCTCAAGGTTCACTGGCAGCACTAAATCCCCAAGGGGGATGACGCTCTTGTTTTAATAAACGACAAAACCTCTTAGCTGGTTTGATGATGACTTTGTTTTAATAAACGATAAACATCTTTGTTTACATGGCTTACCGCATTTTAAAGGCAAATTTGGTCATTCTACGTTATATTTCCCCGAAGAGAAGTTATAAACCAAAGAAAAATAAATCTTATATTATATATCTTCGTTTTGGAGTTGTTATAGCTACTGACTAAAATTTAACTCAATTTTTGACAAAAATAAATTCATTCACTGGTGTTACGTTATGCACTGTACAGATTGCTCCCTATGTTACCGTATGCTATTCCTTTTATTATTGATATATTTAAACCAAATTAAAAAAAAAATGATTTTATGAACAAGATTTATTTCGTTGTAAATCAAAGGCATTGATTTTCTTAACAATGCGTAGCCTATTTCTAGAGACGATAGGTTAATATTTACTGGGGCTGTGGTGGCTTATTGGAAACACCCCTGCTCAGTGATCTGCAGATCACCAAGTCCCGCTTAAGCTCGATATTTTATTGTAGTGACTGCAATCTCACCATCCTTGTGAACTAAAGATGGGGTTTTGGGGGAGCCTACAGTATTGGTTTACCGGCAGAGTCATCAGCAGCCACTGCCTGGCCCTCCCTGGTCATAGCTTAGGTGGTGAGAGGACTTGGCCACTGAGGGGACTTGGCCACTGATCATAAATGTGGTCAGTCTATGGCACTGCCCCGCTAGTTAAGGCATTGCCACTGTCCATTGCCTCTCCTATTCAAATATATATTTTTTTCTTTCTTTTTTGCACCAATGCATCTCAACCTTCTGGTCCTTAGCAAATCGTTGCAGGATGAGGTTGCATCCAGTCACCCTTTTCTTCCTAGCTGGTCAACTAGGGAGCAATGGATTTTCCAGGAACCTTTTTGGAATCAATCTTTGGAATCTTGCAGGGGAGGCGAGGTATTTACCCTTAAGCCAGAGTGACAAGGTCATTATCATTGTTCTTACTTCCATCGCCATCGGTATAAAATGTTACATATTTAAGCAAGAGGTAAGACCGATGATACTATCTACTCTGAGAATAAATGAGAATTGTTTATGTTTAGAATTTCCAGAGTCAAATCTCATGCTTATTCTTAACTTTTAATTGTATTTACTGTACTAAGGTTTTGATGCAGATATTTGTTTTAAATGGTTTGCTGAATATATCAGGTTCAAACGATAATTACAATAATATTCTATGCATGTTAAAGAAATAGCTTTCCAACACATTTCAAAATTTTTCTACGAATAAGATATTGAGATAATTTTAAAATACAACAAAATCTGAGATAGTTATGATTAATGTTTCCTTTATCAATACTTTATTATTGTTTTTGTCTTTCCTTATCAGTACTTTTAAGTAAGAAAATAATCAGTATTCTGAAAAGGTAATCAGTGTAGTTTCCCTACTGAAGCCATGTAACATTATCTGTGAATATCCTATCCACGATATAAAAAGACGCTAATTCATTTGCAACGATATAGATTAATTGACCTAATATATAAAAATTAAAATCGAAGGTAATATCCTATTAATGAGACCTGATACTTTTAATTCTCTTAATCCGGAAATAAAGTTACTATTAACACATAGCTAACCAGTATGACGTTAATCCGAGGGACAATCTCACCCTTAGGTTACAAGTATTATCATTTACTTAACTACTAAATTCTGCTGACAACCTTTAAATAGGTTTATCTGGGAACCAAGAACTTTCGTTAATTAAAGTTGAATGGCAACCAAGAAACTAGAGTTTAAGGTTGGGGTGACTGAAACGAATCCAATACTAAGCGATAGTCTTAAGGCTGAAGGAAATTGTAAAGGACGAACCCTTTGTGCAATAGAGCTTAAAGCTAAAACTCCTACTTGAAAGTGACAATCCTTCGAGACTAAAATGAACTGAAAGCATTCAAACTCTAAACGTTGTGCATTTAGGATGATTAACAACGTTAAATCACCATAACTCTCAAAGCCACAGAGCTTAAGCACCTAAATCTTCTCGCATTAAGCCAAGATGCCGTTAAATCACCGAAGCTCTATGATCAATAGCACCTGTTCGTGAAACGACTTTTGTGCGATGACAGCTCTACGCAATCACTCTCAAGGCAAACAAAACTTTCTATGCAAAAAAGCATAAAGTTGAGATGATTTTAAAACCCCCAAACCCTTTAACCTCAGGTTAACGCCATTCTCAAGTAATATCACAATACCTAAGCTCTCTCTAGCATTATTTGAACGAGAAAAAACTTTTAAGACAACAAAGTCATCTAACCATCTGACTTAAAGCTTAAAGACTTAATAGCAACAAAAATATATAAGCAATAAGACGTGATTTAAAGCAAATAAAAGCAGCAGACTCTTTATGCAAAATGCTAGGTAAAAACAACTAATCAAAGTTGAAAATTTTTAAATGAATCAAATTCTGAACAACAAGACTGGGATAATTGAACAACTCTGGGGCAACAGACTCTCTATGCAAAAAGATTTTTATAAAAGATTTTGCATAAGGAAACGCTCTTAATATACGGACTTGGTTAAATTCCATTAAATCAGCAATATCCCTGTGCTAAGGTGTTTATTTGAATAACTTTAAAGAAAGAAGTCACATAGAAAAACGGCTTTAAGACAGGAAACCATCTGATCTAAAGTTAAAAAGTTGATTAAACTACGTTAAAACAGCTAACACTAAAGCAAGAGGGCTTGGTTAAATGACTTTGGTATAGAACGCATTAAGTAAAAGGGCTTGTTTAAACGAAGTTAGAACAACAAATGCTATATGCTAAGTGGCATGGTTAAACTACTTAGAACAACCTATTAAGCAAAAGGGCTTAGATAAACTAATTTAGAGCAACCGATTAAGCAAAAGGACTTGGCTAAATGAATTTGGAGCAACCAGTTAAGCAAAGGGATTTTGGGTAAACGAATTTAAAGCAATCAATTGAGCAAAATGGCATGGGTAAACGAATTCTGAGCAACTAAATTGGATAAAGGAATTTAGGGCAACCAATTAATCAAAAGGACTTGGGTAAACGAATTTACAGCAACCAATTAAGCAAAGGGCTTTGGGTAAACGAATTTGAAGCCATCAATTAAGCAAAAGGGCTTGGGTAAACAAATTTAGAGTAACCAAGTACGCAAAAGGACTTAGATAAACGAATTTAGAGCAACTAATTCAGCAAAAGGGCTTGGATACACGAATTTAGGACAACCTATCAAGCAAAAGAGGTTGGGGGTAATGACTTAGGTTCAAAGCCTTAAAGGCCACTCATGAATGGCGGGGGCAACAGACAGTGACCTTGCCCTAGTAAGCACGACAATACCCTAGAGCCTGGCCATATATCATGTGATCAGCGCCTAAGGCCCCTCCCCACCCAGGGAGGGCCAGGCAATGGCTGCTGATGATCCAGCAGATAGACCTATAGGCTCCCCAAACCGCCCCCCCCCCCCCATCCTTAGTTCATAAGGATGTTAAGGTTTCAGACACTAAAGGAACTATCGAGTCTAAGCGGGAGGCAAACACCCGCCTGGCGAGGACCAAACAAAGACATTACCGATCAGGCCACAACACCCTCTAAAATAGAGCAACGAATTAACCAAAGGGACTTGGGTAAACCAATATAGAGCTACCAATTAAGCAAAATGCTTTGGTAAACAAATTTAAAGCAATCAATTAAGCAAAGGGGCTTGCGTAAACGAATTTAGAACAACCAATTATGCAAAAGTGCTTGGCTAAGCGAATTTAGAGCAACCAATTTTACATAAGGGCTTGAGTAAACGGCTTTAGAGCTACCAGTAAAGCAAATGGGCTTGGGTAAACGAATTTTCAGCAACCAATTAAGCCAAAAGAGTTTGGCAAATGAATTTAGGACAACCTATCAAGCAAAGGGGCTTGTGCAAACGAGTTTAGGCCAACACACTTTCTGGGTAAGAAGTCTTGGGAAAACGA
>NC_090752.1:80199637-80207137 GCF_036898095.1 Palaemon carinicauda
TCTCTAGGGCATTTTCCTGATAGTTAGGGTATTGTCACAGTCCATTGCCTCTACCATTCATGTGCGGCCTTTAAACATAAATATACTTGGAAATACGATGGTATGCCAGGAAGACGGGAAACGGCCCTTTGTCGTCTAAGAATTGGGCACACTTGTCTAACAGACAAGTTTTTGATGAATGGCAGGTGCCAATCCCTGTGTGACGATTTTTTGGTCCCCCTGACTGTCGAGCATTTGATGATTGAAAGTCCCAGTCTTGGGGATATCAGAGAAAGAGTCATCTCTGATGCTCATAATGGCAGGTACTGTACATCCTCTCCAAGATTCTTGGAGTTGTTTATGATGCAGTTCAAATTGGAGGCTGGCCTTCTTAGTTATTTTTAAAGGTATGTACAAACTCAAATGTTTTAGAATTGAGTTATTTTTTTTTTCTTAGATTATTAATTCGTAATTAATCATCCTCAAATTTTCCATCAATGACCAATGATGCTATGATGCCAGATAATTACCAATCATTCATTAATTTTTTTCGCAGAGCTGAATGTCAAAGTTCTGAAATAGAGATAAAGTTTAATAACTTACTTAGGTGTTTTTTTTTTTCTTTTTTTTCAGGAGAGCTATTGAGGAGAAATTGAAATATCAATCCAAGTTCAAAGCTGCTCCTGTAAATTTTAACGAAAAGGAACTGCTAATATAAACCAAAGTCAAATCATTACGCCAATCAGCCCATCTCATCTAAAGGGGATTCTGTGGTTCTCTCAATCTATTTTCATTTGTAGTTTCTCATGATTTTTATAACCTTACATCCTTCAAGGGGCGTTTAAGGTTAAATCTTATTCACCTCCTTTATTCTGATAAACCTGAACTATAGATGAGTAATAGGTTGATAGTCCAGTCGACATATGTATGCCACATGCATGCATAAATATACATATGCATATCTACACACATACACGGACGAATGTTGTGTGTATATATATATATATATATATATATTATATTATATATATATATATATATGTGTGTGTGTATGTGTGTATATATATATATATATATATATACATATATATACATATATATATATGTATGTGTGTGTGCGTGTGTGTGTGTGTCTATGTAAAACTTCTTCAACATCAATGGTGTATACGTGTGTGTGTATATATATATATATATATATATAAAGAGAGAGAGAGAGAGAGAGAGAGAGAGAGAGAGAGAGAGAGATCTTTGGAAAGAATGTTGCCTTTAGGGGAAAAAAGTTACTGAGGCTTTATAGGAACGGTCAGAAAAAAAAATAAAAGTTTTTCCTTACTTTAACAACTATGTCATTTGCAACTGATGAGACGATATGTTTAGTTTCTTAATGGTCCCGAACACGTGGAGGATTTATCTTCATATTTAGAGCTCAGGCTGGTTCTAGTTTTCCGCTATTTCTTTACATTTTTCATATCTTTCTTCCTCTCAAGTAGATGTTCAAATTCTGATAATTTTTCTTCTTTCTCCTCATCTTTCTGCATTGTTTCGATGAAGACTTTAACTACTGAAATTCTCTATTGAATATAAGTTTAAATCAATAAAATCTCTCTCTCTCTCTCTCTCTCTCTCTCTCTCTCTCTCTCTATATATATATATATATATATATAATTATATATATATATATATATATACAGTATATATATACATATATATATATATATATATATTCATATATATGTATATATATGTATATATATACGTATATATATATATATATATATGTGTGTGTGTGTGTGTATGTATATACATATATATATATATATATAGATATATATATATATATATATCACACGCATGAAAAAATATGAAGTACATAACACTAAAATGCAAAAATTAATCTATGTTCAAGCTGTGGTGCCACCGCCTCCCGCCCTCTCCCATACGACGAAGTCACATGGTTGAAAGCGACATTAGTGTCATCGTTTAATTCCAAACTCCATTTCCCGGAGACAGGCGAGTATTCCATGCTGGGTATTCAACTGTGAGCCGCATTCTATTAGACATTCGTAACGGTTGTTTTAGAGAGCATTCTATGACACATTCATAACTGGTTCTGAAGATAACCCCTCCCCCCCCCCCCCCCACACATACACAGAGGCTATCATGTCGGATGAGCTAAGTTCTAGGATGCCATCTCACTATAATGTGATGGCGCCTGATAAGAGACAGCCTTGGGTCGTACATTGCTATCTCGAGAGGCGAGATAATTAGGGACGCGACAACAGGTAGTCATGGGATGTAGCCAGGAATCCTTTTGGAATTGGAAGTAGATTCCAGATGAGGGCATTTCAAGCTCTACGAAACATTAAAATTATGGTATGTATGTATTTAAATATGCATTTTTTTTTTTTTTCTTTTTTTTACATGTTTGAATGGGGATACCTTAACGCGGCGAAAGGGTTGGCCTATCGCCATGATCAGTAAAGCTGTATTAGTCAGGCCCACCCATACTAAGTTAGTTTGCTGTGAGCGGTCAGGCGAAAATCCCTCACCTCATCTAATCCGCAGTGGACAGCGTGGTGATGAAAATTAGCCAGACCCCAGACATGATTTTACATGTCTGAGGCCTTTGTCCTGCAGTGGACTGGAAACGGCTGTATTTCTTGTTGTTGTATGTTGTATATATGTATGTATGTATCACGGTCATGAGATTTTTTAACAGTGGTGATATTACACTTTTCACTTAATACTTTAATTTCCTTTCCTAGTAACATTTTTTTTAGCCGAAATTTAAAGTTCACAGCATGAGGTTGATCATAGTGCCCATCCATTTGCCTTATACACCCAAAGAAATGTTCAAGGCAATCTTTATTTAGTCTTTGTGTAAGTACCTAGTAACCTAGACTTCATGTCATCTTTGTAATCGCCTGGTTTAAAATGAATCAAGCAAACAGTAGCATTCACAACGTTAATTCTGTCTGCACGGCAACATGCATGTATCCACTGGTCTATGTATGGTTTTTCTTTTGGAAAGCGATGGTATTTTATGTTTGAGCTTTTAGTTTTATCATGTCTATTATAACAGCCAAATACTGCGCAGTTACTTGGCATTATTAGTGACGGAACGAATGAATGAATAAAATGATAATGAACACAGCGTCTCCTATTGTTTACGTTACCTTTATAGGTAGCTAACTAGGGAAACAGTCCTTTGTTTTGTTTAACCACGTGTGTGAGACGGGGAAGCGTGACGTCACAGTATGGGTGATTCACAGCTTAAGCTGCGCGTTGGCTGACCTGGTATATATAGACCTTGGTATGTCTGTGTTCATCGGTAGAGAAATAAAATACCATCTAAAAATTCGAAAGGTCCTTATTTAATTGAAAGATGTTATTGATGAAAAATTCCCAATGGAAAACATCCTGAATGAATGAGGCATTGATGAAAAATTCCCAATGGAAAACATCCTGAATGAATGAGGCATTGATGAAAAATTCCCAATGGAAAACATCCTGAATGAATGAGGCATTGATGAAAAATTCCCAATGGAAAACATCCTGAATGAATGAGGCATTGATGAAAAATTCCCAATGGAAAACATCCTGAATGAATGAGGCCAAGGCTCGATACCCACCCGAAGTGGGATGAATGTAGACCAAGACCGTTGAAATACATTTTACCTCTTTTGACATGGGGAGTAATTTAGGTAACTAGTTGTTAGACGACTGCGATGGGTCGCAATCGTAATAAAGAAAGGCATGCAATTAGCAAGCTAATATGAAAGCTACTAGTTGAAACACATTCACACATTACACACACACATACGCTCATATATATATATACATATATATATATATATATATATATAATATATATATATATATATATATATATATTATGTAGATAGATTAACGGATACATACATACATACATACACACACATATGTATATATATATATATATATATGTGTGTGTGTGTGTGTGTGTGTGTGTGTACTGTATATGTGTGTGTGTGCGTTTGTGTTCATTGATGGCGATTAGCTTCCTGGTGTCAGCGGTCTCAAAAGCGTATTTATATATATATATATATATATATATATATTTATATATATATATATGTATATATACATGTGTATATATATATATATATATATATATATTATATATATTATTACTATATATATATATATTTATGCTTCGTCGCAGGGATGAAATTTTAATCATATAAAAATTACATATCACTTCCAGTACCTAGACACCCTGATTACAGTTGTGTTAAAATTAAATATCAAAAATATCTTTAACACTAGACTAGCTGGCTGGAACAGACGTTCTACCAGGATGGAATTCTGATATTAACAATAAAATTTGACATATGATTCGTAAAACTTATAGTTTCTAACGCATACTGGAAAGATTCTGTGACTTTAACAGAAGGAAGTGGTTAATAATCGTAAACAGCCTAATGAAAAAATCATGCAGAATCTTCTGAAAATGGACTTTCGAAAGAAAGGGTAGAGATTATATTACATGATTATTGAATCATTAGAGAAGTTTTATAATTCTTAAAAATTAAATTTTCATTTCATTTATAAAGGCCTAATTCTGATTAGGGATTCAGATACAAATTAATCATAAATCAAATAGAAATATCCAATTACTCTTAAAGGGGAAATATATATGTCTATTCATGATAACTATAAAAGGGGAAATAGATTAAAATCAAAATCTATTACGTTGGACCCAAATTGGAAAATGACAAGATTAATTAATGACTTTTAAGCGATATTTAAAATCATTTATCTAAATAAATGTATTTAAATGTAAATCTAGAATTTTAATGTTACCGGACAGTTCGTAAGAGTTTTAGGAAATAAAAAGACAAATCTTCTAATGGAATAGTGAGATAGTAATGAAAAAGTTCTATTTTACAGGTAAAAACAAATTAGACACCTTGCAGGATTCCTACATCAGAGGAAAACATATTAAAACTTCTGAAAAATATACAAAGACGCTAATAACAACTTCCCCATCGGAGGCAGAAAGTAATCAGGTAGCAGGTAGGAAATTCACAAGTCATATGAAAATTGAAAATGGGTCTCGGGGTACTAATCAGAAATTCTAGACTTTTATGAGGGAAAATTTAGTAGTTGAAGTAAGCTAATAATTATTTAAGTGTTATAAAACTTATGAAAGAAATTTTCTCACGTGAATGTAAGCTGTCAAATACAAAGAAATCGTCGTTGAAAGTAATGAAGCGAATTATGTAACTGAAGACAAGACACAAAACACAAAATATTTTAAACCTCTAACAAAACCTGAAACGTGGAATTAAGAAATTAAACTAGAATAAAGAATAAAGTCCCACGTAAGATTAGAATACTTCGGACCATTTGAATATCTATTAAAACTCATAGAATGTTTGAAAACATTAATTGCAAACGTAACTTGAGATATGCCGAAATCTCAAACAACACTACATATTTCTGAGTTTAAAAACAAATTTCCAGCAATACTTGCAAATTCTGGGAGACTTTTCAAAAGCTATCAATTACCATCCGGAGGAGGAATAGGACTTCCTATCCCTAACGACAGGATGCAATTATGGCTTCGAATTAATTAAGAGGCAATTAAGGGGATTATTGTCGACATCCGCGTCGGAACACAACTTTCAAACTACGATGAATTAGTCTTAATTAATCAAAAACTTTGGTAATCTACCGTTCATTTTTAACGTTATTATTCACAAGTTTTCTATTAGAATCTTAATATGCTATACCAGACTGGGGACAATTGCTAATAACGTAATTTTATAGTTTTAGTAGATTTAAAATAATATTGCATATGTTTTGTTTGTGTATAGAGAAGCTGTAAGAGGATTTTGATAATTTTGATAATAAAAATGTTAATGATTTTAATGATAAAATTATTAATAATAATAATGATAATAATAATAATAATAATAATAATAATAATAATAATAATAATAATAATAATAATAATAGATAAATAAGTAAAATATTTTCCATCTATAAGCGGAAAAAGTAGAAACAATGAGGTATTTGGGTATGAATGCAACTTGTGACAGAGTAGTTGCAACAGGGAAGGTGGCAGAGCCTGAAAAAAAATTGAAAAAAAAAAATATTCTTGTGGGCCAAAATTGGAATATTGTGGGACTGGGGGGGGGGGGGGCGAGTCTTAGCTACATAACTGGAGAGTGAAATTTCTATGCAAATGGGAGAAAAGTTAAGGTGGAAACAGCTGACATCCATTGGATGCGTAGCTTAGTGAATGTAAATTCATGTTGAATCAGGATATTTGAATGCATGAAAACTGCAGAGACTAATAAGTGGTGAACGCATAGGGACAGGTAGAAAGACTACGAAAGAGCCCATGTTCCACATAGTGTAGGCCAGTCTTATTCTTTTACAGACTTACCCAATGGAAAAGTAATGAAAGGCGGCAGGTTGGTGAAATGGCTGTATTAATATTCGGATAGCTTGAGATGAAAGAATAGACCTGCAAGGTGCTAGTTAGATGGAGCGTGTCGTAGAAAGCGACTTGAAGGACACCTGCTGACTTGCAGTCTTGCTTTTTAGCAAAGGGCTAGATCCACTGCCAATAGCTGTGGAAACTGCTGCCTTGCAGTTGGACTGTTTAGTCTATGGTTAGACCCAATAACTGTGCTTGACGACTGCAAGGGTATGTGATCGTAAAAATCCTATGCCAAATAATAAACCGCGCTTCATGCTATTAGAGACCGCATCAGACAATAGACCCTTTAATATAGGGATAATGGTGGGATAGAAGAAGAGAAGCCACTCATATACTGCAGGTGAGTGGCCTACTGTGGTATGTGGAGGAGATGAGGACACGCCTATGATGAGTCTTCTATACTGATAAGTGATACCGCAAAATTTAAGGAATTCTCCAAAACTAAGAGGAAAAATTTTTAACTTATGATAGGCCAGATATATTTCACTACAACAGTCCCTACCATCCCTACGAGCAAGGGATGGGTTAATGGGCGCCCAGGCCGGATGGTATAGTATTCAGATGGTAAATTTTGGGCCAGTGTTTAATCCTGGTCTATCAACCATATATTTACACATATATGTACATACATACACATAAAATATATATATATATATATATATATATATATATATATATATATATACACTATATATGTATGTATGTAGGTAGGTTAAGTAAAATTTGGAAATCAAATTGCCTTAAATCACATTTAAAAATCCGACTATATATCAGGTTAGTGAGATCGGTGTTACTGTATGGACATGATTCATGGCATGACTATGAAACAATCTCTAATAGATTTAGTAGATTTGAGAACAAAGCCCTCAGAAGGATATTGGGAATTAAATGGCAGGACAGGATTAGAAATGAAACTATAAGAGAGATTACTTCATCATCTGCCAATTTTTGTCCAGAAGTCTAACCTAGTTTTGCTCTCGACTGATAGATGAGGAGGCTACTTGACTCACCATAAATTATATATATAT
>NC_090752.1:80212137-80217137 GCF_036898095.1 Palaemon carinicauda
TGCAAGAGGGGAGATTATAAAACCCTTAATTCATCTTACGTTGTCGAAAGGGGGTTATTTAGCATTCCTTGATAGTCTGAAGACAGTTTTTCCGTTCATATTTCCTTAATCTCCTTAGGATTAAGACTTTTTTTTCTGTACCTCAAAGGGCATCCAGGTACCTTATACTAATTATGGTATCTGTCTAACAGTTTTCCTCTTCAAATCCAAGCAATAAATTCCCCTTTTATACCTATATCTTTCTTACTTCGAAAATATAATGCTGTGACAGAGAATGCTCATAAGACATACCTATCATTCAATCACAAAAACGGTAAAATATCTCAGCATGATTTTCTCCCTATGGATTTTGCACGCACATGTCAATCTTATGGGCCCCTGGATATGAAAATCAACTGTAAACAGATAGAAAGTTTTTTTTACTGGCCATTTCTTTTCCCCTGAGTTACAGACGTATTTTTTGTTCATTCCAATGTAATAATATACTTTCAGATGTTTTTATACTAATTGAATTTCGTTGCAGAAATCCTTTACAATCACAAATGCTTAAAGAATCACGAATTCGTTACAAATATGTTCAAAAAAAAAATCTTTTTGTTACCAGAAACTTCTAACAAACATGATTGCCTCCTACATTTTTTTTAGATAAATTTAATAAAATTTCTAAAATTGATTTTCTGTTAAATTTTCTAAATTCTCTTATAGATGATCAATGGTCCTCGGACATATTTATACCAAACATTAATTTCTTCGATAAATTGTTTGATAATCCTATTCTGAAATGATAAAAACCTCTGTAACGTGTTTTTCACAGATATTTTTTAAACAAGCAAGCAAACATTCTATCTTCTTAAGCGTTCGCTCCTGAAAACTAATTATTTACGTTAGTCAAGTACAAGTCGGACATGTATCTATTATGACAAACCAATGTGCACTATCTCCAGTTTGTAATAGGAATAGAGAACAGACAAATATACCACCATAAGCAATTGAAGTAATTTTAATAGATTTCCTATTATATGTACAATATATGCAACAGTGAAGAACTCATACGAAGAAAAAAGAAATTATTGAGATCCAAGAAAAACTACATAATACCAATATTTTGTAACATGAATACAACACAGAATGCACTAGAATAAGAAGATTGGGAAAAAAATGAAAGGGAGAGGAAATTATATCCCGCTTAAAAAAAAGGAAAAAAAAAAAAAAAAAACATGCACTGAAATGACCCCACTAAAAAATCTTGAATAATGATAAGAATGAAAAAGAAGAGGACATTTTGTCACTGTTATGTACAACTGTCTAAAGCACCGAGAGACCTGTAATCCGAAATTATGAGGCCGTGGAATTAGTCCAGTAAATTCCGCGAGAGAAAAGTAAGAGAAAAGAGTCCGATACAAAATACTGTAATAGCAGTCGACGAAGGGGAGGACAGACAGGTAGATGCATGCAAGGCAAAAATATATATCGGACTGAGGTGGTCAAGGCGCAGTAAAAGAAGAAAATGATGATGTGGTGAAACAATTTAATTTAATTAAGACTAGATTTTATCTGGATTTTTTTAATTAATTTAAAAGAAAAAGATGCTTCATAGGAATAAATGTGACGTAAAAGCGGAGATAAGAACGGAATGAGACCGGCATTCTGTGGAAAATATTAATAATTTTTAATACTTTTTTTATATGCGAAAGATCTAATTTGATGTTGATACTGTTCTTAGAATATTTTGTTATGATAGTTTGTTATTTCTCTCGTAGTTTATTTATTTCCTTTATTTCCTTTCCTCATTGGGCTATTTTATCCTGCTGGAGCCCTTGGTCTTATAACATACTACTCTTCCCACTAGGGTTATAGCTTAGCTTGTAGTACTACTACTACTACTGCTACTACTACTACTGCTGCTGCTACTACTACTACTACTACTACTACTACTACTAATAATAATAATAATAATAATAATAATAATTCAATTGCGTCATTCCCTTTGCATAAAGAGACTTCGCTGGACGAGAGAGAATGAAAAAGATGTTGACTCCAGTAGATTTCCCAAAGATTTTTTCGAAGTCAAAATAATGGGGAAGATATCTCAAAGTCGTCACAGGGCTAAAGTCAAGAAAAAAAAGTTATCGAGAGTCCCGGGAGCAATGTAAGAGTGAGACAGGATTCTTTAGGCCTATGTCCTTAACTCCAATTGTGCCTCTCTCGACCAAATGCCTAAGTAGTTAATCAGGTAAATGTGATGAGTCGCCGTCTAATAGGATAAGAGCGTGGGACCACATCCTAAAAGAATGTTCTGGAACCGGAGGGCTAAAAGTTCAAACTTGTAGCGAATGTTTTTATGTTGAACAGGCTGACATAAGACTTTTATAGTTTATGCATAAAAGATCTATTTAAATATTACTGTTCTAAAAACATTTTATTTTAATTGTTCATCACTTGTCAGTTAGTTTATTTATTTCCTTATTTCTTTTCCCCACTGGGCTATTTTTCCCTGTTGGATCCCTTGAGCTTATAGCATCGTGATTTTCCCTCTAGGGTTGTAGTATAGCTAATAATGATAATAATAATAATAATAATAATAATAATAATAATAATAATGATAATAATAATAATAATAATAATAATAATAATAATAATAATAATAATAAACAGCTTTTCGATCGATCCTGAATTATAGCAGCTTCACCCCTATAGACTTTATGAGAAAGGATAAGAATGAACTCCTTAAGAGATAAAAAAACGTTTGAATATATATATATATATATATATATATATATATATATATATATATATATATATATATATATATATATATATATGTCTGTGTGTATGTATGTATGCATGCATGCATGCATGCATACAACAACAAATGCAGCCGTTCCTAGTCTACTGCAAGACAAAGACCGTAGACATGTCCTTATTCATGGCTGGGGTTTGGCCATTTTCATTACCGCCAGCGCGGATTGGTTATGGTAGGAGATTTTGGTTTGATCGCTCACTACAAACCAACCTAGTAAACGTAACCCTAATTACTGTAGTACGAGTTTGTCTATCACGGCGATACATAAACTCTTTCACCACACTAAGGTAACGGTGTGTGGGTGTGTGTGTGTGTGTGTGTGCGTGTGTGTGTGTGTGTCTGCATGCGACTGTATATACAGGGAAGACAGACGAAGGAAGTCTTGAAAAACTGGCGTGAATATCTCCTATCGAGGCAACTAAAGAAACAGCAAAGGCGAGAAACTCAACTCCTTGCGTTCCTTCCGGCCGGGAGATTATCCTTAAGGAGCCTAGAGCATGTTTATGTGGGGCACGCAAATGTTGATGTCAACCCTTCTCGCATGTTTATATCGACCGCGAGGCCTCCTTGATGGCTGGGCCACATTTCCGGGGCCAGACATTGCACGGGTGGATCCAAATAGAGGCGCTATGGCCCTACTTTGTCCTTCCGACATGGGCCTTTCTCTCACAAAACTTCTCTTCTCTTTCTTTTCTTTATTTTACCTATTGTCGGATGCTGATTTGCATACGTGAGCTTAAACCTTACAGATCTCGTTACTATTCTTTCCGTGTCTCAGATATTTTTTCTTTCTTTCTGTGTTTCTGTTGCTGCATAAAAAGAAGAAAAGGTTATAGGTTTTTTAACAGGATGTTCCAGGAAAAAAATCCCGTGCTAGCATAAAGCCAACATAATCTAAAAAAGACACATGTGGAAGCAGTAGTTTCGTTGGCGTTTGGTTCAGTCAGTGAAGGTGTCTGTCATACAGTTTAAAAAGATTGAAAGGCAGATCATATATGGCAGAGGCAAGGGACAGTAACAGTGCCCTAGCTAGTAGGACAATTCCCTAGAGGCTGACCATATACTCATATGATCAGCACCCAAGCCTCCTCTCCATCCAAGCTAGGACCAGGGAGGGCTAGGCAATGGCTGCTTATGACTCAGCAGAGATCTATAGGCTCCTCCAAACCCACCAACCTTAGCTCAAAAGGATAGTTGCAGACACTACAAGGAATTATCAAATTTGAGCAAGGCAGGGGCATTTCTAATATACGAATACTTGTGAGATATCATAAAAGGTGGCTATGTGAGTATGCATACAAACAATAACCTTGATTTCAAGAAATCTCAAAAGATGCTCAAAGTCTGAAGACTTTTTAAGTCTCAACTTAATAGGTTAAATGAAGGATTTTTTTCCAGTGATGCTTTGAGTAATTTACAAAATTTGTATTTTCATCATAGTTGAATTTATATGTGACTTTTTAAGGGAATTATTTCCGGATTAATGAGGATTAATTAGGATAGTCATATATTCGTGAACTATACCTGATAGAACACAGAACTATAATAAACATTTTTAATCACAAAAGGGATTCTTGGAAAAAATGGCAACTATTATTTCCAATTCGTGAGTAGTAACATGATGGTATTACAACAGTAAGATTTAGTTTGTAGATTTCCAGTCACGATATAATCACCTGTTTTTAGAAATAATGGATTAATGATACCTAATATTTCATAAGAAGTAAAGTTAATTCCTAAAATGAAAAATCAGCGTTTATCTTTGTATGACAAGCTAATATATAACATTGATGACAGAATGTAATACAAAAAAAAAAAAAAAAAAAAAAAAAAAAAAAAATGCTTCAAAATTAGTGACTCATCAAATCCTCGACTCCAGTCATATCAAATACAGTGAACAAAAGAATTAAGAATGCTCCCAGTATTTAAAAAAAAAATGAAAAAAAAAATAGCCCTTATTAAACATGGGGTAAAATAAATTAGCAAATATTTTCAAAAATTCTAAAAACAGCTAGAAGGGTCGCGTTTGAAGTTTCATAATCCTCTGATATTATGATGGTCATCATTTCTTTAATCATCATTAATATCTAGGAAATATTTAAAGCGATATCTAGGAAATATTCATGGTGATAATATCTGAAATATATATAGCGATAATGCGAGGGTAAACCATTAGAGTAAGCTGCTTAATCACACA
>NC_090752.1:80222137-80227137 GCF_036898095.1 Palaemon carinicauda
AGGAAATAGTCTTTTACTGAAAAAGAATTGGGATATTTATCCATTCTGCGTTGCTACAATTTACTTCAAAAGTAGTACAGTACTACCGATGCATCTTAAGCTAATGACATACAATAATTTCCAATCATTTAACCTTAAAATTTTACGTTCTACGTATATGTGGGTGTGCCTCTATAGCAAATAGTGGTGTATAGGTCTTTTTATTAAAAGAAAGTTCTCTCTCTCTCTCTCTCTCTCTCTCTCTCTCTCTCTCCTCTCTCTCTCTCTCTCTGAGATTCCTAGAAATAGGTGGTAATGAAACTTCAAATAACTCTCTCTCTCTCTCTCTCTCTCTCTCTCTCTCTCTCTCTCTCTCTCTCTCTCTCTCTCTGAGATTCTTAGAAGTAGGTGGTAATAAAACTTCAAATAACTCTCTCTCTCTCTCTCTCTCTCTCTCTCTCTCTCTCTCTCTCTCTCTCTCTCTCTCTCTCTCTCTCCTCTGAGATTCTTAGAAGTAGGTGGTAATAAAACTTCAAATAACTCTCTCTCTCTCTCTCCTCTCTCTCTCTCTCTCTCTCTCTCTCTCTCTCTCTCTCTCTCTCTCTCTCTCTCTCTCTCTCTCTGAGATTCCTAGAATTAGGTGGTAATAAAACTTCAAATAACTCTCTCTCTCTCTCTCTCTCTCTCTCTCTCTCTCTCTCTCTCTCTCTCTCTCTCTCTCTCTGAGATTCTTAGAAGTAGGTGGTAATAAAACTTCAAATAACTCTCTCTCTCCTCTCTCTCTCTCTCTCATCTCTCTCCTCTCTCTCTCTCTCTCTCTCTCTCTCTCTCTCTCTCTGAGATTCCTAGAAGTAGGTGGTAATAAAACTTCAAATAACTTTCTCTCTCTCTCTCTCTCTCTCTCTCTCTCTCTCTCTCTCTCTCTCTCTCTCTGAGATTCTTAGAAGTAGGTGATAATAAAACTTCAAATAACTCTCTCTCTCTCTCTCTCTCTCTCTCTCTCTCTCTCTCTCTCTCTCTCTCTCTCTCTCTCTCTCTCTCTGAAATTCCTTGAAGTAGGTGGTAAGAAAACTTCAAATAACTTTTTCTCTCTCTCTCTCTCTCTCTCTCTCTCTCTCTCTCTCTCCTCTCTCTCTCTCTCTCTCTCTCTCTCTCTGAGATTCCTAGAAGTAGGTGGTAATAAAACTTCAGATAACTCTCTCTCTCTCTCTCTCTCTCTCTCTCTCTCTCTCTCTCTCTCTCTCTCTCTCTCTCTCGTAAAACTACGGGAAGTTAATACGGTATCTAACCTTCTATAAACTTCCTTTTAACAGTAACAGATTGGCTGTCAGACTGTCACATAACTTGATAGTTCAGTATCTAGTTATTTATGCAGTTCCATAAACTCATCGCCCCTCACTTCAAATCGCTAATATTCGTTTAAAGAATTTTTTCCATATGACGAAAAGTAAGAGAATTCTGTTTGTCCGTTGATGAAGCGTGCAAAATCATTCCGTTTCATTTGGAGCTAAAATGTCTTTGATATGTCAGGAAGCTCATTATTAATGACGTTAGTCTCACTTTAAAGGAGAGAGAGAGAGAGAGAGAGAGGAGGAGGAGAGAGAGAGAAGAGAGAGAGAGAGAGAGAGAGAGAGAGAGAGAGAGAGAGAGAGTGAGAGAGAGATTTTAGTCACCTATATTATTATAATTTTTTCTTATCTTTTATTATGAAATACACATTTACAATCTTACAGTTTATAACATATACATCATAGTATATTTACATAAATGAATTTTTATTTTACATAAAGTGTATTCACAATTGAAATTTTAACTATTTATCTAAATGTGTTTTTAAATCATAAATATATTTAGTCGTGAATACTTTTTTTTAATAGAAGTTTTAAATCCTATTTGATTTAATGTATTTGTCATTCTGCTTTTAATATATTTAAGTAATTGCTGGTCAGTACTTGAAAATCCCAAGTGTCTTCCCATCCATATAAATCCTTGCAATAAAATCTGCTATTATAAACATTGCTGTATTTTCATCCTTCTTTGAATCTGCTTCAAAATCTAGCTTTAAAATCCTTAACCTATTAATAGTCTTCAATTTACGGCATTTATTGAGCAATTCCAAAAATCAAAACAATAAATTCTTTACTAAGGGACAGACATATACCACATGCATATTAGGGCCCACAATAGCAGTCTTTTACATCTTTTATTTTCATTCATTTGCACTCAATACTTCATGTACGTACTTAAATAGAATTTCCCTACTTTTATTCTCTATATACATATTATTTACATGCCTCCAAATTAATTTCCATTTGAATAAAGGGTACAGTTTTTTCAATATTAGGAACGTATTTTTCATTAAAAGCTCATGTACATCTTTTGTTTTGATTTCCGAACAGTAACAACATTAAAATAGATATTTCCTATATAAACTATAAAAACTTTAACGAAAAAAGATGAAGAGAAATAAGATAGAATAGTGTGCCCGAGTGTACCCTCAAGCAAGAAAACTCTAACCCAAGATAGCATGAAGTTTCCTCGATTACTTCAAGTACTTTCATTTCGCAAGTTTGCGGGCAAGAAAAAAAAGAGAAAAAAAAAACAACGCAATTTGGCGTTTTTATGAGGAAGATTACTTCTTGGGGAACAGAGTCGACGAATGACTCTGCGGGTTATATCACGTGTAAATAACTTCTTGATTAATGACCGATTAGTTAAAGGGAATTTCCATTCATCAGGCTAAGGGGAAGCGAAGAGGGTGAAATCTCGCTTCCGGTGATGAATGGTAATGAATTGAGGCTTCATTTCAAAAGCGCCAACACCAATGGATCGGGCAGCATAAATTCCCTTTGTCAAGGGGTTGTGGTGGCCTATTGGAAACGTCCCTGACTGGCGATCGCCGGAATGAGGTACGAGTCTTGCTCAAGCTCGATAGTTTCTTGTAGTTTCTGCAATCTCACCAAATGTCTACCTGCTGAGTCTTCAGCAACCATTGCCTGGCCCTCCTAGTCCTAGCTTCGGTGGAAATGGGCTTGGGTGCTGATCATATGTATATTTAGTCAGTATCTAGAGTATTGTCCTGCTATCTAGGACATTGTCGCTGTTCCTTGCCTCTGTAATGCATGAGCGGCGTTTAAACCTTTAAGTCTATGTAGCTCAAGGCAGTAGTAAACTACAGGAAGTGAAAGGCCTGTGTCTAAATGGAATTGTGGATATAAAGAAGGGAAAACAAATACATGAATAGAATTCCAGAATTGGAATGTAGAAAGAGAGTCACAGATTTGGTTGTAAATCGCTAATTCTTAGATTCCATATCATCTTCCACAGGAGGGTGTAAAGTCCAAACATTTATATATAGTATGAAAGGCTTCATTTGATGATTGAAAACTTGGGGGAAACTACTAATCGATAAATAAATTTGGAAACCAAATATTCAAGTGCCATTTTTACCTTATTATTTCATAGATAACGCTCCTGTACTCGTGCTACGCACATCCAAACTTTACTCTTACTCCAAAACTGATGGTTTTACATAAAATTTTCAAACTGTAATATTTTTCCTCATTACCTCATTAAACTCTTAAAAATAAATCGAGAACGTATTTTACAGATACTCCAAAAACCAAAATAAATTCTGCATCTACCTAAAAGTAATGAGACTACGCTTTATTAGTTTAGCATCTTTCATTTTGCCTTTAGTCGTTTATTATAGAGTTACTTCATCTTCGGATTAACATATAATTAGTCATTCTTGAGTCTATTTAGTTTTGCTTGAAAATATAGGATTTCCACACTTGATAGGCAAAACTTTCAGTCTGTTGGTATTGTTTCTCATAATGAGCGCACATTTATACTAAATACCCAAAATTTAAGATGCTTGTATATTCTATACTGTAGTACCCGAGCCGTCAAAAGTGACGTCTGATTATTTTGATGGATATTCACACACACACACACAACACACACACATACACACAGATTGAACCCATCTCACCCCCCTCCTCCTTAGAGAATGACTCCTCTCCCCCTGATCGTAACAGGAAAGATATATATATATATAATATATATATATATATATATATATATATATATATAATATATAATATAATATATATATATATATATATATATATAAATATATACATATATATATGTATATATATATATATATATATATATATATATATATATATATATATATATATATATAAATATATATACATATATATATATGTATATATATATATATATATATATATATATATATATATATATATATATATATATATATATATATATTCAGACACTTGCTTATTATTACGGAGTGGAGATAAACCAACATTCAAATAATACATCAAAATTCATTTAAGCAAGTGACCGCGCGACAATGCCCTATACGGAAAGGTCTAATTGCCAGTAAATCTTACCTTCTATACATCATTCTGATGCATACACTATATCCCCATGCATAAACACATATACATTAACTTTTTCTACTGAATGACAAATCGTCTAAATTTCTCATTTTCTAAACGACCTAAAACTCCTGTAACTTAAGCATACAAACATATAGGATCACTATATTCCTGTATGATCCCTGTACATCTCGTATGCACTGCTGCAAAAGAAGTGCTTCGTAATGAGAGTTCATTCTACGGCCCAATTAATTGCGGCCGGAGGCGGCTGCTCCGGGGCCAGAACAAAACCAATTGAGCGCTCTTCATTCGCCGACAAGAGGTGACGAGACACAAGAGGGTTTACGAAAAGAGAAGTAACTTTAAACCATATTAAACCATATAGGAGAGAGAGAGAGAGAGAGAGAGAGAGAGAGAGAGAGAGAGAGAGAGAGAGAGAGAGAGAGAGAGAGTAACTTTTTTTAATGGTTTTACTACCTTGGGATGAGGTTTACTTCATCGAGGCCCTTCCGTTTTGATTACAATATATATATATATATATATATATATATATATATATATATATATATATATATATATATATATATATATATATATACATATATA
>NC_090752.1:80229105-80231605 GCF_036898095.1 Palaemon carinicauda
ACTTTCCTCTTTAGCTATGGTAAGCAGCTCTTCTAGGAGACGAACACTCCAAAATAAAACCATTGTTTTCTAGTCTTGGGTAGTGCCAGAGCCTCTCTACCATGGTCTTCCACTGTCTTGGGTTAGAGCTCTCTTGCTGGAGGGAACACTCAGACACACTATTCTATCTTAATTCTCTTCCTCTTGTTTTGTTGAAGTTTTTATAGTTTATATAGAAAATATTTATTTCAATGTTACTCTTCTTAAAATACTTTATTTTTCCTTGTTTCCTTTCCTCGTTGGGCTATTTTCCCTGTTGGAGCGCCTGGGCTTATAGCAACATGCTTTTTCAACTAGGGTTGTAGCTTAGGAAGTAATAATAATAATGATAATAATAATAATAATAATAATAATAAAAATAATACTATATAACATTAATATATATGTATACACATATATATATATATGTATATATATATATATATATAGATGTATATATATATATATATATATATAAATATATATATATGTATATATATATATATATATATATTCATATTTATATATATATAAATGGATATACGCTATCTATACATATATATATATATATATATACACACATATATATATATATATATATATCTATATATATATATATATACATATATATGTATATATATACTTATATACTTATATGATTACATATATATATGTATATGCGATACATACATACATATATATATGTATATATATATATATATATATACATATATATATATATATATATATGTGTGTGTGTGTGTGTGTATAAAACCTTAATATATAAACTAATTACAACTCAAAGATTTATGGAAAAAATATTGATGGGAATAGCAGTAAGAGACGGAAAAAGAGCAACATGGATACGAGAGGACACTAAAGTAGAGAATATTCTAACATGTAAGAAAAAGAAATGGATATGGCCAGGACATATAATCAGAATGGTAGATAATAAATGGACATTAAGAATATCAGAATCGGTCCTTATAGATTACAAAAGAAGCAGGGGAAGGAAGAGAAGACATGGATTAAAGAAAGACTATGAATAGACTCAATTAGAAGGACATGTCTGAGACCTTTCTTCTGCAACGGTTGATGATGATGATGCGAGTATATATATATATATATATATGTATATATATATATTTATATATATATACACACACACACATATATATATATATATATACATATATATATACATATATATAAATATATGTATATATATATATATATATATATAAATATATTTATCACGTAAGTTAGTACTTATTGAAAAACAAATCAACTGAAATTGTAGACATATAGGTAATTCTCTCTCTCTCTCTCTCTCTCTCTCTCTCTCTCTCTCTCTCTACATTAAGCCCAAAAAATTAATGACAATTTGAGGGGAGAATTGAGATCGTTTTCCTCCTTGATCATCCGAGGGGAAAATAATAAGCGGAACACGACAAAAGGAACCCACACAAGCAACAACACCGAAAAAGAAATAAAATAGTAAAAAAAAAAAGAAAAAAATGGGGAACGAAGGAAGTCTGGTACACGACGCAGAGAGGACAGGACGAAGATTGAATGATAAAAACGGAAGAGGGATAAAAGGGGAGAAAAGGGGAAGGGGAAGAGGGAAGCTCAGAGCAAAGGGTGACGGGGAATAAGGGGAAAAGAAGAGCGTAGGAGAGAAAAGATCAGAGGGTAGTGTAAAGGGACGTTGAGCCAGAAAGAAAACAGGGAGGCTACATGACCCGTGCAGTGTTGGAAGGACGGAATGTGTACGGCAACACAACAAAAAAATCTGATCAAAAGGGAAAGGATGGATAACAAATGTAAAGGTTGAAATGGACTGGAAATGGGATAAGGTGGTGGTGAAAAATGCCATGCGAAGGATACACTCTTAAGCAAGAAAAACGAAAAATTTTTAACACATGCACACCCACACACACATGTATATATATATATATATATATGTGTGTGTGTTTGTGTATGTGTGTGTGTTTGTTTGTGTATATATGTATATTTACCATTGCGATCATTCATGCAAGAAGAGCCATGTTGTCATGCGCTCAATGAAACAAGAAAACGTCGACTCGAGCACTTCTGGGTAAAACTACTCGTGAACAGAAATTACGCGATGAAAAAGAAGCATTCTGTCTTTGTACTTGTATAAATAAAAGAAAACACTGAACTCGAAAAGTATGAGGAGGTAATTCGACTCTCACCCAGAGGATATTATCTCCAGAAAGGTTTTAATATTTCACACGGCATTTTAATGGGTTCATTTGGGAGAGCATCAAAATCACTTTCGACTCATTTATTTTCATCCCACAGAGTCTGACCTGTAACTCCTGTCTTTCTGCTGTCTTGTCTAGTCATTCCATCCTAAGAAATTTTATAAGGGCTCCAAGGACAGAGTTATACCATGGATGAGACCAATATTTTAACTGAGTTAGTCAATACCTGTACATCATATATATATTTATATATA
>NC_090752.1:80246605-80249105 GCF_036898095.1 Palaemon carinicauda
CGCACCTCTCTCTCTCTCTCTCTCTCTCTCTCTCTCTCTCTCTCTCTCTCTCTCTCTCTCTCTCTCTCTCTCTCTCTCTCTCTTACTATTTGTCTAAAAGAACGAGGTCACCGAATTACAGCGAGAATTATAGATCAAAAGCTGACTAAAGAGGACCTGAAATTGTTTGACTTCTCTACTTAACGGAAATAAATTGTGACTCTGGATGTACCAAGACTCATTTCATTACTGGGGCTCTTCAACATAATTATGAAACTGAATTATTTAAATAAGGACACAGTGGTTTCCATCAACAATGCTGATTGGAGAGTTTCTGAAAATCGTCTTTTCGTTCCCTAGTAATTATAACGATATTCCTTAATAAATAAAACGTGTTTTTACAATTGCGTTAGTGAAATGAATAAGAAGGCTTTGTAGTTGACGTGATTTCATGCACAATACACACATACATGTGTATATATATAAACCATATGTACATTTATATATATTTAATACACACACACATACACACACACACACACACACACACACATATATATATATATATATATATATAATTATATATATAATATATATATTCTTTCTGGTCACGTCTAGCTCTCTGCGTCCTTCAGTTAGGTGGCAGAGGGGTTAGTCATACCCTGGTGAGAAGGGGGTACTTGTTTGTGCATATCTATATCTATATAATTATGTAGCCGTCATTTTTGACGGGTCACATAAAGTAGTCTGTACTAGTATATGCTAGTCTATATCGATGACTTTTTTCTAGCTTTTAGAATTTTTTTCTCTGTAGTATTGGTTTGTAGCATAACACAGGAAACCATTTTCAACATATTTTTTTTTTCTTATAAAAAGATTTCTTTTAAGCAGTTAATGTCTACACTAAATATTTTCATAAAACAACATTTAAGAAAAAACATCCATTGTAAACGAAAAAGAAATGCATATTTTTTGACGCAAAACGTAAATCATCCTGTAATAATATTACAATTTCCTTTTTTCTCTGCATTCCGACCCGAGCCTTTTTAAGTACACTTTGATTGTCACGTTACCGTCCCGTCCACCTTCTGAATGACATTCCTGTCTTCGTATTCTAAGGAGCATGGATTTATGCTCATTATTTTCTCGGTACATTCTGAACGACCTGCCTTCTCATTATAAACGGCCTTTTTAACTCATATTCCTAAAATCGTACATTCCATTACTCTCACTTTGCAATTTCGATAGGTCGTCAGTAATTAGTATGTCTCCCCATCTCAGACTTTCTTTTGCTTTCGGTTTCATTAGTAAATTTGTAGTGAGATTTGGTAGCGCAGTTGTCTTTTTGAATGGGGCGGGAGGGTATTAGGCCGAAGTGAAATTAAAGATTTTACTAAATCAGGAGAAAGAATTTGCCAATTGTTAAAAGTAACATTATAATTTTTAAACAAAATCTGATACATTAACCTAACCTAACCTACACTTATCCGATCATGTTGGTGTCAGAAACTAATTACCATCAATATCAGAGAAGAAAACAAAAGTGAAGTTATAATTTCCCTCATCTCTCAATTTCTTTCATATCTTAATTTCTTTCTTATCTAAAAGTAATCATTTCCTTCATCTGTAAAGTCATAATTCTTTCATCGCTAAAATGTCTTACTTTCTATTAGCTTTAAAAAGCCTTATATATTTTCATCTATAAAAAGTCATAATTTCTTTCCTCTCTAAAAAGTTTTAATTTTTTTCCTTTCTAAAAGATCATAACTTCTTCTATCTCTAAAAATTCTTATTTTTTTTTTATTTCAAAATAGTCTTGATTTCTTCAAGAAATCAAATATCTTAATTTCTTTCCTCCCTAGAACATCTTAATTTCTTTCACCTCTAAAAAAAATTTTCTTTCTTACATCTCTATTAATTCATAATTTCTTTTATATCTAAAATTCTTAATTTCTTTCACCTCAAAAAAATCATAGTTTCCTTCATCTTTAATTTCTTTCACCTCTAAAATGTATTTATATTCTTCATTGCTAAAAAGTTTTGGTTTTTTCCTCCATTGATTCTTAGTGTGTTGTTCCTCAAAATCTGCAGAGGAAATAAGGTATCATTTGTTTTATTGAGAATATTCTGTTAACAATATGATGCATGTTAATGGATAAACCCTTATGATATTTTTATATTGAGATCCTTAGATTTCATGTGTGTCTACTCATTTGTCTGATAATTTAAAAGTGTTTTCATTTACCTTTTAAATTTTATTTTCTCTACATATCTACATATTTCTTTTAATATATCACTTCAGTATCACATTTACTCCACATTTACACGTGAATCTCTAGTCTTTCTCGTTTCCTTTTACCTATCTTTTCGTTTATTTTTTTTTCTTTCACCATTTCTTCATTCCTTTGTCTGATCAAGGACAATAGATATTCTCTCTCTCTCTCTCTCTCTCTCTCTCTCTCTCTCTCTCTCTCTCTCTCTCTCTCTCTCTCTCTCTCTCTCTCTCTCTCTCTCTCTCTCC
>NC_090752.1:80276605-80286605 GCF_036898095.1 Palaemon carinicauda
AAAAAAAAAATGGACATTACGTTTACGATGATGTTACCCTTGTACCATATATTAATGTTTCATGTGACAAGAAGTCATTGTTCTCTCGAGGGGCAGAGAAAGAGATCTTACCCATAATCACTGAGAGAGGACGTTGAATGCCATTTATGAATTTAAAGCATCGTAAATTATGAAAAAAATGTGAATGCAGTGTCACTGAGAAGAGGTAATCTCAATTTCGAAAACATTTCGAGACACCGATAGGATACTGTAGCCAACACTCGAGAGCACACACACACACACACACACACACACACATACATACATACATGATGCATCGCCTTTTCATGTTGTAGATGACTTGAAGATACGTTTGATATAAACTTTGTACTTGAAGAAGCAAATTTCTTACAGCCAGTGATAATTATATCAATAGTAATTCTATCTTCTACTAACATCACCAGCAATGTATCTGAATAACAGTAACAATATCAATATTAATAATATTATTATTACTATTATCATGATCATCTTCATAACTACATCAAATATTCACATTGGTAACGGAAGCAGAGGCAAGGATTTAAAACTCTTCATTTCCCAGTTGCGGAGTGGACAAAGCTTGTACCTTTCTACCAAATAAGATATATAAATATTTGATTTCCTATGAACCGGTAAATGGGACTCTTTGAAGAAGTTACTTTGATGCAAACTATATTCATATATTTTTACGATTTTATAACCTTTTACCTTACTCCATTACAGATATTAAACTAATGTCACCTCTCTTTCTAACAATATCAAACATCTTCTATTATACGAAGATCTTTCATTCTGAAATTATGGAAGACGTGTAGCTCTAAATTAATCTGTAACTCATTCTATTTGCAATCTTTTTTTGTGTTACGTTTTTCAGAATGGGATTTCAGGGCTTATTTTAAATACCGTCTATTTTTTCTTTATATTTAATCCTCTTAATATAAATAAATGTCATTCTTTCCTCTAATCTTCGGTATATGCTTAAAATAATATCTGGGGTTCCCTTTCAACTCTCAAAAGGAATCCTATCAAGGGAATGAATTGTTTATCCGATTTCAAAATACTGAAATCCTTAGACGTTTATTCAAGATAATATTGATAATGATAAATTCATAAAATTTGTTAGAAATAATCTCTCGAGATGAGGATTATGAAGTATATGTCTTGATGTCTTAAGAGCTTAAAATAATCACAGTATTTATATTTATTATATATTGATCAGAGTTTATATATATATATATATATATATATATATATATATATATATATATATATATATATATATATATATATATATATATAATCATTACTATACGAATATGGCTCCTGGGTCTGGGTACCAAAAATATATTATACGATTATGGCTCCTGTGTCGGGGCACCAAAGAATATATTATACTATGGCTCGTGACTGGGAACCAGACATATAATGTAATATAATATATACTACGACTGGCAAGCTAATCAACCTCTCGTATTCCAAACTCACTTGTTTACTTTTACATTAAAACTGTTACACTTTGAAATATTAATACGCGAACTCTGAGACAGTTAAACAACTGCCAGACAACAATATATAAAATACTGAATATCCATAGGTCTCTCAAGTACACTCAAAATCAAACTGGGTAATTATTATTACGATTATTCAGATAGCTCTAACTTCGGTACATAACAGGATACGAGAAAATACTATTTCAAATAATGGTGATTAGAATAATACACTCTTTACAAAAATAAATGAATTCTATATAAATTACAACACTTTGAAAAATATTTACATAATAAAAACTACAATCACTCGAAATATTAAGTCTGAATAAAACCTAGATTATGAAAAATGTTACAATTTGAAAATTATATAATGACTTGTCTTTAAATGTTACAATTGAATAATCATTAGACTAAGGAAAAAGAAAAAACACTAAAAAAATTATACAATCACTTGTTTCATTTGAAATTAAATCTGAGTACAGTATTTAAGTCTGACACTTAATGAAAAATAGATAACCAGATCACAATACAAATACCTAACCTTCCTACAGGGCCGTTTACAAAGTCTAAGGGAATTTTATAAGTACTCACCACACACGATATATGTAGGGGCACAAAAGTTTTAGGGAGAGGATACATTATACGTACTGAACACTTTTAAAACAATACTCTGAGCTGTGTGTGAGAGAGGGAGAGGGGAACATAGCTTTCTTAAGTCTGCAATTCTCTATCTGTCTATCTAACCCTGGTGTCGCCTGTGTATATGAAATTTAGCTAATTCCAGAAACTTCTCAGAGATTTGGGAAGGTTGGGGCAGGGCAAGGCATCAGAGTTACCAAGTATTGCTCTCTCAAACACTTATTCACGCAACAGGGAGACAAAACCAGGGTTTCCTGGGAAACTATCACACACAGCGAGGCAACTCTCTGTCATCCACCTCCACCTGCCCTTTGTCCCCGAAATAAAAAAAAGATAACATCCTATCACTAGGTTTTTTGCAAATATTCCAAAGCACATGGTACCCAAAACAATTGGGTATTCTCTCTCAAACATGACGCAATTCCTCATAAAAATATAAAAGAACATTACATAAGCCCTTGTTCTTATCGTCTATGATCAAATAACGCTCACAAACAGGTTACGTAAGACTTCGTAACAACCAGGCGTGAAATAAAAATCTAATTCCTAAAATTAACGTAAATTTACATATACCAACTTGAATAAAGAATACAATTAATCTAATGACGAAGTTCTTACGTAATTTACATAATATACTTGAATCTACACGAGGTGAGCAGAAAAAATGACTTAGAACAAACGACCTTGTTAAAACAAATATTTATTTGTAATACAGAGACTAACATCTGTAGATTTTAAATAATCTTGACAAATTTATTATATATAGTTGGTTGTCAGTTGATGCTAGTTCACTTGGAGTAGCGATTGCTTCTGGTAAAGCAAACCTAGAAGCATTGGCAGATGTACTCCTGTCCCAAGCTTTCCACTCCACCTTGAGCCAGCCCTAAAAGATAGGTAAATCAAATTCAAATTGAAAACCAGAATTTGTATAGAATTGTTTAAATAAAAATATGAATATAATTTTTGAATACACTAAAATTGTTTACAATATATAAAGGTAAATCAAAAAGTTAAATTCACATCCAAAACTAATATCAATTTAATATTAAATTTTAAAATTGCAAATCAAAAGTCAACAATTGCAATCATATTTTGAGCTAATTAACAAACTAAATATATGTGATGAGGGCATCACTTAGAATATATGTTAAAAGGCCGAATTTCAGTAAACAAGCAATTTAAGGTCGACAATTGATAATTTTAATTAGAGTAGCCTATAAACAAACCTAGTTTCAAGAGCGATTTTCAATTACTGAGTTCAAGGCTTTATTTATTTTTTGACTTGAGGATGATAAAAGTCACCAAGAAATGCCACTACTATTGTGCCAATCAATACAATGACCCACCTTATAATGACTTCATAGGATGAAAAAGAGCATGGATATGATCATTCCATAGTCTTTGCTGCTAGTCGCCTCCACATTCATCAGACGAAGTGTAGAGTTAATTTAGTTCTTCATGGTATTCGTAGCACTAAACACAATGAGTCCCATCGTCGTGAGTCCTGAAGAAAATGTCCAGCACTACGACGAAGAATAGAATCGATAAAATATCCCAAGGTAAGGTGAGGTGAACGAGAGTAATAACTCCTTGACGGTTGGTGTTGGACTGATTTTCCCTTCCAACAGTGACTTCGAGGTTACTTTGTAGAGTTGTTTGGCTCGAAATATTCAGAAAATTAGGCAGTTAGTAGTTATCTTTAACTCCTATTTACTTTGGTTTGCACAACGAAGGCTGAGGTCAGTTAATTAGCACAATTTTATTTACAGTGATATAGGAAAAATAAAGCCTCAAACATTAATTGAACAAACCAGAATTAAATTAGAATAAACAAATCGAAAGAAACAAATTCAAAGAAATTCTAAAGTAAACTGCGGAGATAATTACCAATTCAAAGGAATGTTTCTCCAGGTAAGGTAATTACCGATTATAAAGAAAATTTCTCAATCACCCAAAATATCCATAAACTTTTAACAAAATATTATAGGAATATATATTTAAATATATATTTTATACACGAGGAAAACTCATCTTAAGAGCTGGCTAACCTCTCTTCAATGCACAAAATAAAATATAAATAAAATCATTATTAAACTACTGTATTTACTCTACACTAGACCAGCTTCGTAAGAATATATATATATATATATATATATATATATATATATATATATATATATATATATATATATGTACATACTGTATATAATATCATCTCCTCCAATGCCTATTGAAGCAAACGGCCTCAGTTAGATTTCAGCAGTCATCTCTATCATGGCTTTTAATTCATTACTTCTTCATTTATCATCTCCTACTTCACTCTTCATAGTCCTTAGCCCTGTAGGTCTGGGTCTTCTATCTCTTCTAGTACCTTGTTGAGCCAAATTAAATGTTTGATGAACTAATCTCTCTTGAGGAGTGCGAAGAGCATTCCCAAACCATCTCCATCTACCCATATGGCACTTGAGTAATCTCATAGTTTCATTTCTGATCCTCTCCTGCCATTTAACTCCTAATATTCTTCTGAGGGCTTAGTTTTCAATTCTACTAAAGCTTTTGGAGATTGTCTCATTGTCATACCACGATGTATATCCGTACAGTAACGCCAATCTTACTAAACTGATATATAGCCTGATTTTTATATGTAATTTCAGGTGATTTGCTTTCCAAATTCTACTTAACATAGCCATTGCCTGTTTTTTTTTTTCAATCTTTCATTAAACGCAAATTCTAAAGACCCTGTATTAGACATAGTTCCTAAATATTTAACTGATTCCATCTCATTAATCCTTTCTCCTTCCAATGATATTTCATCTTTCATTGCATATTCCGTTCATATCATCCCTGTCTTTCTTCTATTTATCTTGAGCTCAACCTCCCGTGATTTTTCGTGCATTCTGTTAAGCAAGCTTTGCCAATGCGGTGGTTTTCTGCTAATAAGGACAGTGTCATCAGCATACTCTAGGTCAGCTAATATCCTATTACCAATCCAGCCCAATCCTCCACAATCTTCTACTGTTCTACGCATTAAAAAATCCACGAGGAGCATAAACAAAATAGGTGACAACACATTACATTGGAGTACTCCGATGTTCACTGGAAATTCATTTGATAGTACTCCACTAACATCAACTTTGCACTTGCTATGCTCATGAATATACTTAATCAAATTTACATATTCACGAGGAATTCCATGATAAAGCACTCACCTCAAAATTGGCCGGTGCACACCATCAAAGGCATTTCAATAGTCTACAAATGCGATGTTCTACGCATTGCTGTACAATATGTCTCAAGATAAAAATTAGGTCATTACAATCTCTACCTTTTCTAAATCC
The DNA here is from genome assembly GCF_036898095.1 of Palaemon carinicauda. NCBI lineage: Eukaryota > Metazoa > Arthropoda > Malacostraca > Decapoda > Palaemonidae > Palaemon > Palaemon carinicauda. The sequence goes on from NC_090752.1 coordinate 80,282,094, forward strand.
TGCTTTTTCATCTCTCAGGTTTTCATTCACCTTTCTCTCTAGTCTCCGGAATAACCATATTATATATTTTCATGACAACTGACGTAAGTTTGAAGTCTGTATTATTATTATCATTATTATTATTACTAGCCAAGCTACAACCCTAGTTGGAAAAGCTCTAAGATGCTATAACCCCAAGGGCTCCAAAAGGGAAAAATAGCCCAGTGAGGAAAGTAAATAAGGAAATAAATAAATGATGAGAATAAATTAACAGTATATCATCCTAAAAGCAGTGACAGTGTCAAAACAGATATGTCATGTATAAACTATTAATAACGTCAAAAACAGATATGTCATATATAAACTATAAAACGACTCATGTCAGAATGGTCAACATAAAAACATTTGCTCCAACTTTTAACTTTTGAAGTTCTACTGATTCAACTACCCGATTAGGAAGATCATTCCACAACTTGGTAACAGCTGGAATAAAACTTCTAGAATACTGTGTAGTATTGAGCCTCATGATGGAGAAGGCCTGGCTATTAAAATTAACTGCCTGCCTAGTATTACGAACAGGATAGAATTGTCCAGGGAGATCTGAATGTAAAGGATGGTCAGAGTTATGAAAAATCTTATGCAACATGCATAATGAACTAATTGAACGACGGTGCCAAAGATTGATATCTAGATCAGGAATAAGAAATTTAATAGACCATAAATTTCTGTCCAACAAATTAAGATGAGAATCAGAAGCTGAACACCAGATAGGAAAACAATACTCAAAACAGGGTAGAATGAAAGAATTAAAACACTTCTTCAGAATAGGTTGATCACCGAAAATCTTGTGAGACTTTTTCAATAAGCCTATTTTTTGTGCAATTGAAGAAGACACAGACCTAATGTGTTTCTCAAAAGTAAATTTACTGTCGAGAATCACACCTAAAATTTTAAAAGTCATACAAATTAAAAGAAACATTATCAATACTGAGATCCGGATGTTGAGGAGCCACCGTCCTTGACCTACTTACAATCATACTTTGAGTTTTGTTAGGATTCAACTTCATACCCCATAATTTGCACCATGCACTAATTTTAGCTAAATCTCTATTTAGGTATTCAGCAACCCCAGATCTACATTCAGGGGATGGAATTGATGCAAAGAGAGTAGCATCATCTGCATATGCAACAAGCTTGTTTTCTAGGCCAAACCACATGTCATATGTATATAGTATGAAAAGTAATGGGCCAAGAACACTACCCTGTGGAACACCGGATATATCATTCCTATAATCGCTATGGTGCCCATCACCAACAACTCTTTGAGATCTATTACTTAAAAAATCAATAATAATGCTAAGAAACGACCTACCCACTCCCAACTGTTTGAGTTTGAAAACAAGGGCCTCATGATTAACGCGGTTAAAGGCAGCACTAAAATCAAGGCCAATCATACGAACTTCCGAACCACAATCAAGGGATTTCTGTAAAGCATTGAAGATTGTAAGAAGGGCATCACATGCTCCAAGGCTTTTACGAAAACCAAATTGCAAACTAGGGAGTAGATGATTACCTTCAGCAAACCTATTAAGACGTTTTGCCAGAAGACGTTCAAAAACTTTAGATAATATGGGAGTTATGGATATTGGGCGGTAATCAGTGGGACTTGAGCTACCACAAACACATTTACATAGAGGAGTAACCATACCAATTCTCCAACAAGGTCTAAAAGCTCCTCTTCTTGCTAACTTGTGTATAATAAAAGATAACTTTGGAGCTAAGAAATCTGCTGTGTTTATAAAAAACAAAGGAAAAATACCATTCGGGTCTACACCTCCATAAGCATCAAGGTCCATTAACAGAGCTTTAATCTCATGAGATCGAAAAGCTAAACTAGTTAGTTTAGCCTCAGGAAAACAGGAATGAGGAAGTTCAGGTTTTTCATTGCTCTGTTTACTGTCAAAAACATCAGCCAAAGGGGTTGCCTTTTCCTTTGGACAGCGAGTGACTGGGCCATCTGGTTTATGTAAAGGAGGAACTGTTGCATCTATACCAAAGAGTGTAGATTTAAGGGTAGACCACCATTTATGTTCCTGAGTTGTATCAGAAAGGGTTTCTTTTATGGTTAAATTGTACTCCTTTTCAGTTGAGGCATAAACTCTCTGAGCAAAAGCTCGAAGCTGAGTATAGTTGTTCCAGGTCAAATCTGATCTGTTACCCTTCCAAAGATGATAGGCCTCCTATTCCTCCAAATAAGCACGTCTACAATCATCATTGAACTACGGTTTATCCTTCACTCGGTACCTTAGCACACGAGAAGGATACGCCTATCAATTATGTTGACTAGATTCTCATTCTATGGGACAACAGGATCTCACTACTATATAATTGTGACCAGTTCAAGCCCAAAGGTCATGCAAAATCCCATTCCAGTCTGCTTGGGATTTCATATAAATTTTACAAGAGTATGATATATCAGGGACAGGCTTCTCAGTCTTCACTACTAATGAAATCAAGGCATGATCAGATGTCCCGACTGGAGAACCCACCTTACTAGTTATAACGCCAGGGGAGTCAGTGGATACGAGGTCCAAGCAATTACCAGACCTGTGAGTAGCTTCATTTATGATTTGCTCACAGCCTGATTCAGAGGCAAAGTCTAAAGCTCTTAAGCCATGACGATCGGTAGGAGAGATAGAACTTAACCACTTCCTATGGTGAGCATTAAAATCACCAACTACGACAAAAGAAGCCTTTTTATCATCTTCTTGTATCTTAGCCATAATGGTAAGAAGACAATCGAAGATAGAATCCTCCCTGTCTGGATTCCGGTAGATTGAACACAAATAAAAGTTGCTATGCCTGCCACAAACTTTTATTACCTGAATCTCATGACATCCACATTGATAGCAGGACTTATGAGAAGCAGGGTACTCAGTCCTGATATACACCGCCATTCCCCTGGCCCTAGGAATGACATCATTATTGGCTTCTTAAAACCAGTTATAAGGAGCTCAAATGAGTGCCTCATATTAGAAACTAAAGTTTCTGAGCACAAAAGAATATCATATTGCCTGGACGCAACTGTATAGTCTTGGATATTTGCATGAAGATCACGAATATTGCAATACAGAAGACAACATTGACGAAATCTAGGACGTACTGGTCCCGGATTTCACTCAATGTCTCCGGACAGCATAAGAATTGATAGAAATAAAAAAGAGACATCATACTTAAAAACTAGATTAACAAGAATTATAACAAAAACAATATGTACAGAATTATAAATAAAGTGATTGATGAAACCCATAGACTATAATAAAAAGTCGGAAAACTGGTCAACATGGAGGAGCCGATACACCATACAAGCTAAATACCCTCCAGGATAGCCACTTTAACTGAAGGGAGGACAGTAAGGATGTAATTATTGCAATCGGTCAGTTCTCCTTCTTTGCCATTTTCACCAACACTCCTAACTCCCATTAATAAGTTTTTGTCTCTTCGTGCTACATTTTACAAAATAATCTTATAAGTATTCTGGGGGTCACTTCATTTTCAGCCAGTATCATCATAGCAGTTATTTCAAGGTAATCAGAGGCTTTCCATCTCTTGAATTTTTTAATGATAGCTTCGACTTCAAACACACTGATTTCATTCATGGGTACATCAAGGTCTTCATCAGCTTCAGGTATATCAATCAAATTATTCCCTTCATATCTCCTTTTTATGACCTTACTAAAGTGTTCCATCCAATGCTGTCTTTCTTCATCTTCTGTTGTTAAAACAAATCCATCCCTCTTTTTTATAGGTATATAATTATTCTTCTTTGCCCCCGTAGAGAATTCGTTAATAATTCTATGAGTAATTCTTACACCATAACCACTCCCTGTATTCAAAGCTGTTTTCCTGTCTAATTACTCTGTCCAGTCATTCCTGGCTTTTCTTTTGACATCTTTATCAATACTGGAACACTTAACATGTTCTACCTTGTAATTTTCATTACTTCCTCGAAAACTTTTCAACAATAAATTTCTGTCTTTGTCTCTCACATATTATTTTATATCCATAGCTTTTTCCTTGTTATAGCATATCTCAAAACATCACTACCAGCTGACTGATATATGTTCTTAATATCACTCCATTCTTCATCAATTGTCTGTTCTTCATCTCTTAAAGTATTTAAGACTGCAAATAGATTCTTACAATCAGTTGCAAATGTTTCTGTGTTCATCATCTAGAAGCTTAGTTGTATCAAACCTAGATATTTTGTCTACATTTCTGTTGGGTGCTTTCAGTTTTAATTTCTGTGTGGCAATAAGAAGCTGGTGTTCACTACCAATATCTGCACATCTATAGATTTTTACATTTCTCAGAGTCATCTCTCTCTCTTTATTAATGGCTCTGTGACCTATTTGATTTTTGTAATTGCCACGTGGTGAAGTCCATGCATATTTATGAATGTCCTTGTGCTGGAAAAGAGTATCTCCAATAGCAAAACTAATTGTTGAGCAATAACTTATAAAATATGCCCCA
>NC_090752.1:80291605-80316605 GCF_036898095.1 Palaemon carinicauda
TTAATACCTGAAATATGGACTTTGCTAAATAAAGAAGTATAGCATTACTAGTGATCCTTATATGAATTTCGGTATACATTCTAAATTTCTAATTCTCTCTCACCCTGGTGTGTACTAGAAATTATGCAGACAACTGTACCTAAACGTTAACTAAGAGACGAAGGGTGATGTGTACAATATAACTCTATTAGGGAGAAATTCTCCGGGATTGAGCGTTGGAAATGGAAATCTATTATATTTTTTTCTTCCAGTCAAAGCTGCCATTTTAGCTCCTCACGCTAAGAGTAACTTCTCAAATGCAAATAATTCATTAGTTGACTCTATTTATAAACGGCTATTTATTCTAGTTCAGTGATCTGGTTAAACTAATATTATGATATTCAGTAATAGAACAATCACGTAAGGTAAGGCATTATATTTATGATCAGCTTGTCTCATTGCCATGGACATACCCACAGTTTAACATGTATCAAACGAAAATTCTTTAAAACACTGTTGTATGTCAAATAAATATCAAAAAGTGCTTGGCCTTTACTGTTTGCTGAATAGGCCTAATGGAGCCTCACACACTGCATTGCACATACTACAGAGGTTAAAAAGTCAGTCATCAAATCCGTATTATGATATTATTGTAAACATTACAATGAATTTCTAAAGTATCGGAGTATCGACTATTATCGGTATCGGGTATTTCTCTGGTATCGGTCTAGAAAAAATGGCTATCGTGGTATCGGCTCATCTCTAGTAATTTTCCCTTGTTTCTTATAAAAACTGCAGATTTCTTAGCTCCAACGTTATCTGTTGTCTTGCACAAATTAGCAAGAAGAAGAGCTTTTAGCACTTGGAGAATTGGTAATGTTATTCCACCATGTAAATGAGTTTGTGGTAGCTCAAGTCCAACTGATTACCGCCCAATTCCCATAACTCCCATATTATCTTAAGTTTTTGAACGCCTTTTGGCAACACATCTTGATAGGTTTGCTGAAGGTAATCATCTGTTCCCAAGTTTGGAAAGGCCTTGGAGCGTGTGATACCCTTACAATCTCCAATACTGTACAGAAATCCATTGATTGTGGTCAGGAAGTTTGACTGGCTTTGATTTTAGTGCTGCCTTTGACCGTGTTAATCATGAGTTCCTTAATTTCAAACTCAAATAGCTGGAAGTAGGTGGGTCGTTTCTCAGCATCATTTTTGAATTTTTGAGTAATAGATCGCAAAGAGTTGTTGATGGGCACCATAGTAAGTATAGGGATGTGATATCTGGCGTTCCTCTGGGTAGTGTTCTTGGCCCATTAGTTTTCATACTTTAAACACATGACATGTTGTTTGGCCTAGAAAACAAGCTTGCTACATATGCAGATGATGCTACTCTTTTTGCATCAATTCCATCTCCTGAATGTAGATCTGGGTTGCTAAATTTCTTAATAGAGATTTGGCTAAAATTAGTGCATGGTGCAGATTATGGGGCATGAAGTTGAATCCTAACAAAACTCAAAGTATGATTGTAAGTAGATTAAGGGCAATGGCTCCTCAACATCTGGATCTCAGCATTGATAAGTTTTTTAACTCTGTATTTTTAGTTGTGATTCTCGACAACAAATTTACTTTTCAGAAACACATTAGATCTGTGTCTTCTTTAATTGCACAATAGCTTGTCTTATTGAGAAAGTTTTTTCAAGATTTTCGTTGACCACTCTATTCTGATGATTCTCATCTTAATTTGTTGGACAGGAACTCACTGTCTATTAAATCCCTTATTCCAGATCTAGATATTCATCTGTTGCACTGTCATTCACTTAGTTTGTTATGCATGTTGCGTAAAATTTTTCATTTCTAGCCATCCTTTACATTCGGATCTTCCCGGACAATTCCATCCTGTTCGTAATATTAGGTATGCAGTCAATTCTAATAGGGCTTCTTCATCTCAATACTACACAGTACTCCAGAAGTTTTATTTCAGCTGTTACCAATTTATGGAAAGATCGTCCTAATCAGGTAGTGGAATCGGTAGAACTTGAAAATTTCAGACATGGAGCAAATGTTTTTATGTTGAACTGGCTGACATGTCTTTTTAAATATATCTATGAAAGAAATGTTTTATTGTTGTTACTGTTTTTGAAATATTTTATTTTGATTGTTCATTACTTCTCATATTGTTTATATATCTATTTATTTCCCTATTTCCTTTCCTCATTGGGCTATTTTTCCCTGTTGAAGCCCTTGGACTTATAACATCTTCCTTATCCAACAACGGTTGTAGATTACTTAGTAATTTTATATATATATATATATATATATATATATATATATATATATATATATATCTACCTCATACTTGGGATCGAACGCTAGCCCCTTCTAATGAAAGGCCGGGTCGAAACCAACCATGTCACGAGAGCCTATAAAAGAAATTGGAACCTGACGCTACCAGCTGTCCGAGGATTTACCTGGCGAGACATCAGTCTCTTACCAGCGAGTTTTACCCAATTTCCCGGGCCACCACGTGACACAATTAGTAGTAATTCATTCAAATTACCCCTAATGAGTCAATATGGATAAATATCAACACAACATCGTGTTCAAATAGAAATAAATTTCTACCTCATACTTGGGATCGAACGCTAGCCCCTTCTAATGAAAGGCCAGGTCGAAACCAACCATGTCACGAGAGCCCATAAAAGAAATTGGAACCTGACGCTACCAGCTGTCCGAGGATTTACCTGGCGAGACATCAGTCTCTGGCCCGGGAAATTGGGTAAAACTCGCTGGTAAGAGACTGATGTCTCGCCAGGTAAATCCTCGGACAGCTAGGAGCGTCAGGTTCCAATTTCTTTTATGGGCTCTCGTGACATGGTTGGTTTCGACCTGGCCTTTCATTAGAAGGGGCTAGCGTTCGATCCCAAGTATGATGTAGAAATTTATTTCTATTTGAACACGATGTTGTGTTGATATTTATCCATATATATATATATATATATATATATATATATATATATATATATATATATATATATACACAGTATATATATACACATACATATAAATATAAATATATGTGTGTGTATATATTGAGAGAGAGAGAGAGAGAGAGAGAGAGAGAGAGAGAGAGAGAGAGAGAGAGAGAGAGAAATACACTCTACAGCAGTTTTAAATACGAAGAAACTCCAGAATAAAAGTGATAATAATTGTTGGCATATCTATTACCTTATTAGAGAATCAAGCATTACTCTCCTGTGCACAAAACATCTGCAAATTCCAGCCGCTTTTCTAAATGAGACCAATCTATGCAAGACCATCGACAACCCCCTCCCCTTCCCCATTTTTCTCAAATACGTCGCATTTTGCCGCCATCTGGCAAAAAGTCTCACACGTCATGGATTGGAGAAGTTCATACATTTTAATACTCCTAAACATCATCTCGGAAACTTTTTCTCGTGCTACATACATTCTTAAAAAGAAGTGAAAAGAAATGCAATTTCCCCTCTTTATCAATTTCTGCTTTTCAACCCATATTTTCCCCATATACTAAACACAATCTCAACTGGTTCCATTATTCTTACTCTTACACACACAAACACACACACTCATATATATATATATATATATATATATATATATATATATATATATATATATATATATATATATATACTTGTATATATTTATATATATATATATATATATATATTTGTATATATATATATATATATATATATATATATATATATATATATATATATATATATATATATAGACTAGTGGAGTACAAGTTAAAGATTTAATGTCGAATTCTTTATGGTTTAAAGGCCCTTCGTGACTACTTTGTGAATGTTTATGGCTAAGTCAGAGGGATAAAGTTGTAATTTATGAAATAACAGCAGAGAGACAATTTGATCCAGGTAAGGATGAATGTTTGTTTGAAGTTAAAGAAGGACCATAAAAAATTTTTCTACTTTGGTGAAATCAAACCTCCGATAGCCCATAAAAAATGTCTTCCACAGGTCGTAATTTTCTCTCCAAGAAAACAACTACTGTAGGAATTCAGGCACTGGAATAAATTACAAAGTAAAGAAATTATCTCATGTTTACCTTACCTCTCGCTGGTATTCACCTAACACATTTGGCCAAACATGCAAAATAAAAGTTATATAAGATACTCATAATTAGATGTCTTCAGGAAGTGATGTGAAATACACGAGGATAATTCTCCGTCATCATTCACTATAATAAAAGGCATCAAACTCAGAGTGACTTCTGGTCGTCCATTCTAAAAGCCATCTTTGTTAGGAAGTGAAAAGGCACGCCAATCACGCATAAAGGCGGGAATCAAACCCCAGGAAACTTTGTCCCATTTGCGAAATATGGATGAAATTATTATTTACATTTGAAAAATAAATCAGTGATCACCAATCAATAACTAACTATAATATAATAATCATCAATCAATAACTAACAATGATATTGATTGATTGATTGATTGATCGATTGATTGATATGATGTTTTCTGGCATCCTGACATCTAAAGTCATTGATGCCGATATTGTTTATTGTAAATAAAAGAAAAAAATTAATATTCAATTGCAATCATATAGGCAAAGATGTCATTTAAAAGTTAAATATCTTTCAGAAGACATGCTTCTGAAATAAAGCTAAAAGTACCAATAGCATGGTAACACACATCATGTCTAAGAATCTTGGCAAGGATGAACCTGCCATCCTCACCTCGAGCCTCAAACAGATGTCCATTTCTTTCACGACCATATGTGGGGCATTCGGTCAACAAATGCCTCTGGCAATGGTACCGAACAGTCGTCGTAATTTGGTTGATGTTGGCCAGCCAGTAAAAACTCATGTGTCAGCCGAGTGTGACCAATGCAGAGATGACAAAAAGTAGTCTCCCACTTTCGGGGCATCCTGTTATACCTCCAAGGGGATATAACATTACTTATTTCTCTCATTTTATTTTCAAGTAAACTATCCCAATGCTGTTGCCAATTATTATTAGTAAAATTCTTAATTTTAGGTAAAAAAATCATTACGGTACTGGGAATGGGATACCTTCTTGGTAGCAACTCTGCTGCAGCATTCTTACCCAGTGAATCTGCCTTCTCATTTCCAGACACACCTACATGTGCCAGAACCCAGAAAAATCGAACTGTTTTACTTTTCATACCAATAATTAAAAACCATTCTAAAATCTTTAAAACTAAAGGAATATTGGAATTAAAAAACTTCTAAAGCTTGGTGACACGTCTTGCATCACTAAAAATAGTAAAATTTCCCTCGTCTTATAACTCTATTTTCTCAATAACTGTTAGTATAACGTATAGTTTGGCCGTAAATATGGAAGCTGATAGAGGAAGTGCACCTCCACAATTAAAAACATTGCTATATACTCCAAATCAAACGCCAGCATCGGATTTGGAGCCATCAGTATATATAACAGTCGATTCCTTATGTTTTGCAACATGTTCCATAAAAAGAGACCTGGCTTCTATGTCAGTCATATTCTTTTTACCTCCAATAAAATGTTTACAAAAAGATACCTAAAATTAAAGATAAACAAATTAACTTCTTTTATGAAAATGTAAAGTAACTCTCATTTTATGACATTTTATATACATTAATAAAAAAAGATAAGGCGATTTCATATTTTGCTTTCTATAGTTTCCTTGTACATTCTATCCAGTGATGAAAATTACTATAAAATTTCCAAATGGTTACTTCTTATTTTTAGTAGTATATTGGAAGCAAAAAATTCTACTGTTTCACTGAAAGTTCATGTCAGTGAACCTCGTAACCAAATTAGTTTCTTTTTCTGTATTGGCTCTCACCCGGTGTCTTGAAAGATGAAGTTGATATTTTTTTCATTATGAGTATGGACCGGAATGGGTCATTTGCCTTAGTTAGATGGGCACTGCGCATCATAAGGAACTGCCTATCCTTTGATGAATCTAGCCAATGAATCCTCTATGGATTTAGTCAGTCAGTTCTGGGCATAGCGAAGGCCAAAGAATCTTCCGGTTTATAAATGCTAAAGAAAAAATTAAAAATTTATAATTGGAATATTAGAGCCACGAATCAGATTGGGAAGTTACAGCAAGTGTAGGATGAATTTATGAGATATATTTTGGATTTCTTGTCATTGGAGGTACTCTTTTCCAGTACAAGGACATCCACAAATATATATGGACCTCACCGTGTTGCAATTACTAAAATCAATTAGATCACATTACCATTTATAAAGAGAAAAGGGGGACTCTGAAGATATAGAAGTGCAGATATTGATAGTGATCACCAGTTCCTCACTGCCACACTGAAATTAAAACTAAAAGCACCCTATAGAAAATTGAGAATACCTAGGTATGATACAATTAAGCTTCTAGAAGATGAGCCCGGAAAAACATTCGCAGTTGAATGCAGGAATCGATTTGCAGTTTTACCGATTTCAAGAGGTGAAGAGCAGACAATTAAGGAAGAATGGTGTGATATTAAGAACATATATTAATTTGTTGGTAGTAAAGTTTTGGGACACGCAGTTACAAGGAGAAAGTCATATATGTCAAATGATACATGGAATACTATAAAAAGGAGACAAAGACAGAAATTGATAGTTGAAACTTTTCGAGGAAGTAATGAAAATTACAAGGTAGAGCATGCTAAGTATTCCAGTACTGGTAGTCAGGTCAAAACAAAAGCCAGGAATAACTGGAGAAAATATTTAGAGACGAAAGCAGACGAGGCTGACAAAGATATGAATTCAGGGAGTGGCTGTGGTGTAAGAATCACTCATAGAATTATTAATGAAATCTCTACGGGGGCAAAGAAGAAGAAGCATATAGCTATAAAAAAGAGAGATGGATTTGTTATAACAACAGAAGGTGAAGAAAGACAACGTTGGATGGAACACTTTATTGAGGTTATGAATAGGAGATACGAAGGAAATAATTTGATTGATATACATGAAGTTGATGAAAACCTAAATGAATTCAAAGTGTTTGAAGTCGAAACTTTCATAAAAAAAATTATAAGATGGAAAGCCCTTGTATACGATAGAATAACTGCTGAGATGACACTGACCTCCAGAATACTTGCAAGATTATTTTTATAGGATGTGGCATGAAGAGGCAAAGCCTGATGGATGGGTGATAGGTGCGTTTGTGAAAATGGCAAAAAAAAAAGGACATCTGACTGATTGCAATAGTTACAGAGGCATATCACTTACGTCAGTTGTCATAAAAATGTATATTGTGCTTATTCTAGAGATATCAGAGAAAAAGATTGATGAAAAGCTGAGAGATGAACAGGCAGGATTTAAAAAAAAAGGTAGAAGTTGTACTGACCAAATTTTTATATTGAGACTTGTACAGCAATACATAGAACATAGAAGTCCAATTTTGATGGCATTTGTGGACTATAAGAAAGCCTTTGATAGTGTGCAACGGTCAATTTTGTGGAGAGTCCTGCATTATTGTGGAGTTCCTCTTAAACATGTGAATTTGATTAAGCCTGTACAGGAGTACAGTAAGTGGAGTCTTATTAAAGGAATTAACAGTGAACAGTGGTGCACTCCAAGGAAATGTGTTGCCACCTATGTTGTTTAGCCTCCTCATAGATTTTGTAATTCGTAGAACAGTTGGAGATGGAGGAAGAGGATTGGACTGGATTGTAATAGGAAATCAGCAGACCTAGATTATGCTGATGATGCTGCCCTTATTAGAAAAACACATAATTTGCAATGCTGGTTTACAAGAATTCATAAGATATCACAGGAAGTTGAGCTCAAGATAAATAGAAGAAAGACAGAGGTGATGAGAACAGAGTATGTAATGGAAGATGCTATATCATTGAAAGGAGAAAGGATTAATAAGGTTAAATCATTTAAGTATTTAGGAACTATGATCTCCAATACAGGGTCTTAAGAAGTAGAGTTTAGTGAAAGATTGATAAAAGTAAATGAGACATTGGCTAGGTTAAGTAAAATTTGGAAATCAAATCGCCAGAAAGTATATCTAAAAATCAAATTATATATCAGTTTAATGTGATCGGTGTTACTGTATGGACATGAAACAATCTCCAACGGATGTAGTAGATTTAAGAACTAATCCATTGGGATTATTTTTGGAGTTGAATGAATGGATAGGGTTATAAATGAAACTATAAGAGAGGTTACCCGAGTGCCTTATGTGGATGAGATCGTGGTGAGTGGTAAATTGAAATGGTTTGGGCATGCTCTATGCACTCCCCAAGAGAGATTAGTTCACCAAACGTTTAAATGGGCTCCACAAGGCACTAGAAGAGTTGGAAGACCCAGGCCTACATGGCTGAGGAATATGAAGCCGGAAGTAGAAGATGATGAATGGAGAGGTTATGAATTAAAAGCTCAAGATAGAGTCGACTGGCGAAATCTAACTGGGGCCATTTGCATCTACAGGCGTCGGAAGAGAGGGTGATGATGATAAGGCCAATCATTATATTGTTAAAATTTACTTCATCTTGTATCACCTTCTAGTTATTTCCTTTGTTGACATTGACTGGTATGTTTCCATTCATGTTCACGTGGCCAGCCATATGTAATCAGGGGTATATCAACTTAATTTAAATACTGTAAATGTCACTTATAAGCGGCAGAGGCAAGGGATAGGGCAATGTCCCCAGGGACCAAACACATACACATATGATCAACATCCAAGCTCACTCCCCACTCGATCTAGTATCAGGGATGGACAATAACTACTAGGAACTCAGCAGGTAAACCTTTCGATTCTCCCAAACTTCACATTCCTAACTCACAGAGACGGTGAGATTGTTAATAGTATTTTTTAAAAAAATTTGAGCCGCTAGCGGGTCTCGAACTTCTAACTCACGAATCGATGTCAGAGACGTAATCCTCAGGCTGTTACAACTCATACCAAAGGAGTTTCTTGTATTACAAGCTCTGGAATTGTTCATGCTGCAGAATTCTATCAGGTAAATCCTTTTTCCAAGTTATTTTGCGCAAGATAACAAGAAAACGAACTTTTAGCACTGCTTGTAGAATTGGTAATGTTACTCCACTATGTAAATGTGTTTGTGGTAGCTCAAGTCCAACTGATTACCTCCCAATTTCCATAACTCCCATATTATCTAAAGTTTTTGAACGTCTTTTGGCAAAACGTCTTAATAGGTTTGCTGAAGGTAATCATCTGTTCCTTAGTTTGCAATTTGGTTTTAATAAAGGCCTTGGAGCATGTTATGCTCTTCTTACAATCTCCAATGCTGTACAGAAATTCCGAGATTGTGGCCAGGAAGTTCGTATGGTTGGCCTTGATTTTAGTGCTGCCTTTGACCGTGTTGATCATGAGGCCCTTGTTTTCAAACTCAAACAGTTGGGAGTAGGTGGATCGTTTCGTAGCATTATCATTGAATTTTTAGGCATTAGATCGCAGAATTGATGTTGATGGGCACCATACTGAATATAAGAATGTGATATCTGGTGTTCCTCATGGTAGTGTTCTTATTCCATTACTTTTCATGTTATATACATTGATATGTGGTTTGGCCTAGAAAAGAAGCTTGTTGCCTCATCTGATGCTACAATCTTTGCATCAATTCTATTGCCTGTATGTAGATTTGGCGTTTCTGAATCTCTTAATGTAATTAGTGCATGGTGCAAATTATGGGGCATGAAGTTGAATCCTAACAAAACTTAAAGTATGATTGTGAGTATTTCAAGGACAGTGGCTCCTCAACATGGATCTCAGCATTGATAATGTTTCTTTAACTCTGTATGAATCTTAAAATATAAGGTTGTGATTCTCGACAGCAAATAAATTTTTAGAAACACGCTAGGTTTGTGTCTTCTTCATTTACACAAAAAAATTGGCTTATTGAGAAAGTCTTTTAAGACTTTCGGTGATTAATCTATTCTGAAGAAGTGTTTGAATTCTTTCATTCTACCTTGTTTCAAGAATTGTTCTCCTGCCTGGTCTTCAGCTGCTGATTCTCATCTTAATTTGCTGGACAGGAACTTACGTTCTATTAAATTTCTTATTCCTGATGTAGATATTAATCTGTGGCACAGTCATTCAGTTAGTTCGCTATGCATGTTGCATAAGATTTTTCATAATTCTGATCATCCTTTACTTTCAGATCATCCCGGACAGTTCCATCCTGTTCATAATAATACTAGGCATGCAGTTAATTCTAATAGTCAGGCCCTCTTTATCATGAGGCACAATACTACACAGTATTCTAGAAGTTTTTTTCCAGCTGTGACCAAGTTGAGGAATGATCTTCCTAATCGGGTAGTTGAATAGATAGAACCTCAAAACTTCAAACTTGCAGCAAATGTTTTTATTTTGAACAGTCTGACATGAGTCTTTTTATAGTTTATGAAATATCTGTTTTGATGTTAGTGTTTTTAAAATATTTTATTATAATTGTTCAGTATTTCTCAGATCGTTTATTTATTTCCTTATATCCTTTCCTCACTGAGCTATTTTCCCTAATGGAGGCTTTGGTATTATAGCATTTTGCTTTTTCAACTAGGGCTCTAGCTTACCTTGTAATAATAATAATAGCTTGGGGGTCAAGCAACTGGTCAACTCAGATCTGATTTCATTCTTTATTTTTTTTAATTCAAATCCAAACAAAGAACATCTTGTATTCTTAACACAAAACGCCGTTAAAAGAATTATCGATCTAAAGAAATTGTTAGGTTAATGCTCTCCAATAGAAATGAATGACACATTGTCACATCATCATAGCTTACATTTTCATTCATTATTGAGAGCATAAATTTCCAATATTGTATTTCATATGTTCATTATGTCACCTCCTTTAATAACAAGTGCTTCGTCCATTATTGATAGCTTACATGATCACTTTATTACTATTAAGAAGTTTTGCCCATCATTTATTGTTTTTAGACGTTTCGTAGATTAATTCGTCCTCCCAAATATGATGGCCATCACACTTCTGTAATATTTCACAACCACCAAGAGCGGACTTGCACGGTAGGTTAATAAAGTTTAGCTAATGGGAGCAATCAGGGAAAGGGAGGTAAATTGGCTCACTTTCTCTCTTACTCGTTGAGTCAAAAGACATTAGTCTTTGTCCCATAAGGATTAAGAGACAAAGGGGGAGTCTGCTTAGCAGACAAAAGGGAGAGAAAATGCGAGTAAGATTCTGCGACCAAGTCTAATCTCTTCCCAGATCAAGGAACAAATCGTAGACGATTGAAGGAAGATATAAATTCTTCGGCAGGAATAAGAATCCTCACTGGGCTTTCCCTGACATGATGCAGTTCCTAAAAACTTAATTATGTGGATCCATTTCCCCTCCTTATTTTCTTTTTCTTTCTTTCAGTCTATGATTTACGCACAAAGGTTCACGGTCGAGCAATAGCACTTGCAAGGGCGCCTCTAGTGTTTTGTAAGGCATTTTATGTCTTTTTTTAAATATCTGGTATAAAAAAAAAATTATATTTCTTTCAGTGAATAGAAATACTGTTGTTATTTTCTATAATTATTGAGATGGCTATTGAAGCTCAACCGATTCACATTCTTTCCGATATTCATGGCCAAAAAAAAAAAAAAAAAAAAAAAAGGATGTTTACATCCTTTTCCATATTTTCACAAATGTTACAGTTTATTGTCTATTTGAATATTTTGCCTTAATGTATTTAATCTTGCTTTGGAATATAACACTGATGCAAATGTATTGTCATATATTTGTTCTTTAATTTCTTTCATCCACTTCCTATATATTGCTAAGCTCGCTTTACATTTCAAGTTTTATGTATATTTTTCAGTATCCCCCTTCCTGGTTTCAGCTTTCAATTCTGCCATCGTCAGACCTTATGTCGAGGATTAACGCTTGTAAATACTTTGCTGGTTGTTTCCGCCTTCTCGTTTTTTTTTTTTTTTTTTTTCTTGTGGGTCCCAAGTTATTGTTTTCAATGTCACTTTTTTGTCATTCAGGGTATTGTTAATGTGATGCAGCTTCCCATCTATTACCCTCGTTTTCATAGAAGATGCTCCTTTCTCTCCCCTTAATGTAGTATTATCTGTAATTTTAGTAGCACCTAATATTTTCTTATGTACCCCAATCTCTATCCTTTGAAGTATTTTCAGGTTCTGTAAAGTTTACCATATTTAATCCATACAAAATAGATTTTACGCGATGCTTTTCCAAAACGTTTTTCCGACTAATACTATATTACATCCTTTCTCTGTGATTTTATTTGTTGGGTTAGCTAGCTTTTGTGTTTTTCTATCATTTCTCTTTTCTGTGTTTTGAATACGTTACTGAGACTTTATTTTAATCCCTAGGTATGTTAAATTTTTCTTTATTTTGATTCCCTCTATGATCTGGCTTATCTTTCATATTATATATCGTATTACACTTCTCTTTATTTCTTACCCATATTTTTCCTGTTTCCACTAAAAGCGGAATGTTGCGATTGGCATTCTTTGTATCCTCTGTTATCACCAAGGCATCTTCTGTAAAGAATAATGATACTATCTCTACTAAATTATTTCTAAAACCGTTTATTTCCTTTGCTATTTTCATTATAATTATATATTTAATTAACTTAACAGTCAAGTAGATGCTATAGACCACTCTTTTATCCCCCTGGTAACCTCAATTTCTTGTTCTATACCTTCCCGTAAGTCAATATTGGTTGTGTCCTTGGTAAATGTTTGCAAAAGCATTTACAATTTTGCAATTTTATCAATACCTCCCTTTATACAGAGTTGAAGACTTTACTAAAATCTATAGCAGTTACTATGAGGGGTTTCTTATTCCAATAGTTCTCTTCTACACAGCACTGTAGGATAAAGATGTCTTCTAGTTTTCCTCCTCCTGTAAATCCATCTTGGTATTCATTCCTACTCATTTATTCTTGGGTAATTTTCTATTCCCTCTTCCATCATCATCATGAATATCTTAAATGAAATATTAAATAGTCATAGGTATTATGTGTTTTGCCACTGGTCTCCTTTTCTTTTCAATAATTTTACCTCTTCCAATTATTTTGTATTTCTTCTTTATCTAAAACTTTTGGGTAGCATTTCTGTCGGGTTTCAAGACATTTTTTTTTTCCTAGAGCCTTGTAGAGCTCGGGTTTAAGGCCATCCGGTCCTACCGTTTTCTTTGCCTTTAATTTTCTCAGAGAGTTCTTTATTTTTTGTTTTGTGATTGTCGCGTTTTCCATTGGTTTTATTACTGATTTTGATTTTATTACAAGGTCAAAGTGTTCTCTTAGTATTTCTGAAATGTATTATATATATATATATATATATATATATATATATATATATATATATATATATATATATATATATATATATATATCTATATATATATATCTATATCTATATATATATAGATATATATATATATATAGATATATATATATATATATATATATATATATGTGTGTGTGTTTGTATATATATATATATATATATATATATATATATATATATATATATATATATATATATATCTTTTATGCTCTCATGCAGATGTAGTTTATTTTCATATTATATGTGGGTTTCCCCATTTCAAACTATGTCTATTTAATTCTAATCTTTGCAGTACAGTATATGGTTTTTCAAGTATCTGTGTAATTCTTCTTTTGCTTCTTCATTACTGTATTATCTTATTTCTTTGTTCACCGTAAAAGATTACTACATTATTATGGATTTTCTGCTTTTTCCTTATTTTGTTTGTTTTCCCAAAGTTTTTATTCATGTCTCTTTTTATTTCTTGTGTTACCTTTTGTTCAAATATATTAATTTTATTTATCAATTCTTGCACTTCTCTCCTTATTTGGCCAAATATATCTTGTAATTTTCTTTAACAGTTTTTTTATTTCTTTTCTTTCCGTTTAGTTCCTTCCTTTCCATTATTCCCCTTCTTATTTCATCATTCATCCAGGGTTGCTCCTGTATCCTTTTTTTATCATTGTACTTGAGTAATTGATGTTCTACGGGTTCTTTTATCATTAGGTCAGTTCCTTCTATTCTATCTCTTTGTCTATTCTTTACTATTTTTTTCTACTCTTGCAGCATATTCCTATAATCTCTTTTCATCTGACCTGAAGTATTTTACTTATTCCAATCTTCCTTTACTAAAGTTTTTGTTCTGCTCTATCTTGCATTCTAGTTTGAGGGTGATCAGAATAAGTATTTTTAAATTAGTTTTAGTGTGATTCATTTATATTTGCTGGAAGTGAACTTATTACAATAGTTTCTTTTGTCGAACCTAACAACAAAACCAAGTGCCCCATTGGCTACTATTAAGTCCAAGAGTCCGTGTTTTACGTAAGGTAGGGCAATCCAAAATGAACGAACGAACAAAGGATTAAGTCATAGAATCGGCTGGTCAGAGATACGTTCGATATTCAATGTTAATAACTATAATTATTTCCCTAATTTTTTGTTGTTTGTCACACCTTTTTTGTTGTGATCTTTCCCTAGTGCGAGCCTCTCTACATCCTAAATCTCCTGATCGTTCATAGTATCCCAATTTTGCTAGCTTAAAAATTTTACATGTCCATTAAAGTCCCTCCAATATTATAATGGCTTCTTTTTCATGTTTCTCATATTTTTTTTTTCACATTCTTGTCTTGGTGTTCTATTGTTAGTTTTTTTTTTCCTTCGGTATATCCTGTTGAAAATTAAACCAACAATGATTTGAGAGTATAATTATGTCCTTGCTTTCAGTTTCTATCTTTTCTATTACTATCTCTGTAGAGTACCATTAAACTCCCTTCCATTTTATCATTTATATCCTTCATGCTTTCTAGATGGCTAACGCCTTTGCTTAAGTTAAATATATCTTTTGATGTGTTTTGGTCAAGCAAAAAACTATATTTTTACTATTCAACTCCATTTCAACTTTCATCAATTTTAGTCTTGTTACAGATAGATCTTCAGGTTTCCTTCTATTTTATGGTTATATTTTCCTCTTTTTTTACAATTGTATGACTTCTTGGCTCTGGCGAAAATTTTCCTTTTTATACAATTTTCCTTTCTTTATGCACCCTCCTTCTTCACCCTTTTCTTTGTTTTTAGTTCTTCCTTTTGGCACATTTCATGCTCTCTAGTGCTATAAAGATTCCACTCTCCCTGTTTTCGATAATCCTTTAGATTCTTAGCCTTTCCGATAATTGGCCGTTTTACCCTTTCACTTCTCATTTTGATTTCGGTCGGTTTGGCTACCGGGACACACTCACAGATGTGTACAAATTGCATGCATATCTCTATGTGTTAGAATGTGTATTTATATATATATATACACATATATATATGTAATATATATATATATATATATATATATATATATATATATATATATATATATATATATATATACATATGTGTATGCCTGTGTGTGCATATATGTGTTAAATATATGCAAAACGAAATTTATATCTTAGTTGGATCTAGAATTTTGAGACATCTCTCCGGAAAATCTGTTGTCCTCGGGTTTCAGGAAAAGACAAAAACAATATTTACGTTTTTCTATTTATTATTTGGTTTCGAACCACTTTTTTTTTACTATTCTTTACCAGGAATTTTTCTTTAATATAGTGTATAAAAGTAAAAATTCAAAATATGAATGCGTTTGACAACTTGGAAATTGATTAACAAGTATTCTTAAAGAAAAACTAAGATTCTTTGAAATGGAAAATTTTAAGAATAATTTTGAACTAAATGAATGATTTTCCCAAGACTTCACAGAATGTCATGGCCGATCTCATAAGTTTCCCCTATCTTCAACGAACATTACATTTATTGGTGAATGAGACAGGTTCGCATTGCGCTTTGAAATTCTAAATTACACACAGCACAACCGTAGATGTACATTACCAAGAGTGTAAGAACAGTGAGGGAAGTAAACTCCAATGAATAAGTAGTGGTCAATCTTTCAACAAATTCATATGGAGAGCGAACGCTTTGAGATACGAGCTTTTTTTATATATACATGCGAGCTGTTAATAGGTGTTGCTGTTTCAATAGAATGAATAGTAAACAAAGAATGATACATTCTAGAGGGTTTCTAATGCAAGACGTGCTTTATGTTTTGTAATGTATTTTCAAATATGTTGGTAGATTTCATACGTCAGTGGAAATTTCGGTTTGACCTAGAACTAACACATTAAGCGGGTAGTGTTTGTATATACGTATGTGTGTGCACGTGTGAGTGTGTTAAACTATTTAATATTTAGGTAAAAAAAGCTCCAATGCAAGAGTTTAGATATTCCATTTCTCACAACTTTATATATTATTTGATCTTATTTGTTGGTATTAGTTAAGAACACGTCATTATCAAAACAACATTGTCTCATTTCTTAATTCCTGGAATGGCACACCAAAATTTCCTTCCAAACTTCTTAGACTCACGAACCACATAAATAGTGTTTTTCGGTAAAACTATGATAATATAAAATAATGTGTAAGAAGTTGTCGCTGTGGCGAATGGTTTTTCAAACGCAGCTTCAGTATTTTTCTGCAATGCAATAATATCTAGTTTCTATGTTGTCAGTCTGAGATATACCGTTAGAAGGGCAGAAAAAATAGCCAGTAAAATGAATATCGCAGCTTACTTGTATATTTAAGAATCTACTTTACACACATCTAAAACGATAGAAATATATATAATTCTCTGTGAATCGCTACCGAAGACGCTATAGTATATTTCTCAAAATAAATCCATGAGCTATACTAAAACTATTCAACATTTGACAGCGAATAAACTACCACATTATTATTATTATTATTATTATTATTATTATTATTATTATTATTATTATTTGCTAAGCTACAACCCTAGTTGGAAAAGCAGCATGCTATAAGCCCAGAGGCCCCAACAAGGAAAATAGCCCAGTGAGGAAAGGAAATAAGGAAAAATACAATATAAGAATAGTAACAACATTAAAATAAATATTTCCTATATAAACTATAAAAACTTTAACAAAACAAGAGGAAGAGAAACTAGATAGAACAGTGTGCTCGAGTGTACCCTCAAGCAAGAGAACTCTAACCCAAGACAGTGGAAGACCATGGTACAGAGGCTATGGCACTACCCAAGACTAGAGAACAACGGTTTGATTTTGAAGTGTCCTTCTCCTAGAAGAGCTGCTTACCATAGCTGAAGAGTTTCTCCTACCCTTAACAAGAGGAAAGTAGCCACTAAACAATTAGATTGCAGTAGTTAACCCCTTGGGTGAAGAAGAATTGTTTGGCAATTTCAGTGTTGTGAGGTGTATGAGGACAGAGGAGAATCTGTAAAGAATAGGCCAGACTATTCGGTGTCTGTGTAGGCAAAGGGAAAGAACCATAAGCAGAGAGAAGGGTCCTATGTAGTACTGCCTGGCCAGTCAAAGGACCCCATAACTCTCTAGCGGTAGTATTTCAACGAGCGGTTGGTGCCCTGGCCAACCTACTACAGTACGTTTCTGGCAACTTAAGATTCTTAACCATTATATTTTTATCTAGGTCTAAGGAAGTGATCTTTAATCTATCCTAAGATTATTTTAAAGATGCGTATTATCCTCGAAACCCTCACAGGCTACTTCAAAAAAAAAAAAAAAAAAAAAAATCCTGAGACCTTTTATCTCGTAATTGCAATGCCATCTCCCCTATATAAATAAAGAACAAGTGTCTTAGTGTATATGTACTTATAAATATAGGTAGGAGAGGGAGTAGTCATACCCTGGTGAGAGGGAGTATCCCAAGATGTGCACTCGGAAACCACAACTGCCGTGTCGTAGTAATGAAATGGGGACGTAGTAACAAGGGTTGAATCTGTGTGCATATCCCTATGAATATTTAGTCGTCACTTTTGACGGGTGGTGTACACTAGTTCCTTCATAAATCGTACCAACCCATTTATTATCCATATAATAATAATAATAATAATAATGATAATGATAATAATAAAGGTTACCTACAACCAAATAGTAATACAGGTTTAACAAAGAAACGAGCAATATTGTACAGTTGCCATTTTGAGTATTTGTCTTATAGCCATTCTTATTTTTCATCAACATAACCAAGTTATCCAACAATCAGATTGTATGAGTTATTATTAGGTCCTCTTACATTTTTACTTTCAGTGGAGGGGAACAGACATCGGAGTAATTAATCTGAAATCCAATATTTTCGAGAGAGAGAGAGAGAGAGAGAGAGAGAGAGAGAGAGAGAGAGAGAGAGAGAGAGAGAGAGAGAGAATTATTTTTCTTCAGGACACTTAATATAACTCAAGTGATTATTTCAACCCTGGGATTTCTTAAGTTTGTATTTAGTTGTCTCATGAATAAATATTTTCTTATTAATTTTCCTAAAAGAAATGTAGTTTTGTAGATGACATTTACAGATACGTTTTCCTCTTCCTTTTGTCTCTCAATAAATGCCCTAAAAAGAGTCCTTTATGACAGTATTGCCTGTAATACCAGGTCATCCTAATACATCAGTCAATCTTAGAGGGAATAGAAACCTGTAAGAATAACATCGTTATAATTCGGTAAATTTCGTAAGGCGCAACCATTGTAAACTTCGAACAAGAAACGGATTATTTTATTTTAGAAACGACTAAACAAGAAATACTTTATCATCAAAAACACATATTTTGAACGTCATTTCTTATCATCAGTCGGCTCTTTGGAATTACATAAAATTATTTTCAGTTTATAATTAACTTCCGGAAAGAGAAATGCTCATTACACGTCGTTTTGGCCAACGGAATTACCGTATTCATCGTTTGAACTTGAACGGGAACATTTTGTATTTTCGAATTTTCGAATCTTTTGGTCTCAATAATCCCGGTATTGTTGGCAGTACTATAATCCCTTTTGATGATATCCCTGTGCAGTTGGATGAAAGGACATTCATTTTCATGGTCTTTCTATTATTCATTCATATTTTGCTTTTGTATTAATACTTTATTTGTTATTTTTGTCGTTGAATTCCCCTACACTTTTTGAAGTACCTGTCAGAAATTATCAAGTAATGCAATACTTATCGAGAATATATAGTTTTTCTTTGGTGGACTTGAGTGTCTGTGAAAATTATGAGCATCGAAAGTTATAAGATTTATTCCGTTACCTTCTTTTGTAATCGGTTTTTTTTTGGGGAGGATCTGAGTAAATTAACTTCGTTGGATACTATCAAAACAGGTAATTCTTTGCTTTCAAGTATTCTTTTTGTTTGAGTTTGATCTTTAGTACGAAAATAACAGTTTTCTGTAAGTATGTGTTAATATTTTTCCATTAAATATTTCGATTGTTATTTGAACCATCTTGTTGATAGGATACTCGCCTCAAAGTTCTTGTTTCCCTCTCTTAATTCCCGTATTTTCTAACCCTTATTTAGCTTAACTTCCCTTGCCATTTTCCCTCCTTGTTCGTCCCATTTCCCTGGTTTCACCCTTTGCTTCCATTCCTACTTGTCTGCATTGCTAAGGCTACTCACGAAAAGGATTTTCTTTAGACTATTATTTTCTAGGTTCATCAGGGGCAGAACTCTGTTGGGGTTTTCAGAACACAAAGAAATAAACAGAAACACGAAAAGACAGAAAGAAAGTTTTCCACAGAAAGGAATTACCTGGTTCTTCTTGCGTTTATTTTTATTTCTTCACTTTCCGTCCGGCCCATTATCATTATTATTATTATTACTTGCCAAGCTACAACCCTAGTTGGAAAAGCAGGATGTTATATGCCCAAGGGCTTCAACAGGGAAAATAGCCCAGTGAGGAAAAGAAACAAGGAAAATCTACAAGAGAAACTCAATAACAATAACAACATTAAAATAAATATTTTACATGTAGACTATAAAAATTTAAAAATAACAAGAGTAAGAGAAACAAATTAGAATAGATCCCGAGTGTACCCTCATTCCTAAAAATGATTTCCATACAAAAATGACATTAAATACTCCACTTCTTTTTATAAATTCAATTGATCTCTCTTTTACCTCATTCCCCTAAGACTGGATTGTGGGCGACAAAAAAAAAAAAAAAAAAAAAAAAAAAAAAAAGTGCTGGATCAGAAATGAACCCCTTGTGCAGCGGCTTCCTATACCTATTCAGAAACCTCATCAGTAATAAGTCGAAGTCCTTTCACATTTGTCCAAAAAGCACTTTGTGTCAAGGACGTTTTTTTCTTAATTGTGAGCTACAATTGTTTTTGAAGGTGCTACCATTAACTTTCAAGATTCAAGCCTTTTGTAAAGAAAATATTTTGTGTCGTTACATTTGATAGTTTTCTGTTCAACCCAAATGCATTTATTTTTCATTATACCTGAAAAAAAAATCAATAATGATATCCGGCTGCTAAAATCAACCCATATACCGAAGATGAAAAAGCTACTTCGATGAAAAAAACTTAATCACAACAGTAATTACATACCTCAATAACATATGTTCCTCTACCTGTCGACAGGAAAATTTCTCCAGCATTGGTGGTTACTAAGATATGATGAAATAATTATTGTATTTCCTGGTTAGACCCTTATTTCAAGAGAAGAACAGCAGTGCAAAACCGTTAAATTTACATCTCTGAAAAGGGCATCAAATATATATAGTAATCACAGTGTTATCTATTATTATCTTTCATATATGGCTGAGGACTATGAAGCGCGAAGTAAGAGATGATGAATGGAGAAGTATTTAATAGAGACGACTGGCGAAATCTAACGGAGGCCCTTTGCGTCAATAGACGTAGGAGGAGATGATGATATATATATATATATATATATATATATATATATATATATATATATATATATATATGTATGTATATATATATATATATATATATATGTATGTATATATATATGTATATATATATATATATATATATATATATATATATATATATGTATATATATATATATATATATATATATATATATATATGTATATACATATATATATATATATATATATATATATATGTGTGTGTGTGTGTGTGTGTTTATATATATATACATATCTACATTTATACCGAATATATATACATATATATATATATATATATATATATATATATATATATATATATACTTACGAAGCTGGTCTGACATAAGAGTACAGTAGATTATTTCATTCACATATTTTATTTGTGTACTTAAGAGATGTATAGCCAGGTCGTAAGGTAAGTTCCATTCATGTAGGATTAAGAATTGTATGTAAATTACATAAGACTTTCTTCATTCCTTTCGTTGTATTTTCATTTAGTTCCGTATATGTAAATTTACGTTATTTTAAAAAGTTAACTTTTCATTTCACGTAGTTTGGTTACAAAATCTCAAGTAATATTTTTAAAATGTATGCTGTATGACAAATGCTAGGGATTGCATCATGTTCCCACGTGGTTGGCAAATGCATGAAAATTCTAGTCTAAAGTTTATTTTTTTTTTTCTATATTGTGAGAGGAGATGGGCGTAGTTAGCTGAGAGAGTTGCCTTGCAAGCGACAGTAGTACCCTACTTCCATAATACCATGACCCTGCTAGACCATTCCCCCATACTTCCATATAGCCGTACTAGAAGATTCTAGAGTGAATTAAGTTAATATATAAGGACCTAGCAATGCATTCTAACATCCCACAAGATTTGTGCTTCCACCAGCCTCTATCCAGCCATTACGTGCATAGTGTCACCTCTCAATCAAGCATATTGTTTTTTCTCAAATGTTAATAATGTATAGAGTTTGTTAAAACATTTGGTAATTTTGATTTTGAGTGAAGTGAAGTGAGAATTATAGTAAATTTATATTATAAAGTTTATTTTTCAACTTGCCTAGTGTAATTAGGTTAACCTATGAAGTGTATTCACTTTTGCTTAACCGTTTAGGAGTATCAATTAATTATATGTAAGTGTAATTCTGATTTATTTTCTATAAGTGTTAAAGTGTCATTTATTCATTAATTATCGAAATTAAGTATTTTCACAAATTGATTTATAGCGAAACACATGATTGTATAATTTTCTCGAAGTATCATTCTTTTGTCTTAGTCTGAGGTCTAGTTCAGATTTAAAATTTCAAGTGATTTATTTTGGGTGTTACTTAGTTTTTGATTTGTAATTATTTATAGAATATATTTATTTTTGTAAAGTGTGCATTATTTTGATCTCCAATAATTATTTCAAGGCTTTGCTGGTATCCCCTGATTAAGAACTGAAGTAAGAGGCTGATTTAAGAATAGTTCCTATTAAAAGTAATGTAATCACCCAGTTTTGTTTTGAATGCAAAGTAAAGAGACTTTTAGATATTCAGTGTTCCTATATATATATATATATATATATATATATATATATATATGTATATGTGTGTGTGTGTGTGTGTGATGTGTGTGTGTGTATATATATATATATATATATATATATATATATATATATATATATATATATATATATATATATATATATATATACATATATATATATATATATATATATATATATACATTATTGTCTGGGAGTGGCGTATTATTCTCAGAGCTTGGAGGTTTTCTATTGTGTATCAAATTATGTAATATAAAGCAGGTGAGTTTCGGAGCTCAAAAATTTACGTAGTTCGCTAGTCGTAATATATATATATATATATATATATATATATATATATATATATATATATATATATATATATATGTTTGTGTGGGTGGGTAGTGTATTTCCTCTAATTGTAATGTAACTCTTTTATATACTTTGTTAATAGGCCACTATAAGAAACAAAGAAATCCAACTAATTAATGTATTCCAACCAAAACACATTGACCCTTACCTCGGTGGAAATAAACCGAGATAAGGAGCAATGTGTACTGGTCGAAATGTACTGATTAATTTAATTTCCTTTGTGTCTTTTGTAAGCTTTTTAAAAAAACACACGTATGTATGTATGTATGTATATATATATATATATATATATATATATGTGTGTGTGTGTGTGTGTGTGTGTGTGCATATATAAACACACACGCACATGCACACACACACACACACACATATATATATATATATATATATATATATATATATATATATATATATAAATATATATATATATATATATATATATATATATATATATATATATATATATATATATATATATATATATATATATATATATATATATACATGTATCATCATCCTCATCATCTCCTCCTACGCCTATTGACGCAAAGAGCCTCAGTTAGATTTCGCCAGTCGTCTCTATCTTGGGCTTTTAATTCAATAATTCTTCATTTATCATCTACTTCCCACTTCATTGTCCTCACCCATGTAGGCTGGGTCTTCCAACTCTTCTAGCATCTTATGGAGCCCAGCTGAATGTTTGGTGAACTATTCTCTCTTGGGAGTGCGAAGAGCATGCCCAAACCATTTCCATTTACCCCTCATCAGGATTTCATCCACAAATGGCACTCAAGTAAGTTCTCATATAGCTTCTTTTCTAATCATGTACTGCCATTTAACTCTCAATATACTTTTGAAGGCTTTGTTCTCAAATCTACTAGTCTGATTTTTTTTATGTAATTTCAAGCGCTTTGATTTCCAAATTTTACTTAATCTAGCCACTGTCTGATTTGCTTTTTCAAGCTTTAACTAAACTAATTATAAAGACCCTGTATTGAAGTTCATAGTTCCTGAATACTTGAATGGTACTACCTCATTAATCCTTTCTCCTTACAAAGATATTCCATCTTCCATTGCACACTCTGTTCTCATCATCTCTGTCTTTCTTCTATTCATCTTTAGCCCAACCTCTTGTGATATTTCATGCATTCTAGTAAGCAAGCTTTGCAAACCATGGGGTGTTCTGCTAACAAGAACAGCATCATCAGCATACTCTAGGTCTGTTAATTTCCTATCACCAATCCAGTCCAATCCTTCTCCACTATCTCCAACTGTTCTACGTATTACAGAACCCATGAAGAGGATAAACAACATAGTTGACAACACATTCCCTTGGAGTACTGCACTGTTCACTGGTAATACATTTGATAAGACTCCATTAACATTAACTTTGCACTTGCTAATCTCATGAACAGACTTAATCAAATTCACATATTTAAGAGGAATTCCATAATAACGCAGCACTCTCAACAAAATTGGCCGGTGCACACTATCAAAGTCTTTTTCATAGTCCACAAATGCCATCTAAAGTGAGTCTATATTCTATGCATTGCAGTACAACCTGTCTCAAAAAAAAAAAAAAAAAAAAAAAAAAAAAAGTCAGTGCAACCTCTACCTTTTCTAAATCCTGTTTGTTCATCTCTCAGCTTTTCATCAATCTTACTCTCCAGAATAAGCATACTCTGTTTCGATAACAACTGAGGTAAATGGCATGCCTCTGTAATTACTGCAATCAGTCAGGTCTCCTTTTGTTGCCATTTTAACCAACACTTCTAACTCCCAATCATCAAGTTTTGCCTCTTCATACCACATTCTACTAATTAATCTTGAAAGTATTCTGGGAGCTACTTCATATTCGGCCAGTATCATCTAGGCAGTTATTCCATTGTATCCAGGGGCTTTCCATCTCTTAAGTTTTTTAATGATAGCTTCCACTTCAAACACACTGAATTCATTCATAGGCACATGAAGGTCTTCATCAGCTTCAGGTGTATCAATTAAATTATTCCCTTCGCATCTCCTATTCATAACCTCACTAAAGTGTTCCTTCCAACGTTATCTTACTTCATCTTCTACTGTTATAACAGATATATCTCTCTTTTTGATTGGTATATGCTTCTTCTTCTTTGCCCCGGTCGAGATTTCATTAACAGTTCTATGAGCGATTTTTATATTATAGCCACTCCCTGAATTCATAGCTTAGTCAGCCTCATCTGCTTTACTGTCTAAATATTCTCTCCAGTCATTCCTGGCTTTTCTCTTCACCTCACTAACAATACTGGAATACTTAGCATGCTCTGCCTTGTAATTTTTATTACTTCCTCGAAAAGTTTCAGCAATCAATTTCTGTCTTTGTTTCCATTTTA
>NC_090752.1:80324105-80336605 GCF_036898095.1 Palaemon carinicauda
TTTCCATCCAGTGTATGAACGAAGGCGCTCAAAGTCCATATACTGAAAGAAGTTCAGTGATGAAGCAATCTTTCTCGGATCATGGCCTGCGGGAGTACTGTCCGGATCCGCTCTACGAATAAAGTAGGTGAGCTTCGCCCTTAGTTGTTTTAGGGATAGATTTGATCCAGAAGTTTCTCCTTTAAAGAGCTGTCCTCCCCTGAAGTCTGAAGTTCTACGAAGATAGACCTTTAGACACTCTACAGGACATAGAGAGACATCTTCCTTCAGAGGGCAGATTTTCCAGGGACCCCACCTCTTAGTGGGTAGCTCGTTTTTAGCGAGAAAGGATGGATCAGGAAAGAGATTCAGTTCTTCCACTGCCTTAAACTGAATGTGACCCTCATCTCTGGATAGGGCCACTATTTCACTAACTCTAGCCCCAGAGGCGATAGCAAACAGAAAAATAACCTTTTGGGTTAGATCCTTAAGAGAACAATCTTCATTGTTCACAGATGAGGCATAATGTAAGACCTTGTCCAAAGACCAAGAGATGGGCTTTGGTGGTACTACGGGCTTAAGCCTAGCACATGCCTTTGGTATCTTATTAAAGATTTCATTTACAAGATCCACTTGAAAGGCATATAGGAGAGGCCTGGTCAAGGCTGACTTGCACGTATTTATCGTATTGGCCGCCAGACCTTGGCTATAAAGGTGGACAAAGAAGGACAGACAGAAGTTCATTGAAATTTCTTTCGGTCCTTTTGCTTTGACAAACGCAACCCACTTTTTCCAGGAAGACTCATATTGTCTTCTAGTTGACTTGGCCTTGTATTCTTCTAAGAATTCTATATTGCCTTCTGAGATCCCAAACCTTTTTCTAACCGCTAGAGCGAGAAAATCAGGAAATGAAGGGTTTGGGTTCTCTGTGATAAAACAAAGGCAGCCAATTTCTGAACCTTCGGAAATATACCTAGGATCAGAGCTAGGACCAGCCTCATCTAGTCTATCAGCTCCACTAGAGGATCCTCGTATGGGGCTATATAGCGAGGTAGTTTCTTGAAGACGCTCGTGATGAAGAGGTCGAATTGCAGTTCCGGGATTTGTTCCCATCTGGGAGGGAATATGTCTGCGTCCATGGACCATTCCAACTCTATCGGTTTCGATCGAAATAGAGTATCCACCGTCACATCATGGATCAGTTGTAAATGAACTGCTGGTAGGTGACATCCCTTTAAGAGAGGGATGGGTAACTTCACCAAGACTGTATGAGACGTTCGATTGTGACGTCTTATTATCGCTTCGGTGTCCCAGATCAGTCGTAGGGAGTCTGATCTGTGTGGAGGGGGCTTCTCCACCCATGAAAGGACCAGCAGAGTCTTGGGACTTTTCTGCTCTAATTTTTGTTAGAGAAGCGATTAAAGAGGGACCGATCTCAGTCTTTTTTTATCTCTTCAAGCATTTGATGCGTGTTTTCTCCAAGCTCTTAACGCATCTTTCCGGTGTGCCCTTAGCACCAGGTTTGTCGCTATTGCGAACTGGGGAAAGTTTAGCGCTTTCTCCTGTTGGCATTTTGGAAATCTGACAGATTACCTGAGTCTCTTGACATACCTCGCGAGCTCCTTTTATATTCCCAAAGGAAAGGAGAGTTGATGTGACTGAGGGCTTTGATGGTTTTTTAACCATCGAAACTCTGAGCTGGAGAAAGTCGAGACTTCTAGAAGCTTATCTTGCATCCGTGATGTCCCGGGAACCGGGTCATCTCTTTGAATGCACATTGGCCAGATACTTCGGGTGCTGCCCACTCCAGCCTCTCGATCAGGTATATTAATACCTGAACTATTTCTAGGCTTGACTTTGACGTGATTAAGTTCGTCTATCCTTTGAAGATACTTAGGACTGTGAGTCCGACACGTATCTTTCCTAGGATGAATGTTACTCTCTGTAACATGAATTCTATATAGGAGGAAGGGGGGTGGTTGACTGAAAGGTTCTGAAGGACACCTTTCAGGTCTGACAAGATTACGAACACCCCTAATTGGAACAAGGTCCATATGTTCAGAAGGATTAACATTCAGAACTTGCTGTTTTTTATGAACTTGTTGAGTTGCGACAAGTTCAGAATGACTCACTTATATCTTGAGTCCTTCTCGTGAACACAAAACAGCCTTCCCTGGAACTCGATGAGCTATAGTTTTCTTACCACCTGTATTCTCTATAGCTCTCAGGTATACTCCTCCAGGAGGGTTTTGAACTGTAGACGAAGGTAAGGAAATGATGGTAGGGACATTTCTGTTTCCCATCAATGGCTCATCTTGAATAGGCTTTGGACCGAAGGATCGAAGGCCCTACGATCCTGAGGGAAAGTTCCTCCTAGCCGAAGCGTCTTTATGCTTCGAGTAGTCAGTAGGCTTAGACTTTTGACCATCTGCCTGTAGCACCGTGGTCACTGGAATAGTGGGATGTTGTTGAGCAGTCCTGATATTTCCAGCATTTTCGATCTTCTTTTTAGGTTGGGGACCCACAACCACAGAAGATTTTCTCTTTGAAGGAATGCCCCATTTTTGGAGAAGACTTATGTTCTCCATGGTGGCGTTCTTAATTACTTCCTTAATGACCTCGTGTGGGAAGATGTCTTTACC
Organism: Palaemon carinicauda; assembly: GCF_036898095.1. Lineage (NCBI taxonomy): Eukaryota > Metazoa > Arthropoda > Malacostraca > Decapoda > Palaemonidae > Palaemon > Palaemon carinicauda. Next base: position 80,326,727 of record NC_090752.1, read on the forward strand.
CCAGATGTTGGAAGATATCAGCTTCCTTGTTTCGTGTTTCACTGTTGCATCAGCGAACACAAACTCTCTACATGCTCTCTTAGCCTTCATAAAGGCGTAAAAGTCCTTCACCAAGATAGCCATATGCATTTTGGCTATGACCATGAACATGTCTGGGGTACTTTCGTAGGTTGAACACAACTCTATGTAGTTTTGGAGAGAAAGGGATGTTGCAAGTCTCTCCTTTGACTCCTTTTCATTACACAAGAGTAACTCAGACAATTTAGGGAGACATACCTTGATTTGTCGACTTGCGACGTCCTTGTCTAATTTTCCTACTGAAAATGTCAAATGGACTTCCTTCCAATCCTTTTCCTGTCCAGGAAAAGCTGGTGACAAAGGCTTGCACTCATCGAGTGTGGGACATGGCTTACCCGCCTCTACCGCTTTGGCAATAGAAGTAAATGCCTTCCCCATAAAGGGGAATGAGAGTGAAGTAGGAGCAAGAAAGGAAGGGTGTCTGTTATTCAGTGAGAATACCTTCGATTCTGAATAACCCGCCTTTCTTAGACTACCTGAAAGGATAGTCTGTGCCTTATCATGGTCGAGAATCAAGACCTCCTTTGGTTCCGTTCCTTTTCTTGACTTTGGTTCGTACTTCAGTCGAACCCTACAATTAGGGAAAGCATCAAAGCTTGGCCAAAATTGAATTTTGTCCAAAGAAACAGCACCTATCTTCTCTGAGATGTAGAGATTGCCATTTGAAATCGGCATCTGCTCTGCAAACCTCCAGGGATTGGTTATGGAGCATGTTGGTAGGTCTTGATTCATGGGTCGTTTGACTGACCCCTGGGGAGCGACAAGAGAAGCTTTACGAGGCTCTATCTTGCGTGTTACTTCCTGCTTTTCGTTTTGTTTACGAAAGCTCTCTATTTGATTCTTCAGCTGGATACATAATTGTTCCACATTATCCAATAGAGGAGTAGAAGACGAAGCTGTCGACATCGATGGCTCTATAGCCGGCATAGGTGGAGGAAATTCCGACACAACATTTTCCTCTTCTACCCTGGGGCACTTCTTGCCCTTAATCCCAAAGGTTTTCTGGCCGTCAGGGGATGTAGTTGGCCCCTGAGGCACTACTGTTTCCTCACTTGCTTCCGGAAATAGTAGCTTACGCATCCTATCATTAGGTAGGAAAGGTCCCGGAGAGATCTTTTGAAAGCCTCTCACCCAGTTGCGTAATTTATATTGAGCTGTATCTCTAGTCTCCGTAGACTTGGGATTTTCAAAACCTTCGGACATTAATGTCCGACAAATATTGCAAACCTGTGGGTTCCAATAATGTATGGATCCGGAAATAATATTGCAGGGGGCATGAAACCTGCAAGTATTATGACCGTAAAAATACTTACTCTTGGCCTTGCAGAGGACTGCAGCACAAGGTATCTGGTGTTCCTCCTGTAAAGAAAGGAAAACCAAATGAGTATACAATGGATTGTCTCCTTGATAATCAACATGCAAATGTCATTTACAATAGAGTATCTTAGGATAGTAAGCTATAAAGGGATAGTAGGAGATACATACTTGTGTACCCCTGTGAGCAAATGCTGTTACCTCCCCTCAGTATTAACTACATGGACGTTTCTCTATTGAGTAACTCCAAGTAGAAGGGCTCTCACCCCTAGGGGTAGAGAAGTATCAAATCACTGTCCCAAAATAATGTTAATACTGTGGGGTCAGGATGACTGATTCTCGATCAGAATATTGAAGAAAACTATTCATTCAATATATGAGCGGTACCAGCGGAATGCTCGTACAAGGGTACCCAAGGTATGTCAGAAAATATTACTGTATAATGGTACTGTAGTTTTCCAATTGCAGTAAGTCTATATTGCAATTTACTGGCTACTGTACATCATGTATTGTAGTCTAGTCATTATGCTGCCTTCATAGTAGCATATGACAGTACGGTCCATCTAGCATGAAGCCAGCTGGACTAAAGAAAAAGAAAGACATATATTTGTATATCCCACTCAGCCTATTTGCTGTAGTCTTCCTACTATATTAAAATATAGAGTTTCCTGATCAGGGAGACTCAAGGATAAAGGCTCTACCCTTTAAGGGTTAGGAGTGTATTACTCCTGCCTTGAAGTGTTTAATATTGTAGGGTAATCCTAAAACTGATTTCTAATCGGGATATTGACGAAATCTTATTCATTCAATATAGGATTGGGTTCAGCAAATGCCTGTGTTGGATATCCATAATATATTGGAAATAACTACTAGTATACACTATATAGTAGTTTTCTAGCTGCAGTATATTCTAAACTGCAGATATACTGGCTACCTGTATAATATATACAGTAGTTCAGCCGGCATGTAGCCGGCATAGCTAGGTCTTGCCGGCATACCCGGCATACTAGCTAGAGAGAGAGAGAGAGAGAGATAGCATTGAAAAAAAGGCTACTCCTTACTGTGAATGTATACAGTATTTAGGTATGTAAAAGTCTCATTTGACTGCCTTTCTCCAGAAAGAAGGTTCTAAAAGAAGGGGAGAATGTACCATTCAGGCTTCCATGCAGCTACAGTACTATTGCCGACAAGGTAACGCCGATATACTGCCGGCCGGCAAGCCTCCAGCAGTACCAGTACAGTCGGCGTGCTGCCAACTGAGTCAGCACTATCTTTGCTGGCCTGGCCGGCAGTACCCCGGCAACAGGACCTGAAGAACCTTGGGGACAGAAAGGGACTTCCCACTCACGGCCATCATGGCCGCCAGCAGCCGCCAGCTACCGGCAGCCATCTTTGGTGCTTGCTGGGCCGGCAGTTGCCGACAGAAGATGTGGTTGGCGGCAGCATGCCCTGCCGTCAGCCAAAGTCATGACTAGAGAGGGAGGCTGGCCTGCTCCGGCAACCTACCGGCAATGGTAAGGTTACAAGATGCCAGCCTAAAGAAAGACAATGGCTCAGCCATCAAAAGTGGACAGAGGGGTAGGGAACAGGGTCCTGTAACGAGTGTGAAAGGAACTGGCAAAATTGTCAGTCCTACCACCTGTTAAAAGAAACTCTGTTTCGGTATCGGCAGAATCCCAGGGAACAGGAAAGACTCAGTTCTCCATCCCAGAGATTGCCGACACAGTTAAGGGGATGGCGGCACTGCCGCCTCCTCTCAACAAAGAAGAAACAGAGTTCCAGTGCCACGTATCCTAGGCTAAAGAATATCACTCTTCAACCCAGAGTACTGTGGCACAGGACTAGTCTCTTAGTCGCAAGGAGAAGATGGTATCCTACCATAACTCCGAGTGCGGCTAATGAGGGCTAACCTCCATTGCCGGCCACCTAGCCGGCAGGGGAATGATGGTATCTTACAACCCATTCACCCTGCCGGTAGGTCGCCGACATAAGACTAAATACTCTGAGATTCTGACTAAATCCCAAAACCTGCTGGTATACCACAACACACGGTTAAGGGAAGAGGCAGGACAAACCCTAAGTTAACTATGTTTGAATAAAATTCAAGGCACGGCTATTAGGGTTGTAGCCTGAGGCTACACTCAGAGGGAAAGAGATTACCCTAAAAATCTCCGAAGAGACGTGTAATGTTTCATAACATTCTAGGAGGTATCAGTCTCCACTGAATGAAAACAATACACGAGGGTAACCGGGGAAAGTCTGAACGTATAGTAAAACGTCTAGGTTAGGTTACCTAGGCTAGACGAGATCTCGGTTACCTAAATCACCGAAAATCTAACTATACGATCGACAGAGAAAAAAGAAAAAATTATACACATTATCAAATCTTTACAAGAATAATTGCCTAAATAGCTAAATAATTAAAATAATTAAATAAGGCTATTTAAAACTGGAAGTCGTTCTATCCCAAAAATACATGCCTAACGAACGACGGCGCCATGGCGCCTTCAGTAACTGGCCTAGCTCTTAGGCACAATAAAATACTCTAATTTCATCGTGAAACAGGAGGTAAAATATACTCATATTAAAGACCCGATACTCAACTTTCCAGAGGGGGAAGAAGATGGAGAAAGCATAATTATAATCCTGTAAAATGATCGAAAAGTTAGATCACCAGTGAATACCACCGAGCGAAATCGCTACCAAAAAAGGAATGTCCGCCATTTGGGGAATGGCGCTGTTGTATTCCCAATAGTATTACGAGAGCGGGGATAGCCTTTGGACGGCTCCCTTTTATTTTGCCACATCCTTCTCGAAGCGAAAACGCTATTAGGGGTGCAGATTGCTGTGGAGGCCTGTCAAGAATGCGTCCGCTGATATTGCGATATCCTTAGGAGAAATTTTAAGGATATTCACGCCAGGAGTTAGAATTCTGGATACCTAAAGGTAAAATTCTCTGGGAATATCACTGTAGTACATATATCCCTTAAGAAGCTACTTTAAGGAACTTCCATCGGGACGACATGGCTTGAGCCCCCCCCCCCAAAAAAAAGAAAATATATATATATATATATATATATATATATATATACATATATGTATATATATATATATATATATATATATATATATATATATATATATATTCATATATATACTTACATATGTAAATAAGTATATATATATATATATATATATATATATATATATATATACTTATATATATACTTATATCTATACTTATATATTTATATATATATATGTATATGTGTGTGTGTGTATATATATGTCTGTATGGGTGTGTATTCAATCAATTAATCAATCAATCAATCAATCAACCTTATCTCGTATACTCGATATACATAGATAAATACAATTCTTTATAATATACATTAGTAGGAAAAACATATTTTAGCTATACCTTCTTACATTCTTAAAAGCAAAAATGAGGAATAAACAATATAATTTTAAAAAGGCTACAGAATCACAAAAAAACTAAAAATGTAAAATTTTGAGATGACAATTTATATACGTAAAACACTTTCTATTTTAGAATAAAAAAGGAAATATAAAAGATAAAAATATAACATCATTAGCCAGCAGATATAAACGATATAGAATAAGTTTAAAATAGACAAATAAGTAAATTTAGAATGACTTTTTGAACTATGAACAAATTTTATCAATAAAAAGTTGGGGTTTCTGAATACATTCAACATTTTCATTTCTTAAAATGATAAAAAGTCATATAATGCATACGATACAAGCCAATTAAATTTAGAATAAAAAGAATTTAGCCTGACTTTGACATCCGAAATATCCATCAAGTCGTTTCCAATGTGGAAACCTAAATTCTTATAACCCTCTACTACTTCCAACTCATCATCTCTAAGAGTTACCTTCACTTGGTTTGAAACCTAACCTACCCTTTTGAATATCATACATTTTGTTTTATTTGTGTTTATAATTAGTTTCACTTTTACAATTTTTCTTTTTAAATGTTCATGTAATAGGCTTAGATTATCTTTGGTATCAGTCAGCAAAACAATGTCATAAGTATAGGCTATGATGTTCACTCGTAATACACCCAATTTGCATCCTTTATCTATGTCTACAATTTCTTCCAAAATATGGTCAATATACAATTTGAATAGAAAAGGAGAAATTATACCTCCCTGTCTAACACCAGTATCTATATAAAAATACTTCCCTTTATTCCCATTTCATAAAACTCGTGCTCTTTTGTTTCTCAGGTAATTCATTAGAAGGAGAACAATATCTGGAGGTACATTTCTTTTAATCATTATATCACCCAACAAGAAATGATTAACAGTATCAAAAGCCCTAGAGAGGTCGATGAACAGGCCAAAAGCTTTATCACCCATTCTTGTGTATCTGTTTATTATTTCCTTAAAAAGCAAGCATGCATCACTAGTGGAAGTTCCCTCTTTAAACCCAAACTGCATTTAAATAAAACTAATTTTTTCTTCCATAATATCTAAAAGATGCATTTCAAAGAGTTTCAAGATAAGTGACGACTGCATCACTGGACGGTAGATCGATGATTCAGAAACATTTCCTTTTAGGTCTTTTATTGTAGGATTAATATCCCCACCAATTAATTCCAGAGGGAAGTAACAATGACCATAACAGTCATTCATAAAATCGGACAACAAACTCAAAAACTGATCATTACCCCTTTTCAATAAAATACCATGAATTCCGTCATGACCAATTCCATTTTTAAGTTTTTTAATCAACCTTTTTAACGTATTTAATGATATCTTAATGTTAAATTTTCTGTTATTTATCCAATATTCATTTAATTTCAATAGTAGTTCATTTTCTGGGAGTTCATATGAACTGTTTAAATCAAACGATAAAAAATTATAATTAAAAATCTGTATTATATTTTCTATATTATTTTCCCCATCAATTATTTCTGATTGTTTCGCTTTGTTATTCTTTTTCCTTTTCATCCTCCCAGAATTGTTTCATATCTTTGTCCTAAAATTTTTCTTGAATCGATAAAGACCTCTCAGCAAATTCATTTCTCTTACATTCATTTAATGCCTCTGAATATTTTGCGACTTTCCCTCATTTGATCAAACTCGGGGCCAGCATATATTCTTCCTGACTACAACCACTTTAAATATTCCATTCTGGCAGTTTTGTATTTACATTTTACATTACGATTCCACCCAGGTATCACTTTATATTTACATTTTCTCTTTATTTCCCTTGTGTAAAGAGAGCTTTCCTATTTTACAGACATTGCAAGTGCAGAGTAAAAATCAATTTCCCTGAGATGTTTACAATCTCTACAACGCAAAGAACAGCAGTCAAATGATGCATTACTTACAAAGCTACCCACTCTAGACATCACATTTGCTCCAATAAGACAAAGTTCATTCGTAGAAAGTTTATCCCAGTCAACATAGTACCTAATTTTTCCGTCTTCAGAACCTAAATATGATGGTGTACAAGGACTTACAGCATCAACAACCACTTCAGCTTCTACTGGCAAATGGTCCGAACCAATTATATCATACAATACTCTGATATTCTTCACATAGGTATCATTTTCCTTTCTCCCAACTATATGGTCTAACCATTTGGTACAGCTACCCCCGAAGGACAAAAATGTGAAAGTAGAGTCATCCAGAGCACACACATCAAAACATTCAAGTTGATCATCTTTCATAAAATCAACCAAGTGACTCCATGACCGACCAGAAAAAGGGTCTGCATTAAAATCACCATTATGTATTATGTATGTATGTATATACACTATCTATTACTATCTAAGCCATGACCCTAATTGGAAAAGCAGGCTGTTATAAGCCCAAGGGCTCCAACAGGGAAAATTCCACAATGAGGAAAGGAAAGAAAGTAATAATTAACTAAAAGAGAAGAAAGGAACACTCGAAATAAAAGACTAAAATAGATCTTTGAAAAAACTACTGTCAAGCGTTTTAACATAAAAACATTTACTGCAAGTTTGATATTTTGAAGTACCTACAATTCAAGTAAATGATTAGGATGATCATTCCACAACTTGGTCACTGGCGAAATCAAATTTATAGAATGCTGTGATGAAGAAGGCACGGCTATTAGAATTAACTATATAGCTAGCTTTACGAACAGGTTGGTATTGTCTGGGAAGATCTGAAAGCAAAGGTTAGTCAGAATTATGAAAAATCTTTTGCAACATGCTTAATGACTTAACCGAACGATGGTGCTACAGATTAATATCCAGATCAAGAGTAAGAAATTTATTAGACCGTAAGTTCCTGTTCAACAAATTCACGTGAGATTCAGCAGCTGAAGACCAGATAAGAGAACAATACTCGAAACAAGGTAGAATGAAAGCATTAAAAAACTTCAGAATAGACTGATCACCGAAAATCATTAAAGGCTTTCTCAGTAAGCCATTTTTTTTTGTGCAATTGAAGAAGAGACAGCCTTAATGTGTTTTTCTGAAATAAAATTGCTGTCGAGAATCCAAACTAAAATTGTAAGTCATAAAGAGTTACAGAAACATTATCAATGGTGAGATCCGGGTGTTGAGGAGCCCCTGTTATCGGCCTACTTACAATCATACTTTGAGTTTTATAAGTGCTCAACTTCATGCCCCATAATTTGCACCATGCATTGATTTTAGCTAGATATCTTTTCAGGGATTCAGGAACCCCAGATCTACATTCAGTAGAAGAAATTGATGCTGAAAGAGTAGCATCATCTAATGGCCTACGAATACTACCTCAAGGAACACCAGATATTACATTCCTATACTCACTCACTATGGTCACAGTATGGTACCCATCAACAACAACTCTTTGTGATCTATTACTTAAAAATTCAATTATGATGCTAAGAAAAGATCTACCCTTTCCCAGCTGTTTGAGTTTTAAGATAATGGCTTCGGTATTAACGTGGTCAAAGGCAGCATTAAGATCAAGGCCAATCATACGAACTTCCTGACCACAATCAATGGATTTCTTTGCAGCATCAAATATTATATGAAAGGCATTACATGCTCCGAGGCCTTTGCAAAGGCCAAATTGCAAACTAGGGAACAGCAAACCTATTTAGACTTTTGTCAAAATACGTTCAAAAACTTTATATAATGCTAAAAGAACCCCTTCTTGCTAGTTTACGGAAAATAACAAATATATTTATAGAAATAACAAAGTAAAAATACCATTTGGGTCTACACCCTCATAACCATCAAGGTTTATCAATAGAGCTTTAATTTTTCGAGACCGGAGGCTAAAACAGGAAAACAAGATTGAGGAAGATCAAGTTTCTCACATAAGCCAAAAGGGTAGCTTTTCCTTTGGACAGAGGGCAGTGCCATCTAGTTTAAGTAAAGGAGGAATCGTTTTAAGGGTAATCCACCACTTATGTTCCTGGGTTTTATCAGAAAGGGTTTCTCATATAGTTTGATTGCATTTCTTTTCAATTGAAACAAGCTCTCTGAGCAAAAGCTCTTAGATGAACATAATTATTCTAAGTCAGATCTGATCTGTTACCCTTCCATAGATGATAGGCATCCTGCTTCTCCAAATAAGCACGTCTACAATCATCATTGAACCACGGTTTGTCTTTCCCTCGGTATTTTAGTACACAGAAGGGATACTTCTATTAATTATGTTGACATGATTCTCATTCAAAAGAACAACCGGATCAACGCTGTTATACAATTGTGACCAATTAAAGTTCAAAAGATCAATCCAAATGCCATTCCAATAGATTGAGATTTTATATAAATCTTACTTGAGTATGATACGTCAGGGACAGGCTGCTTAGTCTTCACTACTAATGAAATTAAGCCATGATTAGATGTTCCAACTGGAGAACCAACTTTACTTGTTATAACGCCAGGTGAATAAGAATACACTAGGTCTAAGCAGTAAGAAAAACAGTACATAACCACTACTTATGGTTGGGCAATGGAATCGCCAACAATAATAAATACAGCTGTTTTTATCAGACAGTAGGACATAGACCTCAGACTTGACTTTATTCATGTCTGGGGTTTGCCCAGTTTTCATCACCACGAAGGTCAGTACTGATTCGTGAGGGTGAAAGACTTTTGTCTAATCTCTTGCTGCAAGTCATCCTAGTATATTTATTCCTGACAAGTACTAACCCTTTCACCATGTTAAAGGTATCACCACTCAAAAAGATTCATACACACACACACACGCATATATATATATATATATATATATATATATATATATATATACACACAGTATATATATACATATATATATATATATATATGTATGTATATATGTATATATATATATATATATATATATATATATATATATATATATCATCAGCCATTAATAGTCCACTGTAGGAGAAAGGCCTCAGACATGTCCCTCCACCTGCATCTGTTTATGGTTTTTCTGTGCCTGCTTACGCCAGTAAACTGCTTTAATTCGTCAATCCGTCGTCTTTTCTTCATTTCCC
>NC_090752.1:80341605-80366605 GCF_036898095.1 Palaemon carinicauda
TATATATATATATATATATATATACATACCTATATATCATTATCATCTCTTCCCACGCCTATTGACGCAAAAGGCAAAGGTTAGATTTCGCCAATCGTCCCTAACTTGAGCTTTTAAATCAATACCTCTCCATTCATCATCTCGTACTTCCCTTTTCATACTCCTCAGCCATGTAGGCGTGAGTTTTCCAACTCTTCTAGGACCTTGTTTGGAAGTTTAAAGGCCGCTCATGAATGGCAGGAGGCAAGGGACAGTGACATTGCCCTATCAAGCAGGACAGTGCCATAGAGACTGACCATATACACATGTGATCAGCGCCCAAGCCCCCTCTCCACCCAAGCTAAGACCAAGGAGGGCCAGGCAATGGATGCTGATGACTCAGCAGTTAGATTTATAGCCCCCCCCCCCCCCAACCCTCTATCTTTAGCTCACAAGGGTGGTGAGGTTGCAGCGACCATAGAAACTAACGAGTTTTAGAAGGACTCATATCCCAGTCTAGCGTTCACCAGTCAGGGACGTTACCACATCGGCAACCACAACCCTGGAGCCCAGTTGAAAGTTTGATGAACTAATCTCTCTTGGGCAGTGTGAAGAGCATGCCCAAACCACCTCCATATGGCACTCGAGTAATCTCTCTTGCAGTTTCATTTCTATTCCTGTCCTGCCATTTTACTCCCAATATTCTTCTGAGGGCTTTGTTGTCAAATTTACTAAATCTATTGGATATTGTTTCATTGTCATACCTTAACTCGTGTCCATACACTAACACTGATCTCACTAGAACTGCTATGTAGCCCGATTTTTATATGTAATTTTAGGCAATTTGATTTCCAAATTTTACTCAACTTGGCTATTGTCTGGTTTACTTTTTTCCTGTATTAGAAATCATAGTTCTTAAATACTTGAATGATTCCACCTCATTAATCCTTTTCCCTTCCAACAAAATTTCATCTTCTTTTATATATATATATATATATATATATATATATATATATATATATATATATATTTATATATATATATATATATATATATATATATATATATATATTTATATATATATATATATATATATATATATATATATATTCATAGCTTCATCAGCCTCATCTGCTTTACTGTCTAAATATTCTCTCCAGCCATTCCTGGCTTTTCTTTTGACTTCACTATCAATACTGGAATACTTAGTATGCTTTACATTGTAATATTCATTACTTCCTCGAAAACTTTAACAACTAATTTCTGTCTTTGTATCCCTTTTATAATATCCTACGTATCATTTAATATCCATGGCTTTCTCCTTGTTATTGTGTGTCAAAATTTCACTATCAACTGACTGATATGTTTTTAATATCACACAATTCTTCATTAATTGTCTGCTCTTCGTCTCTTAAAGTCTCTAAGACTTCAATTGCAAATGTTTCTTTGTGCTCATCTTCTAGAAGCTCAGTTGTATCAAACTTAGGTATTCTTTCTACATTCTTTCTTGGGTGCCTTTGGTTTTAATTTCAGTGTGGCAATGAGATGGTGATCACTGCCAATATCTCCACCTTTATAGCTTCTTACATTTCTCAGATTCCTCCTTCTCTCTTTATTAATGGTAATTTGATCTATTTGATTTTTGTAATTGCCACATGGTGAAGTCCATGTATATTTGTGGATGTCCTTGTGATGGAAGAGAGTACCTACAATGACAAGATTCTTTGCTGGACAGAAACTTATGAAATGAGCTCCATTTTCATTTGTAATTTGGCCAAGACCCTCAACGCCCATCACATTCTCTATCCCTTGATTATTCCTTCCAACTTTAGCATTGAAGTCGCCAATCATTATTTTTTTCTCTCTCTCTGGGATCTCATCTATTACACTCCGCAGTTCTTCATAATATTCATCTTTTCTTTCTTCAGGGGAATCATTTGTTTGTGGCTATGATGTAAGCATCGCTCATAGAATTATTACTGAAGTCTCTACTGGGGCGAAGAAGAAGAACCATATACCCACCAGAGGATAGATGGATCTGTGATCACAACAGAAGATGGACAAAGGTAACGTTGGATGGAACACTTAAGTGAGGTTATGAATAGGAGACACAAAGGGAATAATTTGCTTGATTTACCTGAAGCTTATGAAGACCGTGATATGCCCATGAATGAATTCAGTGTGTTTGAAGTCGAAGCTATCATTAAAATACTCAGGAGATGGAAAGCCCCTGGATACGATGGAATAACTGCTGAGATGATACTGGCTGAAAATTAAGTAACTCCCAGAATACTTACAAGATTATTTTGTAGAATGTAGCATAGAGAGGCAAAACCTGATGCATGGAAGTTAGGAGCGTTGGTGAAAATGGCAAAAAAAAAAAAAAGGGATACCTACCTGATTGCAATTATTACAGAGGCATCACTTTCACGTCAGTTTTATGAAATTATATGGTATGCTTAATCTAAAGAGACTGGAGAGAAAGATTAATGAAAAGCTGAGAAATGAACAAACAGGATTTAGAAACGGTAGAAGTTGCACTGACCAAATTTTCATTTTGGGACATGTTGTACAGAAATACGTAGAATATAGAAATTCACTTGTGATGGCATTTGTGGAACATGGAAAAGCCCTTGATAGTGTGCACAGTCCAATTTTATGGCGAGTTCTGCATCATTATAGAAGTCCTCTTAAATATGTAAATCTGATTAACTCTGTTCATGATGATAGCAAGTACAAAGTTAATGTTAATGGAGGCTTATCAAATGAATTTCCAGTGAACAGCGGAGTACCACAAGGGAATGTGATGTCACCTATGCTGCTTATCCTCGTCATGGATTTTGTAGTGCGTGAAACAGTCGGAGATGGTGGAGAAGGATTGGTCCAGATTGGTAATAGGAAATTAGCAGACCTGGAATATGCTGATGATGCTGTCCCTATTAGCAGAACACCACAGGATTTGCAATGCTTGCTTACCAGAATGCATGAAATATCACACGAGGTTGGGCTCAAGATAATTAGAAGAAAGACATAGATGATGCAATAGAAATTGAAATATCATTGGAGGGAGAGGGGATTAATGAGGTAGAGTCTCCAATACAGGATCTTTATAATTAGAGTTTAGTTCCACAGGGGACTGTAAGATGTTAAAGAACCAGGCCTAAATGGCTGAGGACTATGAAGTGTGAAGTAGGAGATGATGAATGGAGAAATCTGAAGCCCTTTGCGTCGGTAGGCGTAGGAGATGATGATGATGATGATGATGATGATATATATATATATATATATATATATATATATATATATATATATATATATATATATATATACACTGTATATATATATATATATATATATATATATATATATATATATATATATATACATAAATTTACTGACAAAGCGTCAGCCCTAGTTGGACAAGTAGGATGTTATAAACCGCAGGGCTCCAACAGTAAAAGTAGCTCAGTGAGGAAAGGTAATAAGGAAATAGATAAAATACATGAGAAGTTATGAATAATTAATCTAACATATTTTACAATTAGTAACAAGCTTAGAATAGATCTGTCGTACATAGATTATGAAAAGAAAATTATGCCAGTATATATATATATATATATATATATATATATATATATATATATATATATCATCATCATCATTTTTCCCATAATCATCATCATCATCATCTCCTACGCATATTGACACAAAGTACCTCGGTTTGATTTCGCCAGTCGCCTCTATCTTAGCTTTCAATTCAATGCTTCTCCATTCAACATCTCGTATTTTACGCTTCATAATACTCAGCCATGTAGGCCTGGGACTTCCAACTCTTATAGTGCCTTGTAGAAGCGATATGTGTGTGTATATATATATATATATATATATATATATATATATGTATATATATATATATATATATATATATATATATATATGTATATATATATATATATATATATATATATATATATATATATATAAATATATAATCATAGTAGTTTTGTCACTAACGCTTGTGATATTCCTTCATTCAAATATGAAAATAGTTTTTGATATCGGATTCCGTCTGCCTCAGGATCACTGACCCGATGGAATATTACTTTTATGATAAGTAACTTTTCCGTCCAGAATTATTATCCCTTTGATGTTTGATCACGAGGTAGAGTGAATTAGATATAAAAACTATTTGAGGCTTAATATTTGAATGAATACACACACATACACACACATACAGTATATATATGTATATATATATATATATATATATATATATATATATATATATATATGTGTGTGTGTGTGTGTGTGTGTATGTATACATATATATTATTATTATTATTATCATTATTACTATCCAAGCTACAACCCTAGTTGGAAAAGCAAGATGCTATAAGCCCAGGGGCTCCAACAGGGAAAAATAGCCCAGTGAGGAAAGGAAATAAGGAAATAAATAAATGAAGAGAACAAATTAACAATAAATCATTCTAAAATAAGTAACAACGTCAAAACAGACATGTCATATATAAACTATTAACAACATCAAAAACAAATATGTCATAAATAAACTATAAAAAGACTCATGTCCGCCTGATCAACAAAAAAAGCATTTGCTCCAACTTTGAACTCTTGAAGTTCTACTGATTCAACCACCCGATTAGGAAGATCATTCCACAACTTGGTAACAGCTGGAATAAAACTTCTAGAGTACTGCGTAGTATTGAGCCTCGTTATGGAGAAGGCCTGGCTATTAGAATTAACTGCCTGCCTAGTATTACGAACAGGATAGAATTGTCCAGGGAGATCTGAATGTAAAGGATGGTCAGAGTTATGAAAAATCTTATGCAACATGCATAATGAACTAATTGAACGACGGTGCCAAAGATTAATATCTAGATCAGGAATAAGAAATTTAATAGACCGTAAGTTTCTGTCCAACAAGTTAAGATGAGAATAAGCAGCTGAAGACCAGACAGGAGAACAATACTCAAAACAAGGTAGAATGAAAGAATTAAAACACTTCTTCAGAATAGATTGATCACCGAAAATCTTGAAAGACTTTCTCAATAAGCCTATTTTTTGTGCAATTGAAGAAGACACAGACCTTATATGTTTCTCAAAAGTAAATTTACTGTCGAGAATCACACCTAAAATTTTGAAAGAGTCATACATATTTAAAGAAACATTATCAATACTGAGATCCGGATGTTGAGGAGCCACCGTCCTTGACCTACTTACAATCATACTTTGAGTTTTGTTAGGATTCAACTTCATACCCCATAATTTGCACCATGCACTAATTTTAGCTAAATCTCTATTAAGGGATTCACCAACCCTAGATCTACATTCAGGGGATGGAATTGATGCAAAGAGAGTAGCATCATCTGCATATGCAACAAGCTTGTTTTCTAGGCCAAACCACATGTCATGTGTATATAGTATGAAAAGTAATGGGCCAAGAACACTACCCTGTGGAACACCGGATATCACATTCCTATAATCACTATGGTGCCCATCAACAACATCTCTTTGAGATCTATTACTTAAAAAATCAATAATAATGCTAAGAAACGACCCACCCACTCCCAACTGTTTCAGATTGAAAACAAGGGCCTCATGATTAACACGGTCAAAGGCAGCACTAAAATCAAAGCCAATCATACGAACTTCCCGACCACAATCAAGGAATTTCTGTACAGCATTGGAGATTGTGAGAAGCGCATCACATGCTCCAAGGCCTTTACGAAAACCAAATTGCAAACTAGGGAGTAGATGATTACCTTCAGCAAACCTATTAAGACGTTTTGCCAGAAGATGTTCAAAAACTTTAGTTAATATGGGAGTTATGGAAATTGGGCGGTAATCAGTGGGATTTGAGCTACCACAAACACATTTACATAGAGGAGTAAGATTACCAATTCTCCAACTAGTGCTAAAAGCTCCTCTTCTTGCTAACTTGCGCAAAATAACAGATAACTTTGGAGCTAAGAAATCTGCTGTCTTTATAAAAAACTAAGGAAAAATACCATTTGGGTCTACACATCCATAAGCATCAAGGTCCACCAACAGAGCTTTAATCTCACGAGATCGAAAAGCTAAACTAGTTAGTTTAGCCTCAGGAAAACAGGAATGAGGAAGTTCAAGTTTTTCATTACTCTGTTTACTGTCAAAAACATCAGCCAAAAGGGTTGCCTTTTCCTTTGGACAGTGAGTGACTGAGCCATCTGGTTTAAGTAAAGGAGGAACTGTTGTATCTACACCAAAGAGTGCAGATTTAAGGGTAGACCACCATTTATGTTCCTGACTTGTACCAGAAAGTGTTTCTTTTATGGTTAAATTGTACTCCTTTTCAGTTGAGGCATAAACTCTCTGAGCAAAAGCTCGAAGCTGAGTATAGTTGTTCCAGGTCAAATCTGATCTGTTACCCTTCCAAAGATGATAGGCCTCTTGTTTCTCTAAATAAGCACGTCTACAATCATCATTGAACCACGGTTTGTCCTGCACTCGGTACCTTAGCACACGAGAAGGGATACGCCTATCAATTATGTTGACTAGATTCTCATTCAAAGGGACAACAGGATCTACACTATTATATAATTGTGACCAATTCAAGCACAAAAGATCATGTAAAATCCCATTCCAGTCTGCTTGGGATTTCATATAAATTTTACAAGAATATGATATATCAGGGACAGGCTGCTCAGTCTTCACTAATAATGAAATCAAGGCATGATCAGATGTCCCGACTGGAGAACCAACCTTACTAGTTATAACGCCAGGGGGAGTCAGTGTGTACCAGGTCCAAGCAATTACCAGACCTGTGAGTAGCTTCATTTATGATTTACTCACAGCCTGATTCAGAGGCAGTCTAAAGCTCTTAAGCCATGGCGATCGGTAGGAGAGATAGAACTTAACCACTCCCTATGGTGAGCATTAAAATCACCAACAAAGACAAAAGAAGCCTTTCTATCATCTTCTTGTATCTTAGCCATAATGGTAAGAAGACAATCGAAGATAGAATCATCTATGTCTGGATTCCGGTAGATCGAACACAAATAAAAGTTGTTGTGCCTGCCACAAACTTTTATTACCTGAATCTCATGACATCCACATTGATAGCAGGACTTATGAGAAGCAGGGTACTCGGTCCTAATATACACCGCCATTCCCCCGGCCCTAGGGATGGCATCACGCTTCAACATTATTGGCTTCTTAAAACCAGTTATAAGGAGCTCAGATGAGTGCCTCATATTAGAAACCAAAGTTTCTGAGCACAAAAGAATATCATACTGTCTGGACGCAACTGTAAGGTCTTGGATATTTGTATGAAGAACACGAATATTGCAATACAGAAGACGACATTGACGAAATCTAGGACGTACTGGTCCCGGATTTCGCTCAATGTCTCCAGACAGCATAAGAATTAATAGAAATAAAAAAGAAACATCATACTTAAAAACTAGATTAACAAGAATTATAACAAAAACAATACGTAAAGAATTATAAACAATGTGATTGATGATACCCATAGACTATAGTAAAAAGTCAGAAAAACTGGTCAACATGGAGGAGCTGATACACCATGCAAGGCTAAATACCCTCCAGGATAGCCACTTCAACTGAAGGGAGGACAGTAAGGATGGTTTTGAGAAGAAAAATAATCAGAAAAAGGAAAAGACAACCTCTTGATAAACCACCAGGCATCCATGGCCCTTCTATTGAGCCTGCCCAACACACCATTTCAAAAAAACAAGAGGAAGAAAAAAAAAGAAAAAAAAAGAAATAAGAGAGAATAGTGTGCCTAAGTGTACCCTCAGGCAAGAGAACTCCAATCCAAGACAGTGGAAGACCATGGTACAGAGGCTATGGCACTACCCAAGACAAGAGAACAGTGGTTTAATTTTGGAGTGTCCTTCTCCTAGAAGAGCTGCTTACCACAACTAAAGAGTCTCTTCTACCCTTACCAAGAGGAAAGTACACTGAACAAATTGCTGTACAGTAATTAACCCCTTGTGTGAAGAAGTGTTAAGTATCTCATTGTTGTCAGGTGTATGAGGAAAGACGAGAATATGTAAAGAATAGGCCAAACTATTCTGTGTAAGTGTAGGCAAAGAAAAAATAAGCCGTGACCAGAGAGAGGGATCCAATGCATTACTGTCTGGCCAGTCAAAGGATCCAATACCTCTCTAGTGGTAGTATCTCAACGGGTGGCTGGTGCCCTGGCCCACTT
Organism: Palaemon carinicauda; assembly: GCF_036898095.1. Taxonomy (NCBI): domain Eukaryota; kingdom Metazoa; phylum Arthropoda; class Malacostraca; order Decapoda; family Palaemonidae; genus Palaemon; species Palaemon carinicauda. The sequence continues at coordinate 80,349,815 of NC_090752.1, forward strand.
ACTACCTACATATATATATATTTATATATATATATATATATATATATATATATATATATATATATGTATATATATATATATATGTATATATATATATATATATATATATATATTAACAGTCATTAATTCGTTCCAAGACACCCGACGTAAACCATTTTCGACGTAGATAGTATTTAATCCCTACAAAGGGACTTTTCCTCACTATGCACTAATATACATAAAAATTACATACAGTATATACTGATATATTATAAATGATCTTCAAATATAGTACAGGTAATATACTACTGTAAGTGTAACATTTGGATGAAATATGTAGTTATTAACTGTAAGATATATGTATATATATATATATATATATATATATATATATATATATATATATATATATATATATATATACAGTATATATATATGTATATATATATATATATATATATATATATATGTATATGAATATATATATATATATATATATATATATATATATATATATATATATTATACAATAAACTGTACTATTAATAATGCTAACACACTGAAAATGGTCAATTTACCTCGAAGTTGGTACAGTCCTGCTTACTGAACACGAGGTAGGTAGAGTTGGAAGTGAGGAATCGTTTGTTGGAGTAGGAGGATGTCATGGGTGATGGCAAAGATGAAACTGTAAATGTAGTAGCTACTTGATGTTTTATTGAAAACCCTGATTTTGATGCATGGGGTTCTTCGGCCTCAAGATCAGGTGATGACTAAGTAGCCCTTATAATCCATACTATTTTTTGCGGAAAAATTTTCCTTCTTTTGTCATAAAAGAAATTGTCCTACAAGGCAGGAATTAATCTTCATCATTAATAATTTTGGTATGGAACAAGGTGAGCCATTAATAATAACACTTGAATATCGTTCTGATACTTTGGTCCATGTGTAGTATAAGGGAGGTGGTGTTTAGTGGTAAGAAAACAACTTTAATATTCGAATCCATGCTGGTCAGATGCATGGGATGTCCGGGGATGCATCATCAACGCTCAAAATAAGTTGGAAGGAAGTTCCTTTACCCTGAAATACTCCTTTTACTATTACTATTGGTATAAAATAGCCACTGGACCATTCTTCAAAAATGGCCCTGGTAACCCACGCCATGGATTAGCACCTAGATCACAGGAAGTGTGGATAGGTGTTTTTAAAGGCCTGGGATCGAGTTTAAAATCGGCAGTAACGTTACCCTCTAACATTAGGGTCTGTCTATCTTTGGGTACCTTGTATGTGAATAACGGTGGACAGTGTTATCCGAGAGAGCTGATTTTGGGCAGCAAAGTTAGTCATTCGTTCCTAGACTACTGTCTTCATCGAATGTGATCCTGACAAGTTCCTCCTCTGATCCGATATTCCGACTGTGCGCCTGAATCAGGGGTAGTCCTCTGATCTTGATGCTTACTAGCCCAATGTTTATCTCTATTTCACCTTTTCATATCTCTTTATCATATCCAATTTATCTTGTAGTGTAATGACAAGCCTCTAAGATTTGCTAGCTTTAATCTTTTTAAGAGACATTAACAAAATATACAAAAATTGCTGAGATACAAAAGGATAACTTCAACATGTATATACAACACTGGGAAATATTAGTAAACAACTAAGGCACATAGGCAGACTCAACGATGTGCATTTTTTATTTTCTATTTCATAATCCGTTTTATTTATTTCAGCTTAACCATTTTTTTTGGTTTTTAACAGTCATAAAATATAGATTAAGTCCATCATATTATTAACAACCATTAGCAAAATAATTGTTCAAATTTACAAATTAACAAACCCAACAACACATAGATTCGAATAAAGTTACATACTTTAACCTTTACGTTACAGTCCATCTCGGAGATAATCAAAATAAAGAAGTCAGATGTAGCTCATGTTCACCTTCATACTTATGGGGTAATTATGGTGTTTTCTTTTGATGTTATGTATACCACTAATATTTTCATAATGATCGTATACATATTTATTAATTTCATAAGTAAAAAAATCCATTTCTTATCATAATAATCCCGTATAATGGCAATATGAGGATTTTATACTTGTATTTAATATTTACAAATTGAAACTATAAGAGATTACTCGGGTGCCATATGTGGATGAGATCATTGTGAGGGGTTGATGGAGATGGTTTGAGCATGCTCTTCGCACTCCCCAAGAAAGGGTAGTTCACCAAACTTTTAACTGGACTCCACAAGGTACTAGAAGAGTTGGAAGACCCAGGCCTGCATGGCTGAGGACTACGAAGCGGGAAGTAGGAGATGACGAATGGAGAAGTATTGATTTACAAACTCAAGATAGACACCACTGGCGAAATTTAGCAGAGGCCCTTTGCGTCTATAGACGTAGATGATGATGGTGATGATTTGATAATTAAGAATAATCGACATAGAGTCAGACCTGACGTAAAGAAGTGCTATATATATATATATATATATATATATATATATATATATATATATATATATATATATATATATATATATATATATATATATATATATATATATATATATATATATATATATATATATATATATATTATGTAAAACAATAAATGCAGCCATTTCAATTTGTCTGATTGCTCTCAGCAAACCAACTCAGTATGGGTGGTCCTGACTATTATAGTCATTTTCTTAGGGAGTTTTTTAATAGCTGATTGATGCGAAGTATTTTATCCGAATGTTATCATTGTTTTTAATACTGCCAAGTAATGTGAATTGAAACCTATTAACTAACCTGAGTTTTTCCCTAAGATATATGTTTTGACAATAAATAATGTTACAGAATAAAGAAATTATAGAATATTGAAATGGAAAGTCTGAATTTAATAATAACACCTGCCGAAGTCAACGACTGGAGCTTGCTTTCCGATCTACGCAGCGTAATTTTGTAATTCTCCACATATTTTAACAAAAATTTTGAGGGTGAATGACTTGATATACACATATATACGTCAAAGATGTATCATAATTAAGAATGGAGTAGATGGAATGTGAAGAGCTTTCAGAGAAAGAACCGCTGCAATTGGTTATGGAGTAAGAAAATAAATCAGGAATGGAATGTGGAAGGTTGGTGTTTATAATGATGCTATGTTAATTGGAGATAGTAAAAAACTGTAGAGACAAGAGATACTGTTGTGTGAAAGCGTTTGTTAAAGAGGATAGCTGTCAATAAATGTAAGCAAAAGTAAGATTATAAAGGTAAATATGAATTGGGAAGATGGAGCAATGACTTAATATGAAAGGTGGGAGAATAGGCAGTAAGTGATAGATGTAACGTGTTGGGATGGGACAAGGGAAGAAATGGATCTCACAATAAGTGAAGCAAGGAGGGCAGCAGTGTTTTCAAAATATATTTAAAGGAAGATGAGGGACTATGACGTTAAAGTTAAAATGCTTAACGGGATTGTTGCCATTTTTCTTAGAAATGGCATGACCAGATTTAAATGCGTGGTCATAAATAGCTGAAATTGGTTTCTTATTTAAAGGTACGAACCAATATACCTTTAAATAAGAAACCAATTTCAGCTATTTATGACAACGCATTTAAATCTGTTCATGCCATTTCTAAGGAAATTTTCAAAATTAAAGACAGACATAGTAGCGTCTGCCAATTGAAAATCTTGGAGTCTTTATACATTTTTAAGACAAAACCCAGCTTGAATGAGGGCTTACCTGTTCAGTTACCGGTGACCCATTGATCCGTTTGGTCTGTGGGTTGCTGGTCTGGATGGGTGGTCATCATCTCCTGCGGGTGACTAGGTATATTAGTTATTGAGTCTTTTATATAGTTATATAGTTGTGTGTAATAAGTCTTTGTTAAGGTTTTATGTTCCTTGATTGGTTGATTTTAGAGCTAGTTGATCAGTTCATGAAAGTGTATCTTCCTAACTATGTACTTAGGATGATTTTGTTAATTTTATTAATTTTACATATGATAATTGCAGATAGGCTGAAGATGACATAAGTTATGTCGAAAGCTCCCGAATAAAGATGATGATAGCAGCATTGACTATTTTATTCCTACTTATATTTAAATATATATGTATATATATACATATATAAATAAATATATATATATATATATATATATATATATATGTGTGTGTGTGTGTGTGTGTGTGTGTGTGTATGAATATGTGTTATCATTATCAGGCCGGCATCATGAATAAAAAGAGTAATAATGAATATATGAACGGGGAATATTAGAAGGGAAAAGCAGAAAGAGAATTGGTGATGAATCAGAGGAGGATTAAAGAGAGACAAAGACCAAGTTGGAGGGCTGGAGAATGTGGTGGTGATCGATGGAAACATGACACGAGGGTGGGAACCCTTTTAAAATCAGACCATCCCCTATCGGCCGTTTTTCGCTGCGTTAAGTATAGCCAACCTACAACCTTCGTTGGAAAAGTAGCATTATGCAAGCCCTAGTGTTCTACCAAGGAAAGCAGCCCAGTGAGGAAAGCAAATAAAAGCAAACTATATATAAGTAATGAATGAAAAATATAAATTATTTTAAGATCAGTAAAAACATTAAAATAGAAGTCCTATATAAACTACTGTATAAAAGGAGACATGTTAACCCGTTCAGCAGAAAAAATATTAACGAAAAGTTTGAACTTCTCAATTTCCACTGATTCAGCTGTCTGATTAGGAATATCCTTCCACAATCAGATCACAGATGGTATAGTTCTAGAGTACTGTGTAGTATTGTGACTCATGATGGAGAAGGTATGACTGTTAGAATTACTGCAGACCTATAAAAAAAGTAAACTTATTTTAAAGAGGCCGAATTGTACCGACTCGCAGGGGTGCCCTTTTAGCTCGGAAAAGATTCCTAATAGCTGATTGGTCGGAAGTATTTTGTCCTAATACCATCATTGTTTTCAAATAATTACCAAGTAATGTGAATCGAAAATTATTTACTAACCTAAATTTCTCTATCAGATATAGGTTTTGCCAATAAATAATGTTAACGAATAAATATATTATAAAGTAGGGCATTCGGACAAAAATACTATTAGGAAACTTTTCCGAGCTAAAAGGGCACCCTGCGACGCCGGCAAAACTGCCTCTCTAAATTAATTTGACTATAGTACTACTTACAAGATGATACATTCTGGGAAGTTCTAAATGTAATAGATAATTTAAATTGTGAAAAATTTTGTGAAACATGCTTAAACAACTAACTGAACATCAGTGCAAGGGATTGATATCCAGGTCTGGAATAAAGAATTTGATAGACCGTAAGTTGATTTGAGAATTAGCTGTTAAAGACGAGATAGGAGAACAGTACTCAAAACAAAGTAGAATGAATGAATTAAAACATTCCCTAGGAGAGACTGATCAGCAAAAATTTTATATATATATATATATATATACATATATATATATATATATATATATGTGTGTGTGTGTGTGTGTGTGTGTGTGTTTGTGTGTGTGCATGTGTATATATATATATATATATATATATATATATATATATATATATATATATATATATATATATATATATATATGCATATTTATACATAATATCAGTCATTTCATTTACATCTGTGTATATGCACGTGCAATTTTTCGCTCAGTATCTGCAGGCTTAACCAAAAGATTAAAAAAAAAAACTAGAATAGCGAAACAGGAACGTTCAAGGAAGAGCCAAATAAGAGGATTATTGTAAGCCTTGCTTTGGTGAGAGAAATTCCGAGATCCTTGTCTGACCTTTCCGGCGTATCGCCCTAACTCGGATGAGATCTTGTCGGTGTTTTGAAGACGTTGACGACGACCACGATAAGATTCGATAGATTCTGGAAAGTCAAAGAGCAGACAGTGTCATTTTCGTGATGCCAGTAATCCTCACCCTCCCTCTGAACCGCATCCCCCTTAAAATAGGATATATATAATCTTAGTCTTTTTTTTAGATAAATAAGAAAGTAAATATTAAAAAAAAAAAACATGAATATAAGATTACAAATATGAAAATGAAGACACGAAGGATATATGTTTTCTTCTTTAATAAATGTGAAGAATGTATAAATTCATATACTGGCTTCACTGAAGACATCAATAGCAACAAAGGAAAAAGCTACCATTTCTTTTCATGACAAGTCAAGGAGTATGTATTATTCTGTTAGCTATCCCCACGCGCAATGTATGAGGCCATAAATGGTTTCATTTACGTAAGTGAAGAATGAGTCGAGGTAAATATAGCTTTCCATTCAAATGAAGAAAACTCTAAGTAGATATGATTATTATTTCAAACATTTTTTTTCTTTAGTAACTCCCACCTTTCCTCGTAAAATATGAATTTATAGTTGCTTTGAACCAAAGGTAAACAATAATAAGTATTACATTATCAGTAAGTGAAATGGATGAGTTTTTCTCTTGACTATTCTTTGTTATTTGTTTATGAATTGTGCACATATTTCCATGTTTATCTTATAGAAGAGTTGGAAGACCCATGCCTACATGGCTGAGGACTATGAAGCGTGAAATAGGAGATGATGAATGGAGAAGTCTGAGGAGCTTTGCGTCAATAGGCGTAGGAGGAAATAATGATGATGATCATATATATGTAATTATAATTGTTCAATGTCTACTTTTTTCTTCATGAGGGTAGAAGAGACTCTTTAGCTATGATAAGCAGCTCTTCTAGGAGAAGAACACTCCAAAATCAAACCATTGTTCTCTAGTCATAGGTAGTGCCATAGCCTGTGTACCACGGTCTTCCACTGTCTTGGATTAGAGTTCTCTTGCTTGAGGGTACATTCTGGCACACTATTCTATCTAATTTCTCTTTCTCCAGTTTTGTTGAAGTTTTTACAGTTTATATTGAAATATCTATTTAGATGTTTCTGTTCTTAAAATAGTTATTTTTCCTGTTGGGGCCCTTGGGCTTATAGCATCCTGCTTTTCCAAATAAGGTTGTAACTTAGCAATTAATAATATTAATGATATATATATATATATATATATATATATATATATATATATATATATATATATATATATATATATATATATATATATTTAAAAGCTCAAAATAGAGACGATTAACGAGGCCCTTTGCGTCATTAGGCGTAGGAGGATATGATGATGATGGTGATGATGATCCTATAGGAGGAAAGAAGAGGGCAAATAATGAGATAAAATTCAATGATAGGTGTTCAAAACAATGTACACACACATACACACACACACACACACACGCACACACACACATATATATATATATATATATATATATATATATATATATATATATATATATATATATATATATATATATATATATACAGTATATTATACATGCATCATGTATATTACTGTATATTTACATAATATATATATACATATATATATGTATATAATATATATATACACACACACACACACACACATATATATATATATATATATATATATATATATATATTAGTGTGCTACTTTTAGTTAAAAACAACAGAGTTAAACATCTCCATCACTGGAGGGAGCTGGGTTGGTCAGATGACCAATTCTGGTGAAGTATAGATATGAACTGACTAAATTATCGATATCACAGATATCGTGTGCTTAGTTTATATATCAGTTTTGTCACAATCCCGGAAGACACCTGCATCCGGTGACGTCAGAAACTTTCACACGCTGATGCAAGGTGTTGATGCTTAAGAAAAATGTCACATTGTTGAGGCTGTATTGTGCGTCCTGTTTATGATTTGAATGACTACAGCAAGTCCCACGGCTAGCATCTTCAACCAAAATGACATATTACGTCATGTGTTTTAAACATGTAATATTAACTATTTTAACTATTACATAAGCTCGGCCAGCTATCTCAATTTTTTCACAAAAATTTAACAACAAGCCAAAACATGGTTACTAGGTGTGACTGGACATATGTATTATTCTTTGTTTAACTTTAGCCATAATCAAACGAGGACGAATGTCCAAATAGGCACATTAAAAAATAATAACAACAATGCATATGAAAAAGATATTACCAAAGCAAAGAAAAAAAATGCATGATAAAATAAAGATCATATATATGGTACATTGCTAGCAAATGAATATATGGTACCAAAAAAAAAACTACTGACTTATATATGATTCGGTAACTTGTTAAAGAATAATTGTTACCTTTGTCAGAAACATAGATTAACATAATACTCAATTTTTTAGTGCACAAACACGAATTCCTGGTACGTACGCGTACCACGGTTTCGTACATATATATATATATATATATATATATATATATATATATATATATATATATATATATATATATATATATATATATATATATTTATATATAGGGCTGATATATTTTATTAGATGCCCATAGATTCGGTTATATATATATTTTTTTTTCTCTTTTCTTTTTAACATTCCGGCTTATATATTTTTATTAGATGCCGAGAGAAAAAATGATTTATATCTTTTTTTTTTAAATGTTGTTTTAAATGTATTTTTAACAATGCAAATGTAGAAAATTTCTTCAATTACATATTACTAGCATACTAACAGCTTTTCTTACAAACTCTTTCCGACAATTTACTCCTTTAGCGAATGAGGTGGCCACTCAAACGGCTTTAAACTGAATTAAATACGGAGTATTGTCGGGACAAGGCGAAACATTCTTTTGTAGCTGCCTGCTGTGCCGTAACCTACGCCATACAAGGATGTTCACGGCGATAAATATCACCACCGTGAAAGACAGACCTGCTAGTAGTATGGGGTGAAGGATTTCCTTATAAGTCGGTGACAGGTGGTCCCTTTCGGTAAGCTTCATCAACCGCTTTGCAACCTGTCTGTTATACGGGAGAGGGAGTGCTGGCATTGTAGAGGTCCACGTGAAGTTCGCGAAGTAAGCTCGTTCTCTGATGAGTATCCGTAGACCAGTCACCATGGAATTAGGGGAAGTCCCGATACAACCATCTGCTGCGACGAAGATGTGGGTGAAGGACGTGGATCCGTCAGGGCATGATACATTGAAGCCGTCCTTGTCGTATCGTATCCACGAGCCATTGTTCAGTCTGCAATTGAACTCATTATTGTCAAAGGGATAAAGCTTATCCAGACAATTTTCACTTGTATGGGAGAGAGCACCTTCTAGCACTATACCTAACTCGCATGAATCCATTAAGTTTTTATGGAATTCAAATGAGTCAGCTGTACATATTTTTCTATCCATTGCGTCTGAACAGTGAGTTAATTGATTTAAGTCTTTAATGACCGTATATGTTTCCTTGTCTGGGGAAATCAATATGTGTCCTGTCAAACTGGATATTACTGGATTTGAGTGATTCGTCATGAAAGTCGGAAATGGTGATATCCTGTAAGATTGCCAGGCATCAGAAGAATCAAAGGGAATTGTAATCATAATCTTGTTATCATCAACGTTTACTGTAATTAGGCTGTAATAAAATTCTAACCTATGTTCGTCTAACAAAGGAACATAGCCTAGTTTATCCCTTCCGTTCTCCAGAATTAACTTTAAGTAATTTATAGGCAACAAATGGGGCGACAGTACACCTTTAGTTGCTAACGTGATAGCTTCTACATAATCCTTGGATTTCTCAATGAAATGTGCAATTCTGTTATGTATGTGATCTATCTTTGAATCATAATACGTTAATGTTGCCAACAAATCCTGTACTTCCATAATCTGAATGATATTATTTGAATGTTCATTTACTAAATCCATAATTTTATTGATTGAAGCTAACTGATTCCTTAGTTCTGACATAATCAATTCATCTTCATGAGTCAAGAACTCAATTTTCTTATTTTGATTACTAATTTTAAGACGATTGGAAATTCCTAAACCTAAACTTGCAACAGACCCAAAGATGTTTAATGCAGCATAAATAAACGGATTTCGTCTTTCTTTATGTTCGTGTCCTACAGTCCACATCAAAAGGTCATAAGCCAAAGATCCTGTCTCGTCAGTCTTATTTTTCAAGTCATCAGATAGCATCTCTGCAACTTTTAATGTTGATCCAAGCAAACTCTCTGTAGTCAAATGAAAATGTCTTCTATGCAACTCATCCAATGAGGCAGAAAACCTTGAAATGGCGGTTCTTAAGCTAGTGACATCATTCTCTTGAAGAAAAATTGCTTGCATATTCACTTCTACAATTACGTTGGTTGACGTAATAAAAACGTCTTCTTGTCTTTCAACTATAGTGCCATATTTAAAATTTATACTTTTAGTTTTAGAGCTCATCCCACACGAGAAAAATGTCTGAGCGAACAATATCACTCCCAACAACAAAAAATTCATCTTGGAAACCTGTAACGAGAAAAATATATGTAATTACTCCTGTATTAAAAAGAAAACTTTTAATCACATAAAATAAAAAAAAAATTTCCCTCACTTCTTTTCCTCTCTTTTCTTTTTAATTTCTTATGTGAGCCAATGGTACTATTCTCTCATCCGTGGGTTGGGATACGTTTTTAACTCTAAACCTATTGGCCGTTAATGTTTCCAAAATGTTAAATGGGCCTTCAAACTTAGGTGTTAGTTTATAATTGAGCCCTTTTCGTACATTGATTTGAATATATACGTTATCACCCACGGTATATGTTTTAGTTGGTTTCGCTGTTTTATCATGATTCCTTTTCATTATGATTTGTGATTCTTCTAAATTCTTTCGAAGGATATCATATCGACTTATACTTGCATTTATACATTCTTTTAAAGGATTTGATAGATTAGTTGTAGGTGTTAATACATGGAAAGGCGTTCTAACTGGGGTACCATACAATGCTTCATGCGGTGACATTTTAATTGATATATGATATGAATGATTCAGAGTACTCAGTGCCGCCGGTATTGCAATATCCCAGTTGGGGTCTGATCCCCCTAGTGTTACTCTTAATATATTTAATATTTTCCTATTTGCTCTTTCCACTAGCCCATTCGACTCTGGGTGATATATCATGGTATTTATTTTCTTTATGCTGAGGAATTCACACAATGAGGTAAGAAAGTGATTATTAAATTCACCACCCGAGTCTGAGATTATCATGTGTGGAATTCCATGTTTACAAATGTAACACTCGTAAAACTTCCTAGCGCATTCAATCGCAGTCTTAGTTTTAAGCACTATTAGTTCTGTATATCGAGTTAAAGCATCTATAATTACTTAGAGGTGCTTATTTCCTCTGTCTGACTCGTAAAATCCTGTTAACAAATCTAAATGTATTCTTTCAAAGGGTTGATTGGGCACAGGATAAGCTCCTAGGCTGACAGGTGTTTTCGTATGCCCTTTGTTTTCCTGACATGTGCGACAATTAGCTATGTGTCTTTTTATATCTCTAAGTATCGTATGACAATAAAACAATGATTTGGCTTTCTGTGACATTAAGGAGAACCCCGGGTGTCCATGTAATGGATTTGAATGCAACCAATTCAGGACAGTGGAAATAAGTGAGATTGGTACTACTACCTGGTCGTTAGTTACATGTGGTGTATTGCGGGTTTTCCTTGTCACAGTCCTACACAGAATATTATCCTTGATTATATAATTCTGCTGCTTATACTTTATATATTCCTTTTCCTTATGATTGCCTTTCAAAGCATTTATAATTGTTTCTAGTTTCTGATCTTTTCTTTGCTCAGTCTGTAACAATTCAGCGCTCCAGCCTAAATCTTCTTGTTCAGATATTGTTTTTACAATAGGCATGGATGTTGATATATCTATTAATTCAGCTAAAGGCTCTGTACAAGATGACACGGGGTTGCGTGATAATGCATCCACAATGATATTTGCTTTCCCAGGTAAATACCCGATTCTTGCGCCAAAATCTTGAATGATCAAATGCCACCGAGTTCGTTTAGGGCTGTGGTTGAAGCCTTTAAAGAACTCTGTTAGTGGTTTATGGTCAGTAAGAACCTTAACGGGATAACCGTAAATTATGAACTTAAAATGCACTAGCGAATTAACAATAGCTAGCCCTTCCTTGTCTATTACTGCATACTTACTTTCGGAAGTTCTCAATTTTCGAGAATAGAAAGCTATCGGGAAAAATTGTTTATCATATTGCTGAAGCAATACCCCTCCTACTCCTAAGTCTGAGGCGTCTGTTGCAATGAAGAATTCCTTACCGAAGTCAGGAAATTTTAAGATAGGAGAACTACACAGTTCATCTTTCAAAGTATTAAACGCCTGTTGATGTTGCTCAGACCATATGAAATCTACGCCCTTCTTCGTAAGATCAGTTAAAGGAGCGGCTATTATTGAATAGTTGCGTATAAAACGCTTGTAATATCCACTACAACCCAGAAATTGCTGTATTCCCTTGACATTAGTAGGTATGGGAAAATTACGTATAGCCGACACCTTATCATGGACTACTTTAAGACCTTGGCTTGACACCATGAAACCCAAATATATTAATTCTGTTTTGAAAAATTCACACTTACTAATCTTTACCCTTAAGTTATGTTGTCTTAATCTCTGTAGTACTAGTTCTAACTTACGTAGATGTTCTTCTAAGGTGTTGGAAAAGATTACAAGATCATCCATATAGGCATGCAATATATCCCCTAACAAGTCTCCAAACACTATGTTAATCATTCTTGTAAATGTTATAGGAGCACAACGTAAACCAAAAGGCATCCGTAAAAATTCATAATGTCCCCTGGCTGTGCTGAAGGCTGTGTATGGGATACTATCTTCTTCTAATGATATCTGGTGAAAGCCTTTAAGTAAGTCCAAACTGATAAAATATTTATTCTGACCTAACAAAGACAAAATATCGTCAGTACATGGCACTGGGAATCGATCAGGGATCGTTTCCTCGTTTAGACGACGAAAGTCGACGCAGATACGCCATGTTCGATCTTTTTTTTCGGTACAACTATTAAAGGAAAATTATAAGGGCTGTTTGATTTACTAATGACTCCTTCTTCTAGCATTTTACCTACTTCATCATTTATTTCATTCTGGAATTTCATAGGGAGTCTGTACGAGGGTACATAGATAATTTTCTGCTTGTCCTTTAACCTTATTTGATGCTCGATCACATCTGTTTTTTCCTAAGGATCCATCCAAAGTGGAAAAAACATCATGATATTTAGTTAAAAGTTCAAAAATTTTCTGCTGAATTTCTTCGTCTTGAATGTCTTTATTGATTTTATCTTTAATAGATCGCAAAAGGGATTCATCCGCAACTGATTGAGAGTGATTGATTTCAGCAACGGTAAGAATACGATGTTTATAAACTTCTACATCCAAGATATGTTGATTTCTGTGAATTTCTAAAGTGTTATTTAAATGATTACAGACTTCAATATTACATTGTTGATGTGAGCCTACTGTATAAATAGCTTGTGTGACAGACAATCCGTTAGTTTTCAAAGTATCGGAAAGGATTAATATTTCAGATCCCGGTAATGTTTTCTTTATTTAAACTATTAAATTCGAAGGTAGGTTTGGTTCGATAGATTGCGTGCAAGATGATATTACGGGTGAACGAGAATTCTGCTGGGTCGCGTATATTATTTCTTTATTAGTGAGACAAGTTATTGGTTCTTCAACGTACGTTACGGTTACATTTGTCGTCTCCTTTTTATCCAAAACTGATTTTAAGGTATTAGAAGACTTATAGAATTTCCCTTTGATATACACGCCGTGCTTGGCAGGGGCTAAGATAATGTTTTGATTTCCCATAGATGGGTATCCTATAATTACAGCTGGATACATATTAATGTTTTTTACAACAACAAATGTATCGGCAAACGTGCGATTACCGACTCTGAACTGAACATGAGTTATGCCTATGACATTTAATTCACTATTTCCTATACCCGAAAGTCTATTTCCGGATTTTTCAATCGGAAAGCTCGAAAACAACAAATGATGTGTCTTCAAATCCATGATATTACGTGGACTACCAGAGTCAAAAAATAACGTAAAGGATTTGTGTTCTAAATTTGCAGCATATATGGTTGGCCGTAACTCATTTTGGCTTATTATTGTATGAATTCGTTGCAAATCTACGGGAGCATGCACTGTTTTACTTAATTCGGCCGTGTGTTTCATAGGAAAATCTATTGTCTCACAATTATCTGACAAAACATTAAATTGATTATTCAATACTATTGATGTTGACATGAATGACCTTGACCCAACATCACTCTCTTCCCCTCTAGAGTTAACTATGTGGTATTTGCTTTGCTCTGCACATTCTGAAAATTAGTCTGACCTTGCGAGGTCTGGTTTGACGACCCAGGCTCAGCGATATTTGAAGAAGTGTTTGTTTGTTTTGGACTCTGAACTGCATTGACATTTGGTTGTTTCTTCTTATTGTTAAAATGAGGATTTTTCTTTTTATTTCCATATGGAACTAACTGTGGAATTGACTGTGTATTTCTGGGATATTGTTGTGTCTTACGCGAGTAACATTAACTATATGAATGTGTTGCAGTGTTGTGAATCGAGCAGAATTTCGTTCTGCAGTCTGCGCTTAAGTGACCTTGACGTTTGCAGTTATAACACGTCATTCCCGCTACTTGACTGCTAACTACGTTCACTGTTTGTGGCTTTGTTTCATTCTTTGGAAAAACTTGAGTTAACACGGGATCGAGATCTGGACACTTGGACATGTGTTTCTTTATCTGTTTATAGACATCCAATTCCGTACTTGCAGGCGTTAACTTCTTATCAAAACACCGCACTAAAGCTTCAGGCAACATAAGTGTCATGCAAGTTAAATACATTAATCGTAAAAAATCTTTCACGGAGATGTTATCGCTAGTAACCCAAGTGGAATGACCCAAAATGTCCTGATATTCATTAAGCCTATCAGCTATGAGAGCTGCTCTCTCAATAACATTAAGCCGATTCACAGTGGCTTGATTAAGTGTATTTCGTAACGTTAATACTACATCCAAGGCTTCCTCACCCCCATAGACGCGCGTAACCTAACTTTGAAATCATCCCAGGTAACTGCTTCTTGAAATGAAACACCTCTTAAATACGCACTCGCATCCCCCTTAGAAAAATCTATAAAACTTTTAGCTTCTCGTAATTGTACAAAAGGGTCTACGATTTGTTTGGCATTTAAATGGGCATCGACGGATGAAATCCATGACTCCACATTTTGTGGCAAGAACCCGTTGACCCGACCCTGAAAAGGAAGGATTGCTGACCTGGCATTTACAAGCGTCACAATTGGAGGAGGATTAGTCTGGCCTACACCACTAGGTCCAGGGGAAGGGCTCACAGGGGGAGTCATGACTGCTGTATTTCTTTTCCTATCTCTTCGACCCCTTGCAATTCTATCAAAATATCTATATGAGTACAGACGTCCACTGCGAAAACGCATATGTATAACAAAATTCCCCAAACAATGTTACTAATCCCAAAACATTTCCCGAGAATTTCTGAAAGAAAAAGGAATTAGCACAAAGAGAGAAAAATTCTAAATGAGAATTCGGAGTTGAACACAGTTTCCTTTAACAAAAGATTAGCAATTCACTCACCCCAGTAATAATCGACTAACGACTCGTGATAACTACACTTCACTGCCCAAACTGGAATGAATTCAAAAATTTGTACTTAGCTTATATATGGGTCTGTGTGATGTCGACACGTCCTCTCTCTCTCTCTTGATGTTTTGTTAGCGATGTATCGTTCGAGTTTCTTGTTGAATGTAGTGCTTCCTGGGTATGTTTTGCAATTTTTGAACGCCAGTCCTTGGGTTTCCTAGGATGTTGATTGAAGATTCAGTTTGTATTCATAACATTCGTTAATGTTAACTATTCCGATGGACTATAATACTTAGTCAAAATTGTAGATTCATGTAGATAATGTTGAGTTCTTGAAGATCTTTCTCTGGTTTTACAGCTTTTATTTTGAAGTCTTGAAGATCTTTCTCTGGTTTTGCAGCTTTTATTTTGAAGTCTTGAAGATCTTTCTCTGGTTTTACAGCTTTTATTTTGAAGTCTTGAAGATCTTTCTCTAATTCTTAGAGTTTAACCGCTGCCACCATTTATTAGTGTGCTACTTTTATAAGCACACATTGAGTATGTGCTGTTTAAGATGTGTATAGATGGGTAACGAAGTACATCTTATTAGCTTTAAAAGTATTTATTAGTTAAAAACAACAGAGTTAAACGTCTCCATCACTGGAGGGAGCTGGGTTGGTCAGATGACCAATTCTGGTGAAGTATAGATATGAACTGACTAAATTATCGATATCACAGATATCGTATGCTTAGTTTATATATCAGTTTTGTCACAATCCCGGAAGACACCTGCATCCGGTGACGTCAGAAACTTTCACACGCTGATGCAAGGTGTTGATGCTTAAGAAAAATGTCACATTGTTGAGGCTGCATTGTGCGTCCTGTTTATGATTTGAATGACTACAGCAAGTCCCACGGCTAGCATCTTCAACCAAAATGACATATTACGTCATGTGTTTTAAACATGTAATATTAACTATTTTAACTATTACACACACACATATATATATATATATATATATATATATATATATAAATATATATATATATATATATATATATATATATATATATATATATATTTATATATATATATATATAATGTGATATATGTACATATGTGTGTATATGTTTAATAAATATATATATACATATATATATATATATATATATATATATATATATATATATATATATATATATATATATATATATATATATATATATATATATATGTGAGTGTGTGTGTGTGTGTGTGTGTATAAATATATATCA
>NC_090752.1:80371605-80374105 GCF_036898095.1 Palaemon carinicauda
CAGAAGCGAAGAAGAACTTCATATGACTGAAATTCCTAACCATCAGTCACGTCCTTAACCAAAGAGAAAACTATCAACAATTCGGCAGCACCCTCTTGACAAACTTCTCTTGCTCGCAACTTTACTTTCTAAATTACAAAATCTTCCGTTGTAGGAAAGTCAGACCATTTACCCAGATCTTCAACTATATCCCTTTTCTTTGCTTTACAAAAATTCGTATTTTAGTCTACATTTCTCATTATTTCGATTATTATCACTTCCAACTTATGTACCGTGAAAAACAGATCATTTCACCTCCTGGCACCTTTATGCTCTCTAATTTCAAACTAAAAAATGTATCTGTCCCTCCATACATTTCACCTCTTTTTATTTCGTAGACTATCCAACATCTGTCACGTATTGTAAAAAAAAAAAAAAAAAAAAAAAAAAAAAAAAAAAAAAAAAAAAAAAAAAATGCTGAACCGACCTTATTATTACAAGCTAGGCTATAACCCTCGTTAGAAAAGCAAGATGCTATAAGCCCAAGTACCCCAACAGGGAAAAATTGCCAAATATGACCAAATTCGATGACAACCCAACGCCATGAAAAACCTACAGGCATTAAACTAAAGAATAACTTTCAGTACAAGACTGAAGACTGACTGTAGACCCATCCGTTCAAAATATACATCCATTGACTCATGTGACACATCAAGAAATTTCTCAGTTAACATAAATCTCAAAATGATTAGTAGGGAGTGAATCCAAAATGAAAATAAAATAGTTTATTTGTGATGATTTTAGGATTCAAAGTTAGAGAGAGAGAGAGAGAGAGAGAGAGAGAGAGAGAGAGAGAGAGAGAGAGAGAGAGAGAGAGAGAGAGAGAGAGAGAAAGAGAGAAAATCAGCTTCTCCCCTCATTCATAACATAACTGTAACTTATATTTCTGCATTTTTTTTTACTTAGTTTCGCTTGTAATCGCATATTTTCATGGTCCCTCACGAAACGTTATTCTTTAGTTTGCCTTTCGAGTACACTTCTTTATTTCTTCTTTTATTGATGCCATTGCAAAGTATATTTTAGAGAATAAAATATCCTTATATTTTCTTGCGTAGATTTTTTCCTAAAAATAATATTTGAAAATCAGTTTTGTACATTTCTAATGTTAACACTTTCATTAAATGTACAACTATTACAATAATGTCAAGACCTTTACGATACCATCACTTTTACTTCCTTTAAATTTAATTCACTTACAACATAACATTTATAATTCGATTTATTCTAAACTGTTATTCTAACGTGTACACAAGCTGTTTATATTATCTAATTCGATTTATTATAAACTATTTATATTTTTAACTCGATTTATTCTAAACTGTTCATATTTTCTAACTCGACTTATTGTAAACTGTTTATGTTTTCTAACTCGGTTTATTGTAAATTGTTTATATTTTCTAACTCGATTTATTCTAAAGTGTTTATATCTTCTAACCCGTTTTATTTTAAACTTTTTATATCATCGAACTCGATTTATTCTAAGCAGTTAATATTTTCTAACTTGATTTATTCTAAGCTGTTTGTATTTTCTAACTCGATTTTTTGTAAACTGTTTACATTGTCTAGTTCAATTTATTCTAAAGTGTTTATATTTTCTGAATCGATTTATTCTAACTCGATTTATTGTAATCTGTTTCTAATTTCTAACTCATTTTATTCCAAACTTTTTATACTAACTCAATTTATTCTAAACTGTTTATATTTCCTAACTCGATTTTTTCAAACTGTTTGGATTTTCTAACTCGATTTGTTGTAAACTTTATATTCATTAATTCGTTTTTTTTTCTAAACTTTTTATATTGTTTAACTAGATTTATTCTTAACTGTTTATATTTTCTAACTCGAATCATTCCAAACTGTTTGAATTTTCTAACTCAATTTCTTGTAAACTGTTTATATTTTCTAACTATTTATTCTAAACTGTTTGTATTTTCTAACTCGATCTATTCTAAAACACCCAAAAACCCCTTTATTATCATTAATTATTTCAATGGCTTCGGCACATACAATGTTGTATCTTTCAGTCAATTTTGTTTCGATGTTTTATTATATATTGATTATGGACTTTGAAGAAGAGACTGACATGCGAAAAGTTTTGTTGTAAGGAATAGTGACCACAATTGTCAACGTTGATACGATAGGCTACGATGTATCCGAATGATTTACTATATCTCAGTGCATGGGAAGGTATCGTGTATTGATCAATCTTGGCAAATAAGAAGATCTTAGTGCATGGAGGGATTATAGACCATTTGTAGATCTTAATATGTAATACTGGAGCGTTGATTGTAAGATCTTAATCCGTAGGTTTGAACAGGACTCGTGCCCCAGTCCGGCAATCACCAGGAGGGGACGTTTCTAATAGGCCACCACAACCCTTACTAGGTTGCAGAGTCGTTGAAAATTTTGGGGCCGGGCAACAACGATACTACCTCAGGAAAAATCCCAGATTGTTCTCCAA
>NC_090752.1:80379105-80386605 GCF_036898095.1 Palaemon carinicauda
GTCCTTCTGCTAGAATAACTGCTTACCATAGCGAAAGAGTCGCTTCTACCCTTACCAAAAGGAAAGTAGCCACTGAACAATTACATTGCAATAGTTAACCACTTAGGTGAAGAAAAATTGTTTGGTAATCTCAGTGTTGTCAAGTGTATGACAGAGGAGAATCTGTAAAGAATAGGCCAGACTATTTAGTGTATGTGTAGGCAAATGGAAAGTGAACCGTAACCAAAGAGAAGGATTTAATGAAGTACTGTCTGGACAATCAAAGGATCCCCATAACTCTCTAACGGTAGTATCTCAACGGGTGGCTGGTGCCCTAGCCAACCTACTAAATATTACGGAAAAACAAATTAGGGTTTGGGTGATAAATTTCCCTCTAATGCAATTCTCCCAATTCTGCATTCTTTTTAATTGTCTTTGGGATTAATTATGTCTATGAAAAGCCTCACAAATCCGATTGAAACTTCAAGAGAATATCGTTCGTTTAAGAATAAGAGAAATACAAGGGAAATTCATTTTCATTTGTTAATAAGAAAATACTTACTTAATCAAGTTAAGTTCATTTAATAATGCAAATTATTTCTTCCTTGTTTCTGCAATATTGATATAAATGAACAAAATTCACAGTTTTGACTTTCTTTAGTTATAACGATGACTACGATAATCCCATTTCGTCTATTGGGAATAATATAATGATCATTGTTATCTATTATGATGATTATTCTATGTTGAATTTTAGTTATTTTGACGAAACTGATATCAAAGGGCCATTTTCAGGTTTACACCAAGGTAGTGTAGAGATAACCATATCGCTGATTATCATTTACAAAATTATGATTTGCTTTGGTTGGATATCTGTAAATATTAAACATTTTAGACAATCTGTTAAGATATTCGGTGATAGTCAAGCGATTTCCTCTGATAAAATGTTTTTTTTTTTCTTTTTTTTCGGTGTAGATTATAAGAACTTCCAATGGTTAGAACCCTCTTGCTTGTATTCATCATCATCATCTCCTACGCCTATTGAGCAAAGGGCCTCGGTTAGAATTCGCCAGTCGTCTCTATCTTGAGCTTTTAATTCACTACTTCTCCATTCATTATCTCCTACTTCGCGCTTCATAGTCCTCAGCAATGTAGGGCTGGGTCTTCCAACTCTGCTAGTGCCTTGTGGAGTCCAGCTGAACGTTTGGTGAACTAATCTCTTACAAACGTGAATTCATTAAAATGCATTTTTGATTAATTATTATAAATGTATATCTGTCATTGATAACTAACTTTAATTATGCTGCGAGCAGAGATTGAAGAATTCATTAGTCATCGATGAATTTTCGTAATTAGAATTTGCTGTAATATGAAATAGTGTACCACCGCCTTACCATGAAATTTTAAATGTCAAGGGATCAAATACAGTCGTTTAAATCTCCCGAAATGCCCCTTTTAAACATTTTAAGCGGTTAAAGGCAAGAAATAATTATATATTATTGTAGATCCCTTATTATTATTATCATTATTACTATCCAAGCTACAACCCTAATTGGAAAAGCAAGATGCTATAAGCCCAGGGGCTCCAATAGGGAAAAATAGCCCAGTGAGGAAAAGAAATAAGGAAATAAATAACTGAAGAGAACAAATTAACAATAAATCATTCTAAAAAAAGTAATGTCAAAAGAGATATATCATATATAAACTATTAACAACGTCAACAACAAAAATGTCATATATAAACTATAAAAAGACTCATGTCCGTCTGGTCAACAAAAAAGCATTTGCTCCAACTTTGAACTTTTGAAGTTCTACTGATTCAACAACCCGATTAGGAAGATCATTCCACAACTTGGTAACAGCTGGAATAAAACTTCTAGAGTACTGCGTAGTATTGAGTCTTATGATGGAGAAGGCCTGGCTATTAGAATTAACTGCCTGCCTAGTATTACGAACAGGATAGAATTGTCCAGGGAGATCTGAATGTAAAGGATGGTCAGAGTTATGAAAAATCTTATGCAACATGCATAATGAACTAATTGATCGACGGTGCCAGAGATTAATATCTAGATCAGGAATAAGAAATTTAATAGACCGTAAGTTTCTGTCCAACAAATTAAGATGAGAATCAGCAGCTGAAGACCAGACAGGAGAACAATACTCAAAACAAGGTAGAATAAAAGAATTAAAACACTTCTTCAGAATAGATTGATCACCGAATATCTTAAAAGACTTTCTCAATAAGCCAATTTTTTGTGCAATTGAAGAAGACACAGACCTTATATGTTTCTCAAAAGTAAATTTGCTGTCAAGAATCACGCCTAAAATTTTGAAAGAGTCATACAAATTTAAAGAAACATTATCAATACTGAGATCCGGATGTTGAGGAGCCACCGTCCTTGACCTACTTACAATCATACTTTGAGTTTTGTTAGGATTCAACTTCATACCCCATAATTTGCACCATGCACTAATTTTAGCTAAATCTCTATTAAGGGATTCACCAACCCCAGATCTACATTCAGGGGATGGAATTGATGCAAAGAGAGTAGCATCATCTGCATATGCAACAAGCTTATTTTCTAGGCCAAACCACATGTCATGTGTATATAGTATGAAAAGTAATGGGCCAAGAACACTACCCTGTGGAACACCGGATATCACATTCCTATACTCACTATGATGCCCATCAACAACAACTTTTTGAGATCTACTACTTAAAAAATCAATAATAATGCTAAGAAACGACCCACCCACTCCCAACTGTTTCAGTTTGAAAACAAGGGCCTCATGATTAACACGGTCAAAGGCAGCACTAAAATCAAGGCCAATCATACGAACTTCCCGACCACAATCAAGGGATTTCTGTACTGC
The DNA here is from genome assembly GCF_036898095.1 of Palaemon carinicauda. NCBI lineage: Eukaryota > Metazoa > Arthropoda > Malacostraca > Decapoda > Palaemonidae > Palaemon > Palaemon carinicauda. The sequence continues at coordinate 80,381,959 of NC_090752.1, forward strand.
ATTGGAGATTGTAAGAAGGGCATCACATGCTCCAAGGCCTTATCAACAATATAATGATAATAATAATAGTGACAATTTTTCAATACCTATTTCAATACCTGTGCAGATGTATACGGCGGCTTCTGCTGTGGTAATATTTAGTTCAATCGGTTTCCCTACATCTAACCTTTAACATAAGTATGGTAGTGATAACTTTAATGTCTTTTCTACTGAGCAACCTGATTTAGAGAGAAACGGTTTATTGTAAAATTGAAACAATAATAACTGTATATAAATACTGTAATTACTTCAAACATACAACAATGATAAACTATTACAGAGGGAATAAGTTGAAAGCAACTGCATGCCCTTATGTCGCCTTCTCAAAAAAAAAAAAATGAATAAAATAAAAAAAGTAATCATCTAATAGCATTAGAAGTAAAAAAATCTGTTGGATAAAAGTGGAGTGACTTCCATCAGGTTAGGATAATTACATTTAATCCTTGAGCAAGGCACATTCTTAATTACTTTGAATGGTGCGGGGATCATTATAATTAAGAATGAGCTGTGACGTCTAAAGCGAAGGGTAATGAAGTCTGATTCCCTCAGGCATTTCTCCGGTAAGTCAAGGAGGATGGATGGAGGATACCGCTCTATATATATATATATATATATATATATATATATATATATATATATATATATATATATATATATATATGTATATTATATATATATATATATGTATTTATATATATATATATATATATATATATATATATATATATATATATATATATATATATATATATATATTATGTATAAACACCATCTTCATCCTCGCCCGTTACTAGTTCAATGCAAAAAAGAGGCCTTAGCCATGTCTTTCCACTGGTGTGTGTTTATGGTCTTTTTATGTCAGTCCATACCCGCTATCTGACTGTGTCCATTTTTTTCTCTGACATGTTGATAGAAGATCCACTACTTTAGTTTATTCTTTTTCTGTCTCTTAGTGTTAATCCAATCAATATTCTTTCCGTAACTCTTAGAATTGTAACTAGCTTATGTTTTAAAGCTTTAATAAGGCTCCAAGATAAAACCGTCTGATTAAATACTTTTCTTTTTAGAGAAAGTGGAATTTTTCTTTTCATTATCTCTTTTTGTTTACCATAAGCTATCCATTTCATGCTTATTCTTCTTTTGATTTTGGTCTCATATCCTGGGGAAACACTTATTGTCTGTCCTAAGTACATATATTCATTAACAAACTCTAGAGGTTCGTCCATAATCTTTTTTGTGATCTCTCTGCATTTTCATTGAACATTATCTTAGTTTTTCTCATATTAATTTCCGGTCGTATGTATATATGTATATAGGTCTGGCTATCAACATATACTGATATAAAATGTATATATGTATATATATATATATATATATATATATATATATATATATATATATATATATATATATATATATATATATATATATATATATATATATATATATATATATATATATATATATATATATATATATATATATATATATACATATACACACACACGCATATATATACAGTATATATATATATATATATATGTATATATATATATATATATATATATATATATATATATATATATATATATATTTATTGATATCTTAGCCCTCATACACATATTCATAAAGCTACTAGTTATAGTTTAGTTAATCCTATTAGGACTTAAGCTTAGAATTTTTTTTCTTTAAGCTGAAACATTATATGTAAATGTCAATGGTTATTACTGCTATGTATCCATACGAGATTTCTAAGAACGCTATTTAATGATGTTTGAATATGGGGGGGGGGGTTAACTTTCGAATTTTGACGAGGGACCGAAAAGGGGAGATTTGATAAGTATGCCATATAGAAAAAGACTGGGATTGGAGTCGGAGAGCTGGGAAGTTGTTGGGTAGTGTAGACAAGATGAAAAACAGGAATGGGAATTGGAAAATAATGAGTCGAGATTATGGCAGGGTTATGTTTATTAATGACCAATTATAAAATGAAGTACATGCCATAATTTCGCAGAGCAAAATCCAATTTCACATACTATTTGTTTATGAAACTGATAAAGAACCAAGTGAACAAAAAATTATTGATGATAGAAAGAAATAAACAAATAGAAATTGATAAATAGAATAATTAAATGAATTTTGTATGCCTTAACTTTCTGGATAATGTAATTGCATTTAGAGATTTTGCTGCTTTTAGGTCATCTGTTCCACATGCAGGTTAGTGTTTTGGGCCATCTCAACAGAGATTGTTCTTCAATGACTTTTTTTTTTTTTTGGGGGGGGGGGGGATGGGGGCTGTATAAACCCAGGGGTTGGCAGATCCACCCGCTATTTGTTCTTACACGAATAAAAATCACTGTCCTTTAATAAGAGTATGATTAAAACGAAGCTGGAACTACTATTGAAACTTTTAATGATGTGGTAGTAGTTACTGGTAGGTATAGAGTAAGACCCGCCCACCTGTCGTAGCACAGTACAGCCTTACTATTATACTGCCTCATAAACTGCCTGCTTTAATTTTCTGCTTCTTCTTACAGAATTGTGTAATTGGTGGTATGGAGACTTAACGCCTGGGCATTGGGGTTTTTTTCCCTGGTAAACATGGTCGTAACCGTAGAAGGTTCATGAGCAAGCTGTCAGTGTATTCTCATCATCTTTGTACTTTATGAAGGGGACACGCCTGTTCGCAGTCATGCCCTTATGACGCATGCAAGTTGTGGCCGCCTCTGCATTGGGAAGTGTTTTGTGAGAAGAAGAAGAAGGCTAAGAGGAATTTGGATTCTTTGGCTTTGGACTAGGTGACGACCAGCTGTTGTCAAAGTAAATCACTAACTTATTGTACTCATTTTCGACTTCTCGAACTTATATGCCTTCATCGGGTTCCTCTAGGCTTGGCTAGGCTAGGAAGGAGACACCGGCTTGCGCTTGGGGCTTGCTTCAGGGAAAGCAGAAGTATTATCTTCCATAAGTGATGGTAATACTCCTCTGCCTTTCCATCGAAGTTCTCCTTCTGTTGTACCAACTGACGACGGCATGTGCTAGGATTTAAACCTGTGAAAGTTGTAGCCTTCTCTAAGAATCAATGACTCATTGTCTGCAGAGAAGCTTCTGTCTTGCCTGAGGCCGGGATCTCTCACACATCCCTCGCTGAACCCTTCTTGTTTGCTCATTCACCTGCAGTGGTGTTACATGTAACGACCATAGACTAGTCCTCGTATGCTGTTGGAGAACAATCTGGGATTTTTCCTGAGGTAGTATCGTTGTTGCCCGGCCCCAAAATTTTCAACGACTCTGCAACCTAGTAAGGGTTGTGGTGGCCTATTAGAAACGTCCCCTCCTGGTGATTGCCGGACTGGGGCACGAGTCCTGTTCAAACCTACGGATTAAGATCTTACAATCAACGCTCCAGTATTACATATTAAGATCTACAAATGGTCTATAATCCCTCCATGCACTAAGATCTTCTTATTTGCCAAGATTGATCAATACACGATACCTTCCCATGCACTGAGATATAGTAAATCATTCGGATACATCGTAGCCTATCGTATCAACGTTGACAATTGTGGTCACTATTCCTTACAACAAAACTTTTCGCATGTCAGTCTCTTCTTCAAAGTCCATAATCAATATATAATAAAACATCGAAACAAAATTGACTGAAAGATACAACATTGTATGTGCCGAAGCCATTGAAATAATTAATGATAATAAAGGGGTTTTTGGGTGTTTTAGAATAGATCGAGTTAGAAAATACAAACAGTTTAGAATAAATAGTTAGAAAATATAAACAGTTTACAAGAAATTGAGTTAGAAAATTCAAACAGTTTGGAATGATTCGAGTTAGAAAATATAAACAGTTAAGAATAAATCTAGTTAAACAATATAAAAAGTTTAGAAAAAAAAACGAATTAATGAATATAAAGTTTACAACAAATCGAGTTAGAAAATCCAAACAGTTTGAAAAAATCGAGTTAGGAAATATAAACAGTTTAGAATAAATTGAGTTAGTATAAAAAGTTTGGAATAAAATGAGTTAGAAATTAGAAACAGATTACAATAAATCGAGTTAGAATAAATCGATTCAGAAAATATAAACACTTTAGAATAAATTGAACTAGACAATGTAAACAGTTTACAAAAAATCGAGTTAGAAAATACAAACAGCTTAGAATAAATCAAGTTAGAAAATATTAACTGCTTAGAATAAATCGAGTTCGATGATATAAAAAGTTTAAAATAAAACGGGTTAGAAGATATAAACACTTTAGAATAAATCGAGTTAGAAAATATAAACAATTTACAATAAACCGAGTTAGAAAACATAAACAGTTTACAATAAGTCGAGTTAGAAAATATGAACAGTTTAGAATAAATCGAGTTAAAAATATAAATAGTTTATAATAAATCGAATTAGATAATATAAACAGCTTGTGTACACGTTAGAATAACAGTTTAGAATAAATCGAATTATAAATGTTATGTTGTAAGTGAATTAAATTTAAAGGAAGTAAAAGTGATGGTATCGTAAAGGTCTTGACATTATTGTAATAGTTGTACATTTAATGAAAGTGTTAACATTAGAAATGTACAAAACTGATTTTCAAA
>NC_090752.1:80394105-80401605 GCF_036898095.1 Palaemon carinicauda
AAAATGGACTAGGTTGGAGCTGGAGCAGTCCTCCAAGTCAATTCCCTCAATTCTTCCAACACTCATCCCCCGTTCTGGAAGAATATGTCCGAGAACTCTTAGACAAAAGAGTAATCCGGAAAGTTAAGTCCATAAAATTCAAAGGAAGGCTGTTTTGGACTCAGAAAAACTCAGAGTCATTGTAGACTTGTTGCCACTCAACAAGTTCATAGTGAACTACAAGTTCAGAATGCTCACATTTCAACACATAAGGACCCTACTGCCCAGAAGGGCATATACTGTTTCTATAGACTTGTGTGACGATTATTGGCACGTTCCAATTAATCGTCACCTCTCCTCCTACCTAGGCTTCAAGTTACATAGAAAACTTTACGCCTTCAGAGCCATGCCTTTCGGGCTAAACATAGCCCCAAGGATTTTCACGAAGCTCGCGAACTTAGCCGTCCATCAATTTCGCCTAAAGGGGGTCCAAGTAGTAGCCTACTTGGACGACTGGCTGGTGTGGGCAGCATCCAGGACAGAATGCATGCAAGCTTCTAAGATAGTGATCCAGTTCCTGGAACATCTGGGATTCAAGATCAACATCAAAAAGTCTCGACTTTCTCCAGCTCAAAAATTTCAGTGGTTGGGAATCCACTGGAATTTGGAGTCACATCGACTTTCCATTCCTGGTAAGAAGAGGAAAGAAATAGCAGGATCTGTCAAGAGACTATTGAAATCCAAACGGATATCAAGACGCAAACAGGAGAGAGTGCTGGGCTCTCTACAGTTTGCTTCGATAACAGATCCAGTGCTAAGAGCACAGCTTAAGGATGCAACAGGAGTCCGGAGAAAATACGCATCAAACGCGCGAAGAGATCTAATAAGACCACTACCGACTTGACTGCGAACGCTTCTCAAGCCGTGGTCCAATGCCAAACAATTGAAGAAATCAATACTTCTTCAACCTCCTCCCCCGTCAGTAACTATCCACACAGACGCTTCAAAGGAAGACTGGGGAGGTCACTCTCATCAGATGAGAGTCCAAGGAGCTTGGTCCAATCTTTTCAAGTCATTTCACATCAACTTTCTAGAAGCCATGGCAGTACTTCTGACACTAAAAAAAGTTTCTCCTCTCCACTCGACCCACATAAGACTGGTTCTAGACAGAGAGGTAGTAGTGAGATGCCTGAATCGACAAGGGTCGAGGTTACCTCAAATCAACCAAGTGATGTTGGCCATATTCCGTTTGGCGGAAAGGAAGAAATGGCACCTGTCAGCAGTTCACATTGAAGGGTTCTGCAATGTGACAGCAGACGCTCTATCCAGGTTTACACCTATAGAGTCAGAATGGTCCCTTGACGCAGGATCGTTCTCCTTCATCTTGAGTCAAGTCCCAGAGCTGCAGATAGACCTCTTTGCGACGAAAGACAACAAGAAAATAGATAGTTACGTGTCCCCATAAGAGGATCCGCTAGCGGAGGCAGTGGACGCCATGTCCCTGGACTTGAACAGATGGTCCAGTATTTATCTGTTCCCTCCGCACAACCTCCTTTTGAAGGTCTTCGATAAGCTGAGATCCTTCAAAGGGAAAGCAGCAATAGTGACCCACAAGTGGCCAAATAGCGTGTGGTTCCCTCTGGCATTAGAACTACGACTAATATTCATACCGCTACCGGATCCATCCCTGTCTCAGCGAGTACAGAAGTCAACTGTCTTTGCTTCATCACAAAAAACACGGAACCTACATCTCATGATTTTCTCTTCTTAACGATGAGAAAAAGATTCGGTGTTAAAAGTCAGTTCAGACTTTTGGAGGAAACCAGAAGACATTATGAGGCTTCAGGGAAGAAACAGATATCCCTTGTCAAGGTGAAGAAACCAAAAGAAATCTAGACAGATTTCTATTTATCATTCTTCATTCACCTTCATGGGCAAGGTTTAGCAGCCAACACAATTCTTTTGTTCTTGACAAGACAGATACCATATGCCTTACAGGTCGACCTTTCTAACGACGTTCTTAATGAACTACAAAGGCCCATGCTAGGCTTAGCCCTTTAGCACCTCCAAGGACCCTTTGTATGGTCAGTAGATAAGATTCTTCATTGTGTATAAATAATGAACAATGAGGAATGCGCTTAGAAGGCCTTGAATTTTAAGTCATATTTCTGCTTGTACTCGCTTTGTGGGCTAGAGTAAGTGAAATAGTGGCTCTCTCTAGAGAGGAAGGCCACGTCCAGTTCTTGGAGGGAGAACTGAATCTATTTCCAGACCCAACGTTTCTTACCAAGAACAAGCTACCCACCAACAGGTGGGGTCCCTAGAGAATCTGCCCTCTGAAGGAAGATGCATCTCTATGTCCAGTGGAGTGCCTAAGGTCTATCTTCATAGAACTTCAGACTTTATGGGAGGACAGCTGTTCAGAAGAGAAACCCTGGGTTCAAAGTTTTCTATAACTAAGGGCGAAACTCACCCGTGTTATTCGCAGAACGGATCCAGACAGTACACCCGTTAGTCATGATCCGAGGAAAGTTGCCTCTTCCATAAAATTTCTTTAATTATATGGACTTTGAACATCCTTGTTTGTACACCGGCTGGTAGTCACCCAAGGTGTTCTTTACGCACTATGCGAAGCTAGTGGAGCAACTTAAGACTTCTGTGGTAGCAGCAGGTAGAATTCTTTAACCTTCTGTTTTAAATCTGCGAGGAACAGTGTAATTAATTTGGGACGATTAATTAAGAGGGTGCGTGTGTAGTCACTGTATGTTACTACAAACTGAGCGATAGTCCACAAAAGTGTCCTTATGAACTGTTCCATTATCGTCAGTGAACTATAGCATAATACGGACACTTGTGCCAAGCGTTTTTTACGCTAGTGTAAATTAACAGTATACAGACTATATCATTATTATTAATAATTCGATTGAAGTGGCAAATCTGTTTCCTAGTAGACGAAACAATATTTTCTGTTGACTGTTTTCTTTATGCTTTGATGCATATCATCCACGTTTTATAAATTTTATAAATGTTGATCTGATATGTACGTTTATTAAATTTTAATAAACTAGTTCGCCCACACTCATTTTATTAGAAATGTACTGAGCATTAAGATTAAAATATGGATATTTTTATCACGGTATGTCTTTTAAGACTGTTCCCTGATTCAAGCAAAAGTCCACTCACTCTAACCCTTCCTTGGAAGGGTTGACGTGGTACCCTAACGGGATGGTGGCAAAGAGGCAAAATTTGTTCCTATGCGGATACAACCATTATCCAATAGTTGATAAGAGTAGTCACATTGGGGAAGGTGTCACAAATTCATACTGACATTGGTGACTCTTATACAAACTTTGCTTTATATTGTATAGGGCGAGACCAATATACAAGCTTGTCATTTTTTCATCAATAATTATTATGTACTCCTTGAGACTTTTTCCAGAGTCTAGTACAACTCTTCCTTGTAGGGGGCAGGAAGCACTAACATAGTTCATGCTTAGATGAAATGATGTATGACGGTAACCTCATAGGTCTCTAGGTCTAGACGGACCAGGAAAATACTTTCTTGAGAGTACGGCACTGATAGGGATACAGTAATGCTCTGGTAAACTTCCATCAGGACGACATGGCCTGAGCCCAAAAAAACGGATTTTGAGCGAAGCGAAAAATCTATTTTTGGGTGAGGTAGCCATGTCGCCCTGATGGACCCGCCCTTCCTTTTATTGTAAAGGGGTTTATTGACCCTTCCCTATAATACAGTATCTGTAACACCTCGTATATCACTACAAGGAATAAAGAGGGCACTACCGCCTTCATCAGATACACACTGGAAACGGAATAGGAAAGATGCCTTATGAGCGGCTCTCTTTTCATTCTCGTTTCAGATTCTTGTCACTGTGACCCCTCGAAGCGTTAATACTGTTCGGGGTGAAGATAGCTATGTGACGTGTCAAGAATACGTCCTCTGATATTATGCGATATCCCTGTGAGATTATTTAGGGATATTCGCTCCAGGAGTTAGAATTCTGGATACCTTAAGGTAAAATTCTCTGGGAATATCACTGTAGTCAAATATACCCTAGAAAGCTACCCTTTAGGAACTTCCATCAGGACGACATGGCCTGAGCCCAAAAATAGATTTTTCTCTTCGCTCAAAATCCGTTATATGTATATATATATATATATATATATATATATATATATATATATATATATATATATATGTACATATATATATATATATATATATATATATATATATATATACATATATATATATATATATATATATATATAAGGTGAAGGTAAAGGTGTCTGGTCTCGGTTCCAATTTCACAAGAATGAATGGACACCAGAACGTAAACCGGGTAAGCCCAACCCCCTACTGGTACCCAACTACATCAGTGGTCTCCCCAGTAAACAGTTTAAACTCACGGTCCCGGACTGACATCGATCTGCTGTCATGCGAATGTTAGGCGAACAAGTTACCAATGTACTAAACAGCAATATATATATATATATATATATATATATATATATATATATATATATATATATATATATATACATATATATATATCTATATATATATATATATATATATATATATATATATATATATATATATATATATATATATATGTATATATATATATATATATATATATATATATATATATATATATATATATATATATATATATGTATATATATATATATATATATATACATATTTATATATATACTGTATATATACTGTATATATATACATACATATATATATATATATATATATATATATATATATATATATATATATATATATGTATTCTCACGAAGCTGGTCTAGGGTAGAGTAAATATTTCATTCATGTATTATATTTGTGTTTTTAAGAAGTATATAGCCAGGTGAGTTCCTCTCTGGTAGGTTTAAGTACTTGTATGAAAATTACATGACTTTCTTCGTTCATTTAATTGTATTTTCCACTCAAGTCAGTATATGTAAATTTACGTTATTTTCAAGAATTAACTATTTATTTAACGATTTAACGAAGTCTTATGTAATACGTCTAGTATGCTGTACGAACCATATGTGTTTTAAAGACGAGGGCATATGTAGTTTTTTTTTATGTTTTCACGAGGAATTGCGTCATGTTATATTTCCATGTGTTTAGAATGTTCTAGAAAACCCCAGAGTTAGTTTTATCTTTTCTTTAATGTTTCGAGAGGTAGGTGGGTGGAATTAGCTGGGACAGGGTTGCCTTGCAAGTGAGGTAAGTTCTCCTTTTCGATAGACTTATTTGGCAACTTTGGCGCCGCTAGAGCCTGCCCACAAGCCACGAGAATAGTCTATATAGAATTATCTAGAAGTTTTAAGTTAACATATAAGTGGCCCTAGGAAATCATAAGGAGCAGAAGAGATCCAGCCTGTCCCTTTGTAAGAGCCAAAGTTCGCCTCTCTCTCACAAGTGCCTCGAGTGTATACCCTCTCAAAAGTTTTTATCCAACATATCTTGTGTAGTGTGTTCACATGTTGGTGGAACTTTGAATAATACTTCGGGTGTGTTGTGCTGGTGTGGCATAATTTTTTTGTGATTGGTCCTGTGAGATTTAGGTGAAAACAGAGAAGTGTACTTATTTTGGCTTAACTGTTCAATTACCTTGTGTGATCCAAAACCTGTAAGTGTATCAGTTACTTTTATGTAAATTTCGTTTGGTGTTTAATCATTAAAGTGTTAAAGTGTTAACTATTTTCATTAATAAAATATTTGTGTAAAATTTAATTTCCCGTGAAACGTGATTATATAATTTTCAGAGTGTGATAATTTCTTGTCTTAAGGTACCCTGACACTTGCACGAATTTGTGGCACGCATTGTCATGACTCGAGTCGTGAACTGACGTGAACTCGTCGTGAACTGGAGGGAGCTCGTCGTGAACCTGTCGTGTCATCGTGGCATGTCGTGAACCTGTCGTGTCATCGTGGCATGTCGTGACGAGAATTTTGAAATGTTAAAAATTTTGGTCACGACAAAATTTCGTGAACGCGGCGTGAACTATGCGCGAACTGTTCGTGAACTCGTCGGGACGATATGGGAAGTGCTCAAACTATGCTAAAACTATGCATGAACTCGTCGTGCCAGTTCGTGTCAATTTGGACAGGTGAGCTGTGATTCTGTGGTAATTTTTTTTTTTCTTTTTGATTTTCCAGTTCGTGCCGCAAAATGTCACGACTTGCCACGACAAATTCGAGGCAAAGAGTCGTGCAAGTGTCAGCCTGGCATTAGTCTAAGATTTTATTCAGATTTAATATTTCGAGTGATTCCTTTTGGTGATGATTTTCTGTATCAATATTGTAAATTTTTAAAAAACATATTTATTTTTGTAATGTGCGAATTATTTTAATAACCAGTATTTCTTACAGAGTTCTCTCGTAATCCCTGACTAAAATTTAAGGTAAGAGGTTGTTTTGCATAGTTTGAGTAATTAATAACCCAGTTTTTTTTATTGTACGTAAGAGACCTTTGGATATTCAGTGGTTTTATATATTGTCGCCTGGGAGTTATATAATTTTCTCAAAGCTCGGGTATTAATTTTTTCAAGTGTCACAGATTTATGTAAAAATAAACAGGGGAGTTTGGAACTCGGGAGGTTATATAATTTGCCAGCCGTAATATATATATATATATATATATATATATATATATATATATATATATATATATATATATATACATACATATGTATAATATATATATATATATATATATATATATATATATATATATATATAAATATATGTATATATATATATATATATATATATATATATATATATATATATTTATATATATATATATGTACATATATATATATATATATATATACATATATATATATATATATATATATATATATATATACTGCAATGTCCTATTACCATACAATACTCAAATCATATATACGAAAAGAAACCCGTAGCTGAATTAAGCAAACGATGAAACCCGGTTCGCTAGAAGGTGACAGTTAATTGATTAAATATCGCCTTCCAGCTCAGTCTAGATAGTAGAAGCACTGGGTTTCATCGTTCGCTGCCGATATCAAGATAGGTGTAGGGTTAGCAACCTCACTTCAAACACTAGTAAAAGTTTTCAAAGGTGTTCTGGCTTTTTATGAAGCAACCAGTGTTTTACTACACAGTTTTGTAAAGTCTCATCTATTGTAAGATGGGTCTTTATTTTGTGTTGATACTTCGTAAAGGTTTTTGAAGTGTTAGTTATTTAGTTTTTGGTATAACCTCTTGGCGTAGGAAGCTCACTAGTTTCATAAATTTGTCATATTCAATTCTTTAATATCAATTATTATAATTTGTCGTCTTAGAGAGCTCAAGAATTGTTTTACTAAGATCTTAAAAATCACTTATCTAGTTTTCTTACAAGCTTAACGTTATTGTGGAGCACTCGCTAGCTTTATAAATCTGTTGGATTCAACTTTTTATTTTAGTTTTATTTGAAATGGGTGTTGTGG
>NC_090752.1:80406605-80416605 GCF_036898095.1 Palaemon carinicauda
ATTGCAGTATATATATATATATATATATATATATATATATATATATATATATATATATATATGTACATATATATATATATATATATATATATATATATATATATATATGTATATATATATATATATATATATATATATATATATATATATATATATATATATATATATATATATATATATATATATATATATATATATATATATATATATATATATATATATATATATATATATATATATATATATATATATATATATTATACATATATGTATATATATATATATATATATATATATATATATATATATATATATATATATATATATATATATATATATATATATATATATATATATATATATATATATATATATATATATATTACGGCTGGCAAATTATATAACCTCCCGAGTTCCAAACTCCCCTGTTTATTTTTACATAAATCTGTGACACTTGAAAAAATTAATACCCGAGCTTTGAGAAAATTATATAACTCCCAGGCGACAATATATAAAACCACTGAATATCCAAAGGTCTCTTACGTACAATAAAAAAAACTGGGTTATTAATTACTCAAACTATGCAAAACAACCTCTTACCTTAAATTTTAGTCAGGGATTACGAGAGAACTCTGTAAGAAATACTGGTTATTAAAATAATTCGCACATTACAAAAATAAATATGTTTTTTAAAAATTTACAATATTGATACAGAAAATCATCACCAAAAGGAATCACTCGAAATATTAAATCTGAATAAAATCTTAGACTAATGCCAGGCTGACACTTGCACGACTCTTTGCCTCGAATTTGTCGTGGCAAGTCGTGACATTTTGCGGCACGAACTGGAAAATCAAAAAGAAAAAAAAAATTACCACAGAATCACAGCTCACCTGTCCAAATTGACACGAACTGGCACGACGAGATCATGCATAGTTTTAGCATAGTTTGAGCACTTCCCATATCGTCCCGACGAGTTCACGAACAGTTCGCGCATAGTTCACGCCGCGTTCACGAAATTTTGTCGTGACCAAAATTTTTAACATTTCAAAATTCTCGTCACGACATGCCACGATGACACGACAGGTTCACGACGAGCTCCCTCCAGTTCACGACGAGTTCACGTCAGTTCACGACTCGAGTCATGACAATGCGTGCCACAAATTCGTGCAAGTGTCAGGGTACCTTAAGACAAGAAATTATCACACTCTGAAAATTATATAATCACGTTTCACGGGAAATTAAATTTTACACAAATATTTTATTAATGAAAATAGTTAACACTTTAACACTTTAATGATTAAACACCAAACGAAATTTACATAAAAGTAACTGATACACTTACAGGTTTTGGATCACACAAGGTAATTGAACAGTTAAGCCAAAATAAGTACACTTCTCTGTTTTCACCTAAATCTCACAGGACCAATCACAAAAAAATTATGCCACACCAGCACAACACACCCGAAGTATTATTCAAAGTTCCACCAACATGTGAACACACTACACAAGATATGTTGGATAAAAACTTTTGAGAGGGTACACACTCGAGGCACTTGTGAGAGAGAGGCGAACTTTGGCTCTTACAAAGGGACAGGCTGGATCTCTTCTGCTCCTTATGATTTCCTAGGGCCACTTATATGTTAACTTAAAACTTCTAGATAATTCTATATAGACTATTCTCGTGGCTTGTGGGCAGGCTCTAGCGGCGCCAAAGTTGCCAAATAAGTCTATCGAAAAGGAGAACTTACCTCGCTTGCAAGGCAACCCTGTCCCAGCTAATTCCACCCACCTACCTCTCGAAACATTAAAGAAAAGATAAAACTAACTCTGGGGTTTTCTAGAACATTCTAAACACATGGAAATATAACATGACGCAATTCCTCGTGAAAACATAAAAAAAAACTACATATGCCCTCGTCTTTAAAACACATATGGTTCGTACAGCATACTAGACGTATTACATAAGACTTCGTTAAATCGTTAAATAAATAGTTAATTCTTGAAAATAACGTAAATTTACATATACTGACTTGAGTGGAAAATACAATTAAATGAACGAAGAAAGTCTTATGTAATTTTCATACAAGTACTTAAACCTACCAGAGAGGAACTCACCTGGCTATATACTTCTTAAAAACAAAAATATAATACATGAATGAAATATTTACTCTACCCTAGACCAGCTTCGTGAGAATACATATTTATATATATATATATATATATATATATATATTTATATATATATATATATATATATATATATATATATATATGTATGTATATATATACAGTATTCTGTATATACAGTATATATATAAATATGTATATATATATATATATATATATATATATATATATATATATATATATATATATATATATATATATATATATATGTCTATATATATATATATATATATATATATATATATATATATATATATATATATATATATATATATATATATATATATATATGTATATATATATATATATATATATATATATATATATATTGCTGTTTAGTACATTGGTAACTTGTTCGCCTAACATTCGCATGACAGCAGATCGATGTCAGTCCGGGACCGTGAGTTTAAACTGTTTACTGGGGAGACCACTGATGTAGTTGGGTACCAGTAGGGGGTTGGGCTTACCCGGTTTACGTTCTGGTGTCCATTCATTCTTGTGAAATTGGAACCGAGACCAGACACCTTTACCTTCACCTATATATATATATATATATATATATATATATATATATATATATATATATATATATATATATATATATATATATATATATATATATATGTACATATATATATATATATATACATATAACGGATTTTGAGCGAAGAGAAAAATCTATTTTTGGGCTCAGGCCATGTCGTCCTGATGGAAGTTCCTAAAGGGTAGCTTTCTAGGGTATATTTGACTACAGTGATATTCCCAGAGAATTTTACCTTAAGGTATCCAGAATTCTAACTCCTGGAGCGAATATCCCTAAATAATCTCACAGGGATATCGCATAATATCAGAGGACGTATTCTTGACACGTCACATAGCTATCTTCACCCCGAACAGTATTAACGCTTCGAGGGGTTACAGTGACAAGAATCTGAAACGAGAATGAAAAGAGAGCCGCTCATAAGGCATCTTTCCTATTCCGTTTCCAGTGTGTATCTGATGAAGGCGGTAGTGCCCTCTTTATTCCTTGTAGTGATATACGAGGTGTTACAGATACTGTATTATAGGGAAGGGTCAATAAACCCCTTTACAATAAAAGGAAGGGCGGGTCCATCAGGGCGACATGGCTACCTCACCCAAAAATAGATTTTTCGCTTCGCTCAAAATCCGTTTTTTTGGGCTCAGGCCATGTCGTCCTGATGGAAGTTTACCAGAGCATTACTGTATCCCTATCAGTGCCGTACTCTCAAGAAAGTATTTTCCTGGTCCGTCTAGACCTAGAGACCTATGAGGTTACCGTCATACATCATTTCATCTAAGCATGAACTATGTTAGTGCTTCCTGCCCCCTACAAGGAAGAGTTGTACTAGACTCTGGAAAAAGTCTCGAGGAGTACATAATAATTATTGATGAAAAAATGACAAGCTTGTATATTGGTCTCACCCTATACAATATAAAGCAAAGTTTGTATAAGAGTCACCAATGTCAGTATGAATTTGTGACACCTTCCCCAATGTGACTACTCTTATCAACTATTGGATAATGGTTGTATCCGCATAGGAACAAATTTTGCCTCTTTGCCACCATCCCGTTAGGGTACCACGTCAACCCTTCCAAGGAAGGGTTAGAGTGAGTGGACTTTTGCTTGAATCAGGGAACAGTCTTAAAAGACATACCGTGATAAAAATATCCATATTTTAATCTTAATGCTCAGTACATTTCTAATAAAATGAGTGTGGGCGAACTAGTTTATTAAAATTTAATAAACGTACATATCAGATCAACATTTATAAAATTTATAAAACGTGGATGATATGCATCAAAGCATAAAGAAAACAGTCAACAGAAAATATTGTTTCGTCTACTAGGAAACAGATTTGCCACTTCAATCGAATTATTAATAATAATGATATAGTCTGTATACTGTTAATTTACACTAGCGTAAAAAACGCTTGGCACAAGTGTCCGTATTATGCTATAGTTCACTGACGATAATGGAACAGTTCATAAGGACACTTTTGTGGACTATCGCTCAGTTTGTAGTAACATACAGTGACTACACACGCACCCTCTTAATTAATCGTCCCAAATTAATTACACTGTTCCTCGCAGATTTAAAACAGAAGGTTAAAGAATTCTACCTGCTGCTACCACAGAAGTCTTAAGTTGCTCCACTAGCTTCGCATAGTGCGTAAAGAACACCTTGGGTGACTACCAGCCGGTGTACAAACAAGGATGTTCAAAGTCCATATAATTAAAGAAATTTTATGGAAGAGGCAACTTTCCTCGGATCATGACTAACGGGTGTACTGTCTGGATCCGTTCTGCGAATAACACGGGTGAGTTTCGCCCTTAGTTATAGAAAACTTTGAACCCAGGGTTTCTCTTCTGAACAGCTGTCCTCCCATAAAGTCTGAAGTTCTATGAAGATAGACCTTAGGCACTCCACTGGACATAGAGATGCATCTTCCTTCAGAGGGCAGATTCTCTAGGGACCCCACCTGTTGGTGGGTAGCTTGTTCTTGGTAAGAAACGTTGGGTCTGGAAATAGATTCAGTTCTCCCTCCAAGAACTGGACGTGGCCTTCCTCTCTAGAGAGAGCCACTATTTCACTTACTCTAGCCCACAAAGCGAGTACAAGCAGAAATATGACTTAAAATTCAAGGCCTTCTAAGCGCATTCCTCATTGTTCATTATTTATACACAATGAAGAATCTTATCTACTGACCATACAAAGGGTCCTTGGAGGTGCTAAAGGGCTAAGCCTAGCATGGGCCTTTGTAGTTCATTAAGAACGTCGTTAGAAAGGTCGACCTGTAAGGCATATGGTATCTGTCTTGTCAAGAACAAAAGAATTGTGTTGGCTGCTAAACCTTGCCCATGAAGGTGAATGAAGAATGATAAATAGAAATCTGTCTAGATTTCTTTTGGTTTCTTCACCTTGACAAGGGATATCTGTTTCTTCCCTGAAGCCTCATAATGTCTTCTGGTTTCCTCCAAAAGTCTGAACTGACTTTTAACACCGAATCTTTTTCTCATCGTTAAGAAGAGAAAATCATGAGATGTAGGTTCCGTGTTTTTTGTGATGAAGCAAAGACAGTTGACTTCTGTACTCGCTGAGACAGGGATGGATCCGGTAGCGGTATGAATTTTAGTCGTAGTTCCAATGCCAGAGGGAACCACACGCTATTTGGCCACTTGTGGGTCACTATTGCTGCTTTCCCTTTGAAGGATCTCAGCTTATCGAAGACCTTCAAAAGGAGGTTGTGCGGAGGGAACAGATAAATACTGGACCATCTGTTCAAGTCCAGGGACATGGCGTCCACTGCCTCCGCTAGCGGATCCTCTTATGGGGACACGTAACGATCTATTTTCTTGTTGTCTTTCGTCGCAAAGAGGTCTATCTGCAGCTCTGGGACTTGACTCAAGATGAAGGAGAACGATCCTGCGTCAAGGGACCATTCTGACTCTATAGGTGTAAACCTGGATAGAGCGTCTGCTGTCACATTGCAGAACCCTTCAATGTGAACTGCTGACAGGTGCCATTTCTTCCTTTCCGCCAAACGGAATATGGCCAACATCACTTGGTTGATTTGAGGTAACCTCGACCCTTGTCGATTCAGGCATCTCACTACTACCTCTCTGTCTAGAACCAGTCTTATGTGGGTCGAGTGGAGAGGAGAAACTTTTTTTAGTGTCAGAAGTACTGCCATGGCTTCTAGAAGGTTGATATGAAATGACTTGAAAAGATTGGACCAAGCTCCTTGGACTCTCATCTGATGAGAGTGACCTCCCCAGTCTTCCTTTGAAGCGTCTGTGTGGATAGTTACTGACGGGGGAGGAGGTTGAAGAAGTATTGATTTCTTCAATTGTTTGGCATTGGACCACGGCTTGAGAAGCGTTCGCAGTCAAGTCGGTAGTGGTCTTATTAGATCTCTTCGCGCGTTTGATGCGTATTTTCTCCGGACTCCTGTTGCATCCTTAAGCTGTGCTCTTAGCACTGGATCTGTTATCGAAGCAAACTGTAGAGAGCCCAGCACTCTCTCCTGTTTGCGTCTTGATATCCGTTTGGATTTCAATAGTCTCTTGACAGATCCTGCTATTTCTTTCCTCTTCTTACCAGGAATGGAAAGTCGATGTGACTCCAAATTCCAGTGGATTCCCAACCACTGAAATTTTTGAGCTGGAGAAAGTCGAGACTTTTTGATGTTGATCTTGAATCCCAGATGTTCCAGGAACTGGATCACTATCTTAGAAGCTTGCATGCATTCTGTCCTGGATGCTGCCCACACCAGCCAGTCGTCCAAGTAGGCTACTACTTGGACCCCTTTTAGGCGAAATTGATGGACGGCTAAGTTCGCGAGCTTCGTGAAAATCCTTGGGGCTATGTTTAGCCCGAAAGGCATGGCTCTGAAGGCGTAAAGTTTTCTATGTAACTTGAAGCCTAGGTAGGAGGAGAGGTGACGATTAATTGGAACGTGCCAATAATCGTCACACAAGTCTATAGAAACAGTATATGCCCTTCTGGGCAGTAGGGTCCTTATGTGTTGAAACGGGAGCATTCTGAACTTGTAGTTCACTATGAACTTGTTGAGTGGCAACAAGTCTACAATGACTCTGAGTTTTTCTGAGTCCAAAACAGCCTTCCTTTGAATTTTATGGACTTAACTTTCCGGATTACTCTTTTGTCTAAGAGTTCTCGGACATATTCTTCCAGAACGGGGGATGAGTGTTGGAAGAATTGAGGGAATTGACTTGGAGGACTGCTCCAGCTCCAACCTAGTCCATTTTTAATTAGGCTGTGGGCCCAGGGATCGAATGTCCAGCGATCCCTAAATAGCTGTAGTCTCCCTCCTATTGGAAGTATCTTACTTATGCTGTTGTGGACCTGAGGCCTTGCCTCCTTGACCGCGTCCTCCCCTTCCTCTTGAAGGGCGTCTAGAAGAACCTCTGGCTGTTCCTCTAGCTCTCGAACGAAAGGAAGATTTCTGCCTTTCGAAGGCTGGGCTAAAAACTGGCGACTCTGTCGCCACTTGTTGAGGTACCAGCTGGTACGTGGTTGGAGGTTGTGCCACTATATAAGGCACCGCGGTCACAGTAGGTTGTTGTTGATGTTGCTGTCGGTAGGGTTTAGCCGGCCGAGAGGATGGCCTAGGCCTTTTTGTCTTCCTCTTGGGTTGGGGACCCTCATCCGGAGAAGACTTTCTCTTAAGATCTAAGCCCCACTTTTTAAGAAGGTTCCTATTCTCTGTGGCGGCCTTGTCTACTACCTCTTTAACCACTTCATTGGGAAAGGGGTCTTTACCCCAAATACGAGAGGAGATCAGTTTCCTCGGTTCGTGCCTCACCGCAGCCGAGGCGAACACGAACTCTCTACAGGCTCTCCTAGCTTTAATAAAGCTATAGAGATCCTTCGTAACTGTGGCCAGATTGGTTTTGGCCACAACCATGAACATGTCCTGGTTCATGGGGTCACTTGCCATCATTTCTAGTGTCGTTTGCAACGACATCGATGCCGCAAGTCTTTCCTTTGTCTCTTGCTCTCTACGCAAGAGAACCTCCGACAGTTTTGGAAGTGCCTCACCGAACTGGCGTTCAGCAATATCAGCTTCCAGCTTCCCGACTGAGAAGGTAAGGTGTACGTCCTTCCAGTCTTCTTGGTCCAAGGGCAAGGTCAGAGATAACGGCTTGCACTCCTCCAAGGAGGGGCATGGTTTCCCTGCCTCCACCGCCTTTAAGGCTGCCTTATATCCCTTTTCCAAGAAGGGAAGGCTCTGGTAGGAGAGGCTACAAAGGAGGAAGCTTCTTACTCAAGGCAGGCACCTTTGAGTTAGTGAAGCCCCTCTCTTTCATCGAGCTCGCTAGTAACGTCTGAGCTTTACTATGGTCAAAAACTATGACCTCCTTCAGCTCCGTCTCCTCCTTTGAGGCTGGCTCCTTCCTAAGACGGACATAGCAGTCCGGATAAGAATCTTTGTTGGGCCAAAATTCCACTTCTTCCAGGGGAATTGCTCCCAACTTTTTTGAGATCACGATCTTCCCGGTTGTCATTGGCATGTGTTCGGCATACCTCCAAGGATTGGTATCCGAGCACAAAGGAAGATCCTTCACGCTGAGCCGCTTCTGGGGCCCACGTGATGCTGCAAGTCTACGTATCTCCAGTTTCATTGCAGCTTCCTTCTCATCATTCTTCCTTTGAATTTGTTGGATCATCTCAACAATGGAAGAAAGAGTACTTCCCAGTTCATCTGGGATAGCAGACGATGTAGAAGGAACAGGTTCTGAGTCCGGAACCGATGTAACCGACACTTCGTCAATTTCTTCTTCTTCTACTTGAGGAGCCTGGAACAGCTCCTCCTCCTGACCTTCTCCTAGAAGGTCCTTCTCAGTAGAATCCGACACCTCCGACATCCTATCGTCCAATTGGATGTCTTGAAGGGCGGCCGAGACTTCAGAATCTACCGGATTCTTGGCAGTTGGTATCTCCACCTGAGGCTGGGGGATGATTGCATCAGCCGATGCTTTAGGGAAAAGGTAGGCCCTCATCTTCTCATTTGGAAGGTAGGGGCCTGAGGTGTTTTAATGAAAACCCCTCACTCAGGATCATAACATTTCCCTGGCAGCATCCCTTGACTCCGTCGACTTAGGGTCGTCAAAAGCCTCGGTAATCAGGTTAGAACAAACTGTACAAACCTGAGGGTCCCAATACCGGAGATCACCTCTGGAGACTGCGCATGCTGCGTGCCTCCTGCAAAGTTGATGTCCACAGAAGTTCTTACTGCGGACATTACAGAACATACTCCCGCACTTCAGATGGTCCTCCTGTAAAGAGAAGAAAAATCCATGAGTATCATGTGAAGGCTTTCACTTATATTGAAACATTTAGCTTATATAGAAAAGCTATAAAAGAAAGAAGGAAAGACACATACTTGTATTTCCTGCCCAGTCAATTGCTGAAACCTCCAGAGATATTAAAACTAAGGTTAATTCTATTCTAGAATACCTTATGTAATTTCCTAAACGGAAATTTAAGGTGTAGTTCACACCTTGAGATAAAGTTATAATATACGGGATAGAAAGAATACAGAAAGTACTTACTTTCTATATATTGTACGGTCTCAACAAAAGGCTGTACAAGATAACATTAAGTATGATGAAGAACTTTAGTGTTATCACAAACTCTGTACAGCAGTTTCTACTAATGCAGTGTGTACTACACTACAAATATAGCAACTACTGTACATCGCATGCTGTTGTGCCAGCCAGCACGCGCCGGCACCCCGGCACGTGCCGGCCGGCATCTACCCCTGTATAATTCAAAGATATATTATCTCTAACTAATAGGCGGCAGCCCACTGATTCGCATTCAGGTTTCCAAAGAATCCATAGCCTGCCGGGCTCTACCGGCAGACATGGAAGGGAGACCAAGGGAGGTCTGGGGTTCACTCTGCAAACAACAAAGGGTCTCTGCCGGCCGACACGTAATGCCAACCGGCAGAGAGCTGAGCCGGTCCTCCATCCTAACCTACACTAGGTACAGAAGTAGGACTGCGGCCAAAAGAAAATAAAAGAAAGAGAGGTGGGGAAGGGATAAGGGTCCTATTGACTTCGTTCTAGCAAGAAACACACTCAGCAGTTAGGGAAGCTCATCCTAACCAAGAGTGTCTATTAGGGAGGAGGACTGGCAATACTTGCTATCCTCCTCCCAACCAGAACAAAGTTAGGTGAAGTTATTTCGCCGGGCAACAGAGAAAACTCATTCTCCAGCCCGAGAAAAACAACACAGGACAGTCTGCTAGGCCACTAGAGG
>NC_090752.1:80426126-80436126 GCF_036898095.1 Palaemon carinicauda
GAAATATAGCATGACACAATATCTCTCAAAAAAAATTACACAATCTCTCGTTAATACCTCGTATGGTTCACACAGCACGCTTAATTGAGGTTACCTAAGAATTCGTAACAAACTACGTAAAATAAGAAGTCAATTATAAAAAAAAAAACCTAGATTTACATATGCTGAAATATTGACAAATACAATTAAATGAATGACGAAAGTCTTACGTAATTTACATACAAATACTTGAACATAAAAGAGAGGAACTCACCTTATGAGCTGGCTAGACACCTCTTAAATACACAAATAAAATACATAGAGAAAATATTATTTGCTCTGCACTAGATCAGTTTTGTAAGAACACATAATAAGAGGTGAACATTCCCCATTACTATTTCAACAGAATATAAAGAGAAATAATCTACTAGACAAGAGAATGCATCGGGATATATACTGATATTAAATAGTAGGCTAATAATATTAATAATAATAATAATGATAATAATAATAATAACAATAATAATAATAATAATAGTAGTAGTAACAATAATAGTAATAATAATAATAACAACAGTAATAATAATAATACTAAAAATAACAATATATTGACTTAGAAAGTAATACGATCATAACGTTGATACATTTACACGAGGAAAGGACTGACAATGTGAAGTGAAAGTATGTCGTCTTTTGTATTCAGTAGAACGGGCATGTTAATGTTAAGAAAAAAGTTCCACGTTTACTACCATAAATATGCTCAAAGAAATGTAATATTATCTATCAACAGATTTCTTCTCTTTCAGAAAGATTTCAAAATACTTTCCTAACGCTGATCACTTACCTAATATAATTTGACCAGTGTGTACATGCGTGTCCGTATATACGATATGTACAGTATATATATATATATATATATATATATATATATATATATATATATATATATATATATATATATATATATACATATATATATATATATATATATATACATATATATATATATATATATATATATATATATATATATATATATATATATATATATATATATATATATATATATATATATATATATATATATATATATATATAACTGATAGTTGTTTTCCTCTCGGAAATCGTAAGTTAGGTAAACATAACATAGTCAATGCTGCTATTGTCTTCTTAATTTGGAAGCTTTCAACATAACTTTTATCATCTTCAGCCTATCTGCAATTGTTTGAATGAAATTGATAAAACTTATCACAATTAGATAATTAAAAAAGACATACTTCTAAGAACTACCAAACTAGTTATAAAATCAAACCAATCAAAGAACATAAAACCATATAAAATACCTCATTACTAGTATAACCTCCCACTCAAAGAAAATAAAATTATATTAAAGACCTTATTGCTATTATACCTACTGGTGACCGATGTGGTAACGTCCCTTAATATTGAACGCCAGACTTGGGTTCAAGTCCTGCTCAGACTCGTTAGTTTCTTTGGTCAGTGCAACCTCACCATCCTTGTTAGCTAAGGAATTGGGGCTTTGGAGGAAACTATAGGTCTATTTCCTGAGTCATCAGCAGCAATTGCCTAGCCCTCATTGGTGCTAGCATGTGTGGAGAGAGGGCTTGGGCCCTTATCATATGTATATATGGTCAGTCTCTAGGGTATTGTCCTGCTTGATAGGGCAATTTCACTGCCCGTTGCCTCTGCCATTCATGAGCGCCCTTTAAACCTTTTAACCTGCAGTGTAAAACGACCATCTACCCAGAGCAACAACACACAAACCAGAAAACGGTTCAATGGGTGACCGGCAACTGAACAGGTAAGCCCTCATTCCATTCACCTGGGTTTTGTATTAAAAATGTACAAAGACTCCAAGATTCTCAGTTGGCAGACATTATTATGTCTGTCAGTGATTTTGAAATTTTCTTTGGAAATTGCATGACCAGATTTAAACGAATGGTCATAGATGGACGAAATTGGTTTCGTACATAAAGGTCTGTTGGTTCGTACTGATCTCCCCATATTCTCCGCAAAGCTGTCTGGACACGCTTCCATTGTATCACTCATTACAGAGTGC
This sequence comes from Palaemon carinicauda, assembly GCF_036898095.1. NCBI lineage: Eukaryota > Metazoa > Arthropoda > Malacostraca > Decapoda > Palaemonidae > Palaemon > Palaemon carinicauda. The sequence continues at coordinate 80,428,186 of NC_090752.1, forward strand.
ACATTGAAAAGTATATATGACACCAGAACACAAGGGAGTAGATAGGCTTCCTTTATATCTAAAAAGTAAGTCAACTGAGAGCTTGTTTGTAAAAATAAGTTTTATATCTATGTGAGGCTAACACTTCCCCACAACACTCATAACCTCTGTTCTTAGTGTCTCCGAAACACAACCATAGTACGGAAAGGAAACATGTTTTTATTTCTTAATGACTGTTTGAATTACTATATCTTAATTGTAAATTTTACCTCTAAACTATTTCACTAGACTATAATAAAGGTTCAGACGGAACCCATATTCATAACGAATGACTCTAGAAAATATTTTTCCTCGTGAAACTTCAGATAAGTTGAGCTTACTTGGTAGCATCTATATAAAAGTTTTCATTGCACTAATTTTATGCATGTTTTTGTGAGCTTAAAAATTAGGATCTTAGTCCTGTGAAAGTTTCTCTTTCTAGATACTGAAGTTTCAAATGTATTATGCTTCTGAGAAACCAAGGCATCAAGAAAAGGCAAAGTATCATCCTGTTCACTTTCTTTTGTAAATTTTATATTGAGATATTTTGTATTAAAATAATCTAAAGTCTGGTTTACATGGTCTGAATTTTTTAAAAGTAAAAATGTATCGTCCACATATCGACAGTATCAGAAAGGATTAAGTTCCACAGAACAACCACTAACCGATTTCCCTTCCCAATAACATAAAAATATATTTGCCAAGGTTGGTCCACACGGTGATCCTTTTGCAACTCCATCAACCTGCTCATGTGACCTGTCATTAAACATGAATGTGGATGTAGTGGTAGCTACTTCAAATAGTATTTTAAATTGTTTTCTGCTGAAACCTTCAAAAGTATTCTCTTTGTTTAAGAATTATTTCTAATGTTTCTTTGAAAGGAATGCTTGTGAATAAACTTTCTATATCGAAGCTGCACATAACAGTTATTTGCACCCTCAACAGAATTAATCAGCTCTGCAAATTCATGAGTGTTCTTCAGAGTGTATTCATTTACTGAGAGTGGGGAAAGCTTAGTGACTAGATGTTTAGACAGGTAATAGGAACAAGTATTAATAGCAGAGAGAATTGGATTCAGAGAATGTGTCTTTTGTGAATCTTTAGGGCACCATACATAATACCAGGTAGTGTTCCTGTTGCCATCATTGCTGAAGCTATTTTATATAACAAAATACCGTCCTTCTTCCACTTGCAAACTCTTTAGTTCATTTTATTCACCATGTTTAAAATGTGTATTAAAGGGTCCTCCGACACCAGCTCTCTGAACATAGTCATATCATATCCATTTTACTTACGTAATCGGCTTTATCCTGTATCACAACTCCATGTTTACTTATAATTATACTTAAGTCTTTACCTTGGTTTCTCAAAATTTCAATATATTTTTTTTAGATAAAGGGGCGGGGAGAACTTAGTGAGGTTTGAAATTATAGAATGTTTTGTATGGCTCGTTTAAAGCCACATCTATGGTACTAAAAAATGTCAATAAAGTTGATACGAAAATGGGTTAGTTTAAAATTCAATCCATGTGCTAACAGTCCTTGCGTCCTTAGGTGATAATATTTTACTTGAATGACTGAATCTAACTTTATTGGAGTTAATTGAATCTAAAGATTTAGTTATACTTAAAATTCTAATTTCTTCTCGTGGGCTTTTGAAGTGTTAGTGTTATCTTTACATACATTTTTGGGGATATGAGATTTAAAGAAAACAATAATCTAGAAAACATAGAGTAGTATTTAACGCAGCATCTAGTCAGATATTTCTTTTCCTAAATTCTTTATTCTAATAGTTTTATGATTGATTTCTTTAGTCAGAAGTTTAAACTACCATTTTCGATACAGTTTAGAATTAAGCAAATTACTTTTACACAATTTGAAATATAAAAATCGGGGGAGGATTTCAAAGCTTTTACATGATTTTAATCATTGTAAGTCTGCTTCCTTGATCTAATTAAAGTTCTTTTGCTAATTCCCTGAAGAGTTGCAGTCCTTTACGGCCATATCTTGTTAGAATTATAGGTGATAGTTGGGTTCCTCCCGGGAACCATAATCTAAGTAAAAATAAAATAGTCAATGCTACGATCATCTTCTTTATTTGGAAGCTTTCGACATAATTTCTGTTATCTTCAGACTATCTGGCATTGTTATAATGTAAAATTGATAAAAATTATCACAAGTAGATAGTTAGGAAGATACACTTCTAAGAACCACCGAACTAGCTCTAAAATCAAACCAATCAAAGAACATGAAACCATATAAAAGGGATTTTGAGCGAAGCGAAAAATCTATTTTTGGGTGAGGTAGCCATGTCGTCCCGATGGAATTTCCTTTATAGTAGCTCCCTAGGTTATATTTAACTACAGTGATATATCCCAGAGAATTTTACTTAAGGTATCCAGAATTCTAACTCCTGGCGTGGATAACCCTAGCTTTCGCCTTTATTGATATCGCATAATCTCTGAGGACGTATTCTTGACACGCCACATAGCTATCTACACCCCTAATAGCGTTTACGCTTCGAGAGGGGAAAGTGGTAAGAATTGGAGGAGAGCCGTTATTAAGGCACGCTCTACTCCTACTGTTGGGTACCTGTATGACGTCACGTCCGGGTGCCATCTTATTACTCCTTGTAGCGTTATTGAGGTGCTACAGATACAGTACCTTTGGGAGGGATTCATTCAGCCTTTATAAAAGGAGGGTGGGTCCATCCGGACGACAGGGCTACCTCACCCAAAAATAGATTTTTCGCTTCGCTCAAAATCCGTTTTTTGGGCTCAGGCTATGTCGTCCTGATGGAAGTTTACCAGAGCATTAATGTATCTGTGGATTTCCCATTAGTGCCAATAACTGCGAGATAAATTTTCCTTGATCATCTAGACCTAGAGACACATGGTGTTACCGTCATACACCACTTCAGCTGATCATGGACTATGTCAGTGCTTCCTGCCCCTTACAGGGAAGAGTCATGGTAGACTCTAGGAAAAACTCGAGGATTGTAAGTTCATATGAATAATCTAGCCAACAAACAGGTATATCGGTCTCCTCATATACTCTGTAAAACAGAGTTTTTATTTTGAAAGGAACAAATGTATGTATTGACTACTGACACCTTCCCCGGTCTACTTGGTGTGTTGTAAGCAAGGTAGACAGGTTTTCATCTATGTAGGAAAATTGTATAAGTCAGTAATACAATCAGGTATATGAAATCAGTCGTAACCAGGGACTGATATCTGATAAAAACACATAATTATGAGGTTTGCTAGCTCTAGAAAAGATATTGTATCTGTTCAGAATATATTTTCAATATGAGGAAAAAATGAAATACTCTGGCACCTTTATTTATTTAGAATTTTTGGGGCGAAAACAGACGCAAATTTCAGATATGTATTTATTGATAAACAATAGATAACAAGGTTAAAGTGCATTTCCTAATATAATATAAAAATAAAAAATTGGAAATATAGTGGAAAGCATAATTATAATGGTAATAACAAATACTTGTTTCACCTGAAAAGAAACGTGAAGCCACTTTAAAAGGAAATATTGTAATATTTCATGTTTCCTTATTTCTGTTGTTACAGTTTATAAACACTTGCGTAGTTATACGCATGGCACATGTGTAAATCTTTTATGCTTCTTTCACCCTTATACTTAGAACAATCCATAGTGTCACTACAGTGATACTTCACTAAACATGTCACTCCGTAGGGAGGGATCATGTACACCCTTCACTAAAAGTCCCGATTAGTGCACTGTTCCTCGCAGTATTCAAGCGGCAGGTTTTAGTACACTACCTGCTGCCACCACAAAGTGCTTGATCTCTTGCACTTGCTTTGTGTACCGTTTGAAGAAAACCCTGGATTACCTCCATCCAGTATACGAGCGAAGATTTTCAAAATTCATATTTTGAAAGAAGTTCAGAGACGAAGCAATTTTTCTCAGATCATGACCTGCATGTGTGCTGTCTGGATCCGCTCTGCGAATGAAATAGGTGATCTTCGTCCTTAATTGTTTCAAAGAAAATGTCGAACCAGAGGTTTCTCCCCTAAAAAGCTGTCCTCCCCTAAAGTCTGAAGTTCTACGAAGATAGACCTTTAGGCACTCTACTGGACATAGAGACGCATCTTCCTTCAGAGGGCAGATTCTCCAGGGACCCCACCTTTTGGTGGGCAGCTCATTCTTAGCGAGAAACGTTGGGTCAGGAAAGAGATTCAGTTCTCCACACTCTGTGAACTGAATGTGGCCCTCATCTCTCGAAAGGGCTACTATTTCGCTAACTCTGGCTCCTGAGGCTAGTGTAAATAAGAATATAACTTTTTGGGTCAAATCCTTTAAAGAGCAGTCTTCATTGTTCAGAGTTAAGGCTAAATGAAGAACCTTATCCAAGGACCAAGAAATGGGCCTCGGAGGTGCTGCGGGCCTAAGCCGAGCGTAGGCTTTAGGGATCTTATTGAAGATTTCGTTAGAGAAGTCCACCTGGAAGGCATATAGCAAGAGTCTAGTCAAGGCAGATTTACACATAGAGATCGTGTTGGCTGCTAAACCTTGTTCATGGAGATGAATAAAGAATGATAAACAGAAAACTGTCGAGATTTCTTTTGGTTTCTTTGCCTTCACAAAGGCAACCCATTTCTTCCAGGAAGACTTGTATTGTCTTCTAGTAGATTTCGATTTATATTCTTCTAAAAAGTTTATACTATCCTTCGAAATCCCGAACCTTTTCTTGACTGCTAAGGCACGAAAATCATGAGATGAAGGTTTCGGGTTTTCTGTGATGAAGCGAAGACAGTCGACTTCTGCACTTGTTGAGTCAGAACTGGATCTGGCAACGGGACCACCTTCAGTCGCAGTTCCGTTATCAGAGGGAACCAGATGCTGTTGGGCCACTTGTGAGCCACTATCGCTGCTGTTTCCTAAAAGGATCTTAGTTTGTAGAGGACCTTTAGCAGGAGGTTGGTTGGAGGGAACAGGTAAATCCTGGACCAATTGTTCCAATCTAGGGACATCACGTTAACTGCTTCTGCTAGAGAATTCTCGTACGGGGCTACGTACCGGGGTAGCTTCTTGTTGTTGCTCGTTGCGAAGAGGTCTATCTGCAGTCCTGGGACTTTGCGTAAGATGAAAGAGAATGATCTTGCGTCTAGGGACCATTCTGACTCTATCGGGGTGAGCCTGGATAGAGCGTCCGCCGTCACGTTGCGGAACCCTTGAAGGTGAACTGCTGATAAGTGCCATCTCTTCTTTTCCGCCAGGCGGAAGATGGCCAACATCACTTGCTTGATTTGGGGAGATCTCGAGCCATCTCCTTATCACTTTGCTGTCCAGGACCAGTCGGATGTGGATCGAGCAGCGAAGCTTCAGTTTCTTCAGCGATAGAAAAACTGCCATGGCTTCCAGAATGTTGATGTGGAAAGTCTTGAAGAGGGAAGACCAGGCTCCTTGGACTTTCCGTTGGTGAGAGTGGCCTCCCCATCCTTCCTTTGAGGCATCCGTGTGAACAGTGACCGAGGGTGGAGATGGTTGCAAGGGTACCTTCTTCTTTAGGTGCTTGGCCTCCGACCATGGCTTGAGAAGTGATCGCAGACAAGTTGGTATCGGTCTTATTAGATCTCTTCGAGCGTTTGATGTGTATCTTCTCCAGACTCCTGATGCATCTTTTAATTGTGCTCTCAGCACTGGGTCTGTCACTGAGGCAAACTGAAGGGAGCCCAGTACTCTCTCTTGTTACCGTCTTGATATCCGGTCGGATTGTAGAAGTCTCTTGACAGATCCCGCTATCTCTCTCCTCTTCTTTGATGGATGGGAGAGGCGGTGTGACTGTAAGATCCAATGAACACCAAGCCATTGGAACCTTTGAGCTGGAGATAGTCGAGACTTTTCCAAGTTGATCTTGAATCCTAGATGTTAAAGGGACTGGATCACTTCCTTGGAGGTTTGCGTGCATTCTGCTTCGGATGCTGCCCACCCCAGCCAGTCGTCCAGGTAGGCTATCACCTGAACTGCCTTTAGGTGTAGTTGACGAATGACTGCGTTTGCAAGCTTTGTGAATACCCTTGGGGCTATGTTTAGTTCGAAGGGCATAGCTCTGAAGACGTATTGTATCTTTTGCAGCTTGAATCCTAGGTAGGAGGAAACTTGTCAATTGATTGGAACATGCCAATATGCGTCCGCCATGTCTATGGAGACTGTGTATGCCTGCTTGTTGGGCAGTAGGGTCCTTATGTGTTGAAGAGTAAGCATCCTGAACTTGTGGTTCTCTATGAACTTGTCAAGTGGTAACAAGTTCAGAATGACTCTGAGTTTTTCCGAGTCTTTCTTCGGAACACAAAACAGCCTTCCCTGGAACTTGACGGACTTTGCTCTCCTTATGACTCTCTTGTCTGAGAGTTCTTGGACACATTCTTCCAGAATGGGGGTTGAGTGTTGGAAGAATTGAAGGAAAGTCGGTGGAGTTGTGTTCTAGCTCCAACCTAGTCCGTTTTTGATCAGGCTGTGAGCCCAGGGATCGAAGATCCAACGATCCCGGAAAGAGAAGTGTCTCCCTCCTACCGGAAGCATCTCACTTGGTGTGCTGGTTGGAGGACTTGCCTCCTTGGCCACGTCCACCTTTGTTGCCCCTGCCTCTTGAGGGGCGTCTAGAGGAGCCTCAAAAGGAACCTCTAGATTTTGGCCGAAAGGTCGTGGATTGCCTTTCAAAGGCCGGGGTAAAGACAGGCGACAGTGTCGCTAGTTGCTGGGGTACATATTGGTACGTGGTGGGTGGTTGTGCCACCGTCTGGGACTCCGTGGCCACGGGAAGTTGTTTTTGTCTAGGTGGGGGAGAGGGCGATCTTGGCCTCTTAGTCTTTCTTTTAGGTTGGGGATCCTCATCTGGCGAAGACTTTCTCTTCATCGACAAGCCCCACTTTTGGAGAAGATTTCTATTCTCCGTGGCATCTTTGTCGACGACCTCTTTGACCACTTCACTTGGAAAGAAGTCTTTACTTCAGATGCTGGAGGATATTAACTTCCTTGGTTCGTGTCTCACCGCAGCCGAGGCGAATACAAACTCTCTACAAGCCCGTCTGGCTTTGATGAAGTTGTACAGGTCCTTCGTCACTGTTGCCAAGTGAGCCTTGGCAAAGACCATGTACATATCTGGGGATGGGGAGACGCTTGCCATCGTCTCCAGTCCGGTTTGAAGAGTCATTGAGGTGGCAGGTCTTTCTTTCGTTTCCTGCTCCCGACGCTGGTGAAAGTCTGACAACTTAGGGAGGTCTTCACCGAACTGACGTCCGGCAATGTCGGCCTCCAACTTCCCGACTGAGAAGGTAATAAAAATATCGTTCCAGTCAGCATCGTCTGATGGTAAGGCAAGGGAGAACGGCCTACACTCTTTGAGTGTGGGGCAAGGTTTTCCTGCCTCGACTGCCTTCAAGGCCACCTTAAACCCTTTTTCCATAAAGGGGAAGGCACGGGAAGAAGAAGCAATGAAGGATGGGTGCTTCTTACTCAGAGCCGGCACTTTGGAGCTAGTGAAGGCCCTCTCCTTCAGCGTGCTGGTAAACAAGGCCTGAGCTTTGGGGAGGTCAAGGATTATGGCCTCTTTCGGCTCTGTCTCCTCTTTCGAAGGAGGTTCTGTCCTCACACGAATGTAGCAGTCTGGATAGGCCCCTTTACTGGGCCAGAATTCCACGTCTTCGACTGGGACTATGCCAAGCTTGTCGGAGAGGAAGATCTTACCTCCTGACATGGGCATGTGCTCAGCATGCCTCCATGGGTTGACGTCCGAGATAGGGAGAAGGTCCTTGACGTTTAACTTCTTTGGAGCTACACGAGAAGCTACGAGTTGGTGCATCTCCGACCGTAGCGCAGCTTCTTTCTCGGTTGACTGCTTCTTTAAATCCTGAAACATAAAGAGGATAGAAGTCAACGTTTGACT
>NC_090752.1:80441126-80443626 GCF_036898095.1 Palaemon carinicauda
ATTTATCAGAGAGATTTGCATTGCAAGCAACTTTGATACCCCTTCTTCAAATTACTTCGTTGGCATCCTTGACGCCGCTAGAACATGTCCCCACACACTTCCAGTAGGCTGAACTGGAAGGTTCTGGAATTGATTAATATATATATATATATATATATATATATATATATATATATATATATATATATATATATATATATATATATATATATATATATATATAGCACATACCAATGCATAGGAAGCGAACGTCGCTTGCCCTCTCTACTCTCAAGTGTACATGGTGTGTCCTCTCAAATGTGAAAAGCGATTTCTATCCAAAACATAGATTGTGTATAGTATTGTTCAAACGTTGGTGATATTATTGGATGATTAGTTAAAAGTGTAGTTTGTTAATGTTAGTACATTTTATATTATAAAATATTTGTAACTGGCCCTGTGAGATTTAGGTTAAACAGTGAAGTGTAATTATTTTGCTTAACCGTTCGGTAATCTTGTGAGAGCAATAGGACATAATAGTATCAGTTAATTATATGTAAGTATAAATGTGATTTTTCTTTCTATAGTGTTAAAGTGTCAACTTTCTCATTAATTGTCAAAATTAGATATTTTACATAAATTAATTTCCAGTGAAGTAAGTGATTGTATAAGTTTTATAGGGTGTCTTTGTTTTTGTCTTAGTGTCAGATCTAGTTCTGATTTAAATTTCGAGTGATTTGATTTTCATGTTAATCTTTAAGTGTGTACCAACCGTGTGTCACACAATTGTACATAATTCCTTTTGTATATATTATGCTTGTATCTGTGCTCTTCCCTCGCACTAAAACGAACATGAAAATTCACGTCTCCGGTTTTCCTCTGTGATATTGTCTGTCTTGTAAACTTGTTATGTCCTGTTGCCTTGAGGTTTTGTATATAAAGGAGAGTGTTCTATAATATACAACTCAGTCTATTGCATCCTGCCTTTGAGTTCACAACCTTCTCCCTCCTCCGTCACATTGGCATTCACGTCGGCTTCGGTTGAAGTTGAATAGGTGTCCTCTTCGTCACAAGTGGAGGCGTTGATGGAGGTTTGAAGGTCATGAAGTGGGTTCACCTCACGAGGAGAGCCGTCTGCGGCAGGTTGAAGGCGAGTGATACTGGTAATTTTCCCGAGGGTGAGCGAAGCCCTCTGGTCCCCCAACGGTTGTTGAGAGAGCTGAAAAGGCGTTGCTATACGGGCGGCTGGCGACGGCGAGTACTGCTGCAGAAGGTATGCGTTGACGGCGTCATAATAACTGTGAGAGGTGGAGGGGGGGGGAGGAGCGAGTCACTCCGGGGTCACCAATGTGACGGAGGAGGGAGAAGGTTGTGAACTCAAAGGCAGGATGCAATAGACTGAGTTATATATTATAGAACACTCTCCTTTATATACAAAACCTCAAGGCAACAGGACATAACAAGTTTACAAGACAGACAATGTCACAGAGGAAAACCGGAGACGTGAATTTTCATGTTCGTTTTAGTGCGAGGGAAGAGCACAGATACAAGCATAATATATACAAAAGGAATTATGTACAATTGTGTGACACACGGTTGGTACATGCACAATTGTACATAATTCCTTTTGTATATATTATGCTTGTATCTGTGCTCTTCCCTCGCACTAAAACGAACATGAAAATTCACGTCTCCGGTTTTCCTCTGTGACATTGTCTGTCTGGTAAACTTGTTATGTCCTGTTGCCTTGAGGGTTTGTATATAAAGGAGAGTGTTCTATAATATATAACTCAGTCTATTGCATCCTGCCTTTGAGTTCACAACCTTCTCCCTCCTCCGTCACAAGTGTTAACTTCTTATAGAATATATCTATTTTTGTAAAGTGTGTATTATTTCGATCACCAATATTTTTTTTCAGTGCTTTGCTCGTATCTCCTGACTAAGAACCGAAGTAAGAGGTTTCTTTTAGAATAATTCCCGTAAAATAATCCTCCAGTTTTGTTTTAAGTGTAAAGTAGAGAGACCTTTTAGATATTCTGTGTTCATATATATTGCCGTTTGGGAGTTGCATAATATTCTCAGAGATCAGATATTTTTCAAGTGTACAGATTTATGTAGAATAAAGCAGGTGAGTTTTGGCGCTCACGAATTTGCGTAATTTGCGAATCGTAATATATATATATATATATATATATATATATATATATATATATATATATATATATATATATATATATGTATGTATGTATACACTGTAAAACAAAAAATATTTGTGTCTGTCTTGAAAAGTACCCAAACGGTGATCATTATTATTGATTATCACATTATTATTATTATTATTATTATTATTATTATTATTATTATTATTATTATTATTATTATTATATGCCAAGCAACAACCTAAGTTAGAAAAGCGAGATTTTATAAGCCCAAAGGTTCCAATTGGGAAAAATAGCCCAGTGAGGAAAGGAAACCAAGAAAAAAATAAACTACAGAAGAATCAATAAACAATTAAAATTGA
>NC_090752.1:80448626-80466126 GCF_036898095.1 Palaemon carinicauda
ATATATATATATATATATATATATATATATATATATATATATATATATATATATATATATATATATATATATATATATATATATATATATATTTATATATATATAAACATATATATATATATATATATATATATATATATATATATATATATATTACAGTTGGCAAATTACATAACCTCCCTATTTCCAAACTCCCCTATTTATTTTAACATAAATCTGTTACACTTGAAAATCAATACCCGAGTTCTGGGGAATTATGCAACTCCCAGACGGCAATACATAGAAACACTGAATATGCAAAGGTCTCTTACATACACTCAAAACAAAACTGAGTTATTAATTACTTGAACTATTCAAAATAACCTCTTACTTCGATTCTTAGTCAGGAATTACGAGAGAGCTCTGTAAGAAATACCGGTGATCGAAATAATACACACTTTACAATAATAAATATATCCTGTAAAAATTTACAACATTAAAACAGAAAATTATCACCAAAATGAATCACTCGAAATATTAAATCTGAACAAAACCTTGAACTAAGACAAGAAAATATTACATTCTGAAAATTATATAATCACTGGTTTCACCAGAAATTAAATTTTACACAAATATTTAATCTTGATAATTAATGACAATAGTTAACCTTTAACTCTCTAATGCTTAAAATCTTAATGAAATTTGCATAAAATTTACTGCTACATTACGTGTGTTAGCTCACATGAGGGTTCCGAAAAGATAGCATTATAAACACACTTCAGTTACAAAAATTTATATAATACCAGCACGTACAATAACACAATACATTTGAAATGACATTCAAAGTTTCAGTAATGTTTGAATACACCACACATAATACATGTTGGGTAAAAACTTATTCACTTTGGAGAGGGCACACACTCGAGGCACTTGAGGAGAGAGAGGCAAATTTGGCTCTTCCAAAGGGATAGGCTGGATCTCTTCTGCTGCTATGCATTCCTCGAGCCATATATATATTGAGTTAATTACTTTTAGATGATTCTAGTAGATCATTCTCGTAGCTTGGGGCTTAGGCCTTATGGCATAAGGTTGACAACAAGTAAAGTATCAGACTTATACCAATACACAATCAAGGCAACTCTCTCTCGGCTAGCTCCTCCACCCTACCTCCTCAAAAAGAAAAAAAAAAACTGGTGTTTTCAAGAACATTCCAACCACGTGGAAATATAGCATGACACAATATCTCTCAAAAAAAATTACACAATCTCTCGTTAATACCTCGTATGGTTCACACAGCACGCTTAATTGAGGTTACCTAAGAATTCGTAACAAACTACGTAAAATAAGAAGTCAATTATAAAAAAAAAAAACCTAGATTTACATATGCTGAAATATTGACAAATACAATTAAATGAATGACGAAAGTCTTACGTAATTTACATACAAATACTTGAACATAAAAGAGAGGAACTCACCTTATGAGCTGGCTAGACACCTCTTAAATACACAAATAAAATACATAGAGAAAATATTATTTGCTCTGCACTAGATCAGTTTTGTAAGAACACATAATAAGAGGTGAACATTCCCCATTACTATTTCAACAGAATATAAAGAGAAATAATCTACTAGACAAGAGAATGCATCGGGATATATACTGATATTAAATAGTAGGCTAATAATATTAATAATAATAATAATGATAATAATAATAATAACAATAATAATAATAATAATAGTAGTAGTAACAATAATAGTAATAATAATAATAACAACAGTAATAATAATAATACTAAAAATAACAATATATTGACTTAGAAAGTAATACGATCATAACGTTGATACATTTACACGAGGAAAGGACTGACAATGTGAAGTGAAAGTATGTCGTCTTTTGTATTCAGTAGAACGGGCATGTTAATGTTAAGAAAAAAGTTCCACGTTTACTACCATAAATATGCTCAAAGAAATGTAATATTATCTATCAACAGATTTCTTCTCTTTCAGAAAGATTTCAAAATACTTTCCTAACGCTGATCACTTACCTAATATAATTTGACCAGTGTGTACATGCGTGTCCGTATATACGATATGTACAGTATATATATATATATATATATATATATATATATATATATATATATATATATATATATATATATATATATATATATATATATATAAATATATATATACATATATATATATATAATATATATATATATATATATATATATATATATACATATATATATATATATATATATATATATATATATATATATATATATATATAACTGATAGTTGTTTTCCTCTCGGAAATCGTAAGTTAGGTAAACATAACATAGTCAATGCTGCTATTGTCTTCTTAATTTGGAAGCTTTCAACATAACTTTTATCATCTTCAGCCTATCTGCAATTGTTTGAATGAAATTGATAAAACTTATCACAATTAGATAATTAAAAAAGACATACTTCTAAGAACTACCAAACTAGTTATAAAATCAAACCAATCAAAGAACATAAAACCATATAAAATACCTCATTACTAGTATAACCTCCCACTCAAAGAAAATAAAATTATATTAAAGACCTTATTGCTATTATACCTACTGGTGACCGATGTGGTAACGTCCCTTAATATTGAACGCCAGACTTGGGTTCAAGTCCTGCTCAGACTCGTTAGTTTCTTTGGTCAGTGCAACCTCACCATCCTTGTTAGCTAAGGAATTGGGGCTTTGGAGGAAACTATAGGTCTATTTCCTGAGTCATCAGCAGCAATTGCCTAGCCCTCATTGGTGCTAGCATGTGTGGAGAGAGGGCTTGGGCCCTTATCATATGTATATATGGTCAGTCTCTAGGGTATTGTCCTGCTTGATAGGGCAATTTCACTGCCCGTTGCCTCTGCCATTCATGAGCGCCCTTTAAACCTTTTAACCTGCAGTGTAAAACGACCATCTACCCAGAGCAACAACACACAAACCAGAAAACGGTTCAATGGGTGACCGGCAACTGAACAGGTAAGCCCTCATTCCATTCACCTGGGTTTTGTATTAAAAATGTACAAAGACTCCAAGATTCTCAGTTGGCAGACATTATTATGTCTGTCAGTGATTTTGAAATTTTCTTTGGAAATTGCATGACCAGATTTAAACGAATGGTCATAGATGGACGAAATTGGTTTCGTACATAAAGGTCTGTTGGTTCGTACTGATCTCCCCATATTCTCCGCAAAGCTGTCTGGACACGCTTCCATTGTATCACTCATTACAGAGTGCACATTGAAAAGTATATATGACACCAGAACACAAGGGAGTAGATAGGCTTCCTTTATATCTAAAAAGTAAGTCAACTGAGAGCTTGTTTGTAAAAATAAGTTTTATATCTATGTGAGGCTAACACTTCCCCACAACACTCATAACCTCTGTTCTTAGTGTCTCCGAAACACAACCATAGTACGGAAAGGAAACATGTTTTTATTTCTTAATGACTGTTTGAATTACTATATCTTAATTGTAAATTTTACCTCTAAACTATTTCACTAGACTATAATAAAGGTTCAGACGGAACCCATATTCATAACGAATGACTCTAGAAAATATTTTTCCTCGTGAAACTTCAGATAAGTTGAGCTTACTTGGTAGCATCTATATAAAAGTTTTCATTGCACTAATTTTATGCATGTTTTTGTGAGCTTAAAAATTAGGATCTTAGTCCTGTGAAAGTTTCTCTTTCTAGATACTGAAGTTTCAAATGTATTATGCTTCTGAGAAACCAAGGCATCAAGAAAAGGCAAAGTATCATCCTGTTCACTTTCTTTTGTAAATTTTATATTGAGATATTTTGTATTAAAATAATCTAAAGTCTGGTTTACATGGTCTGAATTTTTTAAAAGTAAAAATGTATCGTCCACATATCGACAGTATCAGAAAGGATTAAGTTCCACAGAACAACCACTAACCGATTTCCCTTCCCAATAACATAAAAATATATTTGCCAAGGTTGGTCCACACGGTGATCCTTTTGCAACTCCATCAACCTGCTCATGTGACCTGTCATTAAACATGAATGTGGATGTAGTGGTAGCTACTTCAAATAGTATTTTAAATTGTTTTCTGCTGAAACCTTCAAAAGTATTCTCTTTGTTTAAGAATTATTTCTAATGTTTCTTTGAAAGGAATGCTTGTGAATAAACTTTCTATATCGAAGCTGCACATAACAGTTATTTGCACCCTCAACAGAATTAATCAGCTCTGCAAATTCATGAGTGTTCTTCAGAGTGTATTCATTTACTGAGAGTGGGGAAAGCTTAGTGACTAGATGTTTAGACAGGTAATAGGAACAAGTATTAATAGCAGAGAGAATTGGATTCAGAGAATGTGTCTTTTGTGAATCTTTAGGGCACCATACATAATACCAGGTAGTGTTCCTGTTGCCATCATTGCTGAAGCTATTTTATATAACAAAATACCGTCCTTCTTCCACTTGCAAACTCTTTAGTTCATTTTATTCACCATGTTTAAAATGTGTATTAAAGGGTCCTCCGACACCAGCTCTCTGAACATAGTCATATCATATCCATTTTACTTACGTAATCGGCTTTATCCTGTATCACAACTCCATGTTTACTTATAATTATACTTAAGTCTTTACCTTGGTTTCTCAAAATTTCAATATATTTTTTTTAGATAAAGGGGCGGGGAGAACTTAGTGAGGTTTGAAATTATAGAATGTTTTGTATGGCTCGTTTAAAGCCACATCTATGGTACTAAAAAATGTCAATAAAGTTGATACGAAAATGGGTTAGTTTAAAATTCAATCCATGTGCTAACAGTCCTTGCGTCCTTAGGTGATAATATTTTACTTGAATGACTGAATCTAACTTTATTGGAGTTAATTGAATCTAAAGATTTAGTTATACTTAAAATTCTAATTTCTTCTCGTGGGCTTTTGAAGTGTTAGTGTTATCTTTACATACATTTTTGGGGATATGAGATTTAAAGAAAACAATAATCTAGAAAACATAGAGTAGTATTTAACGCAGCATCTAGTCAGATATTTCTTTTCCTAAATTCTTTATTCTAATAGTTTTATGATTGATTTCTTTAGTCAGAAGTTTAAACTACCATTTTCGATACAGTTTAGAATTAAGCAAATTACTTTTACACAATTTGAAATATAAAAATCGGGGGAGGATTTCAAAGCTTTTACATGATTTTAATCATTGTAAGTCTGCTTCCTTGATCTAATTAAAGTTCTTTTGCTAATTCCCTGAAGAGTTGCAGTCCTTTACGGCCATATCTTGTTAGAATTATAGGTGATAGTTGGGTTCCTCCCGGGAACCATAATCTAAGTAAAAATAAAATAGTCAATGCTACGATCATCTTCTTTATTTGGAAGCTTTCGACATAATTTCTGTTATCTTCAGACTATCTGGCATTGTTATAATGTAAAATTGATAAAAATTATCACAAGTAGATAGTTAGGAAGATACACTTCTAAGAACCACCGAACTAGCTCTAAAATCAAACCAATCAAAGAACATGAAACCATATAAAAGGGATTTTGAGCGAAGCGAAAAATCTATTTTTGGGTGAGGTAGCCATGTCGTCCCGATGGAATTTCCTTTATAGTAGCTCCCTAGGTTATATTTAACTACAGTGATATATCCCAGAGAATTTTACTTAAGGTATCCAGAATTCTAACTCCTGGCGTGGATAACCCTAGCTTTCGCCTTTATTGATATCGCATAATCTCTGAGGACGTATTCTTGACACGCCACATAGCTATCTACACCCCTAATAGCGTTTACGCTTCGAGAGGGGAAAGTGGTAAGAATTGGAGGAGAGCCGTTATTAAGGCACGCTCTACTCCTACTGTTGGGTACCTGTATGACGTCACGTCCGGGTGCCATCTTATTACTCCTTGTAGCGTTATTGAGGTGCTACAGATACAGTACCTTTGGGAGGGATTCATTCAGCCTTTATAAAAGGAGGGTGGGTCCATCCGGACGACAGGGCTACCTCACCCAAAAATAGATTTTTCGCTTCGCTCAAAATCCGTTTTTTGGGCTCAGGCTATGTCGTCCTGATGGAAGTTTACCAGAGCATTAATGTATCTGTGGATTTCCCATTAGTGCCAATAACTGCGAGATAAATTTTCCTTGATCATCTAGACCTAGAGACACATGGTGTTACCGTCATACACCACTTCAGCTGATCATGGACTATGTCAGTGCTTCCTGCCCCTTACAGGGAAGAGTCATGGTAGACTCTAGGAAAAACTCGAGGATTGTAAGTTCATATGAATAATCTAGCCAACAAACAGGTATATCGGTCTCCTCATATACTCTGTAAAACAGAGTTTTTATTTTGAAAGGAACAAATGTATGTATTGACTACTGACACCTTCCCCGGTCTACTTGGTGTGTTGTAAGCAAGGTAGACAGGTTTTCATCTATGTAGGAAAATTGTATAAGTCAGTAATACAATCAGGTATATGAAATCAGTCGTAACCAGGGACTGATATCTGATAAAAACACATAATTATGAGGTTTGCTAGCTCTAGAAAAGATATTGTATCTGTTCAGAATATATTTTCAATATGAGGAAAAAATGAAATACTCTGGCACCTTTATTTATTTAGAATTTTTGGGGCGAAAACAGACGCAAATTTCAGATATGTATTTATTGATAAACAATAGATAACAAGGTTAAAGTGCATTTCCTAATATAATATAAAAATAAAAAATTGGAAATATAGTGGAAAGCATAATTATAATGGTAATAACAAATACTTGTTTCACCTGAAAAGAAACGTGAAGCCACTTTAAAAGGAAATATTGTAATATTTCATGTTTCCTTATTTCTGTTGTTACAGTTTATAAACACTTGCGTAGTTATACGCATGGCACATGTGTAAATCTTTTATGCTTCTTTCACCCTTATACTTAGAACAATCCATAGTGTCACTACAGTGATACTTCACTAAACATGTCACTCCGTAGGGAGGGATCATGTACACCCTTCACTAAAAGTCCCGATTAGTGCACTGTTCCTCGCAGTATTCAAGCGGCAGGTTTTAGTACACTACCTGCTGCCACCACAAAGTGCTTGATCTCTTGCACTTGCTTTGTGTACCGTTTGAAGAAAACCCTGGATTACCTCCATCCAGTATACGAGCGAAGATTTTCAAAATTCATATTTTGAAAGAAGTTCAGAGACGAAGCAATTTTTCTCAGATCATGACCTGCATGTGTGCTGTCTGGATCCGCTCTGCGAATGAAATAGGTGATCTTCGTCCTTAATTGTTTCAAAGAAAATGTCGAACCAGAGGTTTCTCCCCTAAAAAGCTGTCCTCCCCTAAAGTCTGAAGTTCTACGAAGATAGACCTTTAGGCACTCTACTGGACATAGAGACGCATCTTCCTTCAGAGGGCAGATTCTCCAGGGACCCCACCTTTTGGTGGGCAGCTCATTCTTAGCGAGAAACGTTGGGTCAGGAAAGAGATTCAGTTCTCCACACTCTGTGAACTGAATGTGGCCCTCATCTCTCGAAAGGGCTACTATTTCGCTAACTCTGGCTCCTGAGGCTAGTGTAAATAAGAATATAACTTTTTGGGTCAAATCCTTTAAAGAGCAGTCTTCATTGTTCAGAGTTAAGGCTAAATGAAGAACCTTATCCAAGGACCAAGAAATGGGCCTCGGAGGTGCTGCGGGCCTAAGCCGAGCGTAGGCTTTAGGGATCTTATTGAAGATTTCGTTAGAGAAGTCCACCTGGAAGGCATATAGCAAGAGTCTAGTCAAGGCAGATTTACACATAGAGATCGTGTTGGCTGCTAAACCTTGTTCATGGAGATGAATAAAGAATGATAAACAGAAAACTGTCGAGATTTCTTTTGGTTTCTTTGCCTTCACAAAGGCAACCCATTTCTTCCAGGAAGACTTGTATTGTCTTCTAGTAGATTTCGATTTATATTCTTCTAAAAAGTTTATACTATCCTTCGAAATCCCGAACCTTTTCTTGACTGCTAAGGCACGAAAATCATGAGATGAAGGTTTCGGGTTTTCTGTGATGAAGCGAAGACAGTCGACTTCTGCACTTGTTGAGTCAGAACTGGATCTGGCAACGGGACCACCTTCAGTCGCAGTTCCGTTATCAGAGGGAACCAGATGCTGTTGGGCCACTTGTGAGCCACTATCGCTGCTGTTCCCTAAAAGGATCTTAGTTTGTAGAGGACCTTTAGCAGGAGGTTGGTTGGAGGGAACAGGTAAATCCTGGACCAATTGTTCCAATCTAGGGACATCACGTTAACTGCTTCTGCTAGAGAATTCTCGTACGGGGCTACGTACCGGGGTAGCTTCTTGTTGTTGCTCGTTGCGAAGAGGTCTATCTGCAGTCCTGGGACTTTGCGTAAGATGAAAGAGAATGATCTTGCGTCTAGGGACCATTCTGACTCTATCGGGGTGAGCCTGGATAGAGCGTCCGCCGTCACGTTGCGGAACCCTTGAAGGTGAACTGCTGATAAGTGCCATCTCTTCTTTTCCGCCAGGCGGAAGATGGCCAACATCACTTGCTTGATTTGGGGAGATCTCGAGCCATCTCCTTATCACTTTGCTGTCCAGGACCAGTCGGATGTGGATCGAGCAGCGAAGCTTCAGTTTCTTCAGCGATAGAAAAACTGCCATGGCTTCCAGAATGTTGATGTGGAAAGTCTTGAAGAGGGAAGACCAGGCTCCTTGGACTTTCCGTTGGTGAGAGTGGCCTCCCCATCCTTCCTTTGAGGCATCCGTGTGAACAGTGACCGAGGGTGGAGATGGTTGCAAGGGTACCTTCTTCTTTAGGTGCTTGGCCTCCGACCATGGCTTGAGAAGTGATCGCAGACAAGTTGGTATCGGTCTTATTAGATCTCTTCGAGCGTTTGATGTGTATCTTCTCCAGACTCCTGATGCATCTTTTAATTGTGCTCTCAGCACTGGGTCTGTCACTGAGGCAAACTGAAGGGAGCCCAGTACTCTCTCTTGTTACCGTCTTGATATCCGGTCGGATTGTAGAAGTCTCTTGACAGATCCCGCTATCTCTCTCCTCTTCTTTGATGGATGGGAGAGGCGGTGTGACTGTAAGATCCAATGAACACCAAGCCATTGGAACCTTTGAGCTGGAGATAGTCGAGACTTTTCCAAGTTGATCTTGAATCCTAGATGTTAAAGGGACTGGATCACTTCCTTGGAGGTTTGCGTGCATTCTGCTTCGGATGCTGCCCACCCCAGCCAGTCGTCCAGGTAGGCTATCACCTGAACTGCCTTTAGGTGTAGTTGACGAATGACTGCGTTTGCAAGCTTTGTGAATACCCTTGGGGCTATGTTTAGTTCGAAGGGCATAGCTCTGAAGACGTATTGTATCTTTTGCAGCTTGAATCCTAGGTAGGAGGAAACTTGTCAATTGATTGGAACATGCCAATATGCGTCCGCCATGTCTATGGAGACTGTGTATGCCTGCTTGTTGGGCAGTAGGGTCCTTATGTGTTGAAGAGTAAGCATCCTGAACTTGTGGTTCTCTATGAACTTGTCAAGTGGTAACAAGTTCAGAATGACTCTGAGTTTTTCCGAGTCTTTCTTCGGAACACAAATTAGCCTTCCCTGGAACTTGACGGACTTTGCTCTCCTTATGACTCTCTTGTCTGAGAGTTCTTGGACATATTCTTCCAGAATGGGGGTTGAGTGTTGGAAGAATTGAAGGAAAGTCGGTGGAGTTGTGTTCTAGCTCCAACCTAGTCCGTTTTTGATCAGGCTGTGAGCCCAGGGATCGAAGATCCAACGATCCCGGAAAGAGAAGTGTCTCCCTCCTACCGGAAGCATCTCACTTGGTGTGCTGGTTGGAGGACTTGCCTCCTTGGCCACGTCCACCTTTGTTGCCCCTGCCTCTTGAGGGGCGTCTAGAGGAGCCTCAAAAGGAACCTCTAGATTTTGGCCGAAAGGTCGTGGATTGCCTTTCAAAGGCCGGGGTAAAGACAGGCGACAGTGTCGCTAGTTGCTGGGGTACATATTGGTACGTGGTGGGTGGTTGTGCCACCGTCTGGGACTCCGTGGCCACGGGAAGTTGTTTTTGTCTAGGTGGGGGAGAGGGCGATCTTGGCCTCTTAGTCTTTCTTTTAGGTTGGGGATCCTCATCTGGCGAAGACTTTCTCTTCATCGACAAGCCCCACTTTTGGAGAAGATTTCTATTCTCCGTGGCATCTTTGTCGACGACCTCTTTGACCACTTCACTTGGAAAGAAGTCTTTACTTCAGATGCTGGAGGATATTAACTTCCTTGGTTCGTGTCTCACCGCAGCCGAGGCGAATACAAACTCTCTACAAGCCCGTCTGGCTTTGATGAAGTTGTACAGGTCCTTCGTCACTGTTGCCAAGTGAGCCTTGGCAAAGACCATGTACATATCTGGGGATGGGGAGACGCTTGCCATCGTCTCCAGTCCGGTTTGAAGAGACATTGAGGTGGCAGGTCTTTCTTTCGTTTCCTGCTCCCGACGCTGGTGAAAGTCTGACAACTTAGGGAGGTCTTCACCGAACTGACGTCCGGCAATGTCGGCCTCCAACTTCCCGACTGAGAAGGTACTAAAAATATCGTTCCAGTCAGCATCGTCTGATGGTAAGGCAAGGGAGAACGGCCTACACTCTTTGAGTGTGGGGCAAGGTTTTCCTGCCTCGACTGCCTTCAAGGCCACCTTAAACCCTTTTTCCATAAAGGGGAAGGCACGGGAAGAAGAAGCAATGAAGGATGGGTGCTTCTTACTCAGAGCCGGCACTTTGGAGCTAGTGAAGGCCCTCTCCTTCAGCGTGCTGGTAAACAAGGCCTGAGCTTTGGGGAGGTCAAGGATTATGGCCTCTTTCGGCTCTGTCTCCTCTTTCGAAGGAGGTTCTGTCCTCACACGAATGTAGCAGTCTGGATAGGCCCCTTTACTGGGCCAGAATTCCACGTCTTCGACTGGGACTATGCCAAGCTTGTCGGAGAGGAAGATCTTACCTCCTGACATGGGCATGTGCTCAGCATGCCTCCATGGGTTGACGTCCGAGATAGGGAGAAGGTCCTTGACGTTTAACTTCTTTGGAGCTACACGAGAAGCTACGAGTTGGTGCATCTCCGACCGTAGTGCAGCTTCTTTCTCGGTTGACTGCTTCTTTAAATCCTGAAACATAAAGAGGATAGAAGTCAACGTTTGACTTATGTCAGCCAATTGAGGGGCAGAGGAGGTCGAGGGGACGGGCTCTGCCACCGGAGCTGATGAAACCGAAACTATTTTGGTTCCTTCGTCGTCGGTCTCAGGAGCCAATACAGACTCTTGCTCCTGATCTTCGGCAAGAAGACTACGTTCAGTGTTTTCTTAAACAACTGACATGTTGTCTTCTGACTGGATGTCCTTCATGGCATCCAATACATCAGATTCTATCGGAATCTGGACGAGGGGGATCTCTCTATGAGGTTGCGGGATTACTGCATCCGAAGATGGCCTAGGGAAAAGACAGGCCCTCATCTTTTCATTAGGAAGGTATGGATCGGTGGTATTCTTTTGAAAACCCCTGACCCATTTACGCAGCTTCTCTCTTGCTGCATCCCTTGACTCAGTAGACTTTTGGTCATCAAAAGCCTCAGTAACCAGATTGGAACAAACGTCACATACCTGGGGGTCCCAATACTTCAGAGAATCCTATGTCGCTGCGCAGCGCGCCTGCGTCCTGCACAGACCATGGCCGCAAAAGTTCTTGCTGAGGACATTACAGAAGTGGTTCCCGCACTTGGGATGGTCCTCCAGTAAAGAAAGGAAAGGCAGATGAGTATTCGGTGAATTATCTCACAAAATTCATCATACAATGTTATGTATATATTTAGCTTAGGATAGGTAAGCTAGAAAGAAAGACGGAAAGACACCTACGTGTGTTTCCTGTTCAGCCAATTGCTATGACCTCCCTCAAAATTGAATTCCGGGGTATTTCTAAAGATAGAAAATTTATTAGAAGATCTTTATCCTTCAGGATATATAGAGGTGTAACCTAACAGCATCTTCTGGAATTCAATATTGGGGATTGAATGTAGTGGTCACTGTAAATTAAAGAAAGAACACACTTTCTTTATATCAAGTAGCCTCACAATAGGCTGCCCATGAAACACAGTGTATGTTAGAAAATGTATGGGCTACGGTACAAACTATACCGTGGTTTTCTGATTGCAGTATGATCTATATCGCAATTATACTGACCACTGTACAGTCATAGACTGTAGTACCTGTCGGCATACACCGGCATGTTAGTTCCTGGGTTTAAGTTAGAAGGTGTACAGCCTTCTAGTGGTAATGGGCGGCAGACCACCGGCTGTTGTAGGTCGCCGGCCGCCGGGAGGCCGTCGACATTCGGCGGTCTCCGTTAGGCGGCGGCGAGGGATATGTCGTCAGACAGTCGTTCGACCGGCTGCCGGCAGTCAGCATAGCTGCCAGCAGGTAGCCGATGGGTAGCCGGCTGCCAGTGGGTCGCCGACTGTCGGCAACCCATACCAGCCGGCGACAGTACAATCTGTCAGGGGTCTGCAGTCCAGCCAGCTGCCGGCGGCCTCATAGCTGCTGGCAGTTGGGGCCCAGGATACTAGAGGTAAGAAAGAGAGAAAGCATGGATGAGGGGGCGTGTATAGGCTCAGCCTTACTGCCCTCCATCCCGAATGAGGGTTCAAATGGAAGGAGGAAATGCAACATTCAGGCTTCCATCCAACCACAACCCCACGCACAGCCGAGCAGCCGACAGAAAACCCGAGCCTATCCCACAACCTACCGGCATTAGGGTCGATTGTAGGATAATGGCCAAGGTATGTGAAGGCTAGGCCATCACTAAAGGACAGAGAGGGGAGGGGTGAGGGTCCTGTAGGGTGAGGGAGGAGCCGGCAGTAAAGCCAGTCCTACCTCACCTAACAAGACTCCGTTCCAGTATTAGAACTATCCCAAGGGGCCAGGGAATTTGATTCCCTAGCCTAGGGTTAGCCCAATACAGAAAGAGATTGGCAGCACCCTCGCTGCTGTCTCAGACAGTAGGAACAGTGTCTAGTGTCGGAGTCCCCCAAGCAATAGAAGAATTCTATTCTTCAGCTTAGGTTCTGCCAGCACAGGAGGAGGCATCATATCATATAATGCCTTCAGGTGAGGCCTAGGGAGGTCTAGCCTCCTGCGTCGGTAGGTTAACCTGACCCGGGAATTCAATTCACCTTGCCAGTCGGCAACCGACCACAGACGGAATACTCTGATGTTCTGACTAAACCCAAAGCCTGAATCTGCGGTTAAGGGAAGGGGCAGAAACACCCTAGCCTAGATTCACCCAAATCCAATTTAAGGCAAATCTGACTAGGGTTCAGCCTAGGCAGAGGGAGAAAAGATTGCTCTTAAATCTCCTAGGGAGATTAGTATCACTTTATAAAAGACTACGAGGTATCAGTCTCCACTTAAATAAGGCGATACAAGAGCATTCAGGGACATGTATGAAAGTATAATAAAGCCTCTAGGCTAGTAGCCTAGAAGTGGTGAGAATCGATTAAACCTAAAACACCGAAACTCTCTCATATACTATCTTTCGAAGAGGAAAATTTTTGCAGTAATATCTTATATGTATGAAATATTGCCTAAAGTTTCAATAAATTACCACACTAGGAAAACTATATCATGCATGAAAGCAAGGGCTAGACGTCTAGGCTAGGAAGCCTAGCGTAAGTGAGGATTGGTTACCTAAATCGCCGAAACCACGATACTATCGGCATAATATAAAATTTCCTAGCAATGAAGGCTAAATAGCTAAATTTATTAAAGCGAAATATAGCAGGAAGGTCTTTCTGGCTGACTAAATCACACATGCATAGCGAACGCCAGCGTCCATGACGCCTCCGGTTAGGCAACAGTTCTTGTTACGTTAATTAAACCTTGAATCGAGGAAAAAAACTGGCAAGAGCTTACATTTATACAAAATAAAGATGATACTCAACTTTCCAGAGGCAGATGAGCTGGAGAAAGCATCATAGCAGAAAATTATCCAAAAAATAGCGTGAGAGCACTGGGAAAACACCGAGTAAGGCTCGCTACAAAAGAAGGAATGACAAATTGGCGCCCGGACGTGACGTCATACAGGTACCCGACAGTAGGAGTAGAGCGTGCCTTAATAACGGCTCTCCTCCAATTCTTGCCACTTTCTCCTCTCGAAGCGTAAACGCTATTATGGGTGTAGATAGCTATGTGGCGTGTCAAGAATACGTCATCTGATATTATGCGATATCCCTAAAGGCGAAAGCCAGGGATATTCATGCCAAGAGTTAGAATTCTGGATACCTTAAGTAAAATTCTCTGGGATATATCACTGTAGTTAAATATGACCTAGGAAGCTATTATAAAGGAACTTCCATCGGGACGACATGGCCTGAGCCCAAAAAAGACTTTATTACTAATATAGGTTGCGCTGTCTGTAAGGGTCTCGCTCTTTCTCTCTCTCCCGACTTTAGAAACAATAGTTACAAAATCAAACAAAAATTAATAAAAGAAAATAACCTCCTTGCCCTTTGGTGATTTGATGACGCACTTTGGCGTCATCTGTTCATGAAACCGTAAGTGCTCCAATGACTCACTTGGTCATTATCGAATAATACCTATTTCGCAGAACTATTCTCTAAAGTCACAGCATCATCAAACGAATACTAAATTTTCATCTAAGTGAGGGCAGATGCTTGGCCTAATCAAGAATGTGTGCAGAACAGGGACAATACACACACAAGAGCAGTCAAATAAAACTTTTTTCTTACAGCATACTGACAGTGATCTATAGTAGAAGTGCTCTCTCAGTTTTTATTAATAAAAATGCATTGTAGATCGTGTTGGGTTGTGTTCCAGTGCTCTAGGCACTAAAATAACATAAAAATTACTGAAAAAGTAATAGAGGAGGATCCAAAAAACTTTCGCTAAGTAAGTTCCAGGCAGCGCTTTTCGGTGAAGAAAGTGGGATTGATTTCGAGGAACCTTCATCAGCTACTGTAGTAAGCGTGTATTGCCAAGGCTGCAATTGCCTGATGTGTCCTCGGAAAGTGGTAGCTATTCGGGGGAAGAAATACTTTTCGAGATGGAGGACAAAGGTTTCGTGTGGGAGATGGAGAAAGTAGAAGGTGGTGTTGGCTGCCAGCAGAACTCACCCTAACCCCTCGAACAGTGGCTTGGTCACGATCATTCACATCGTTCCTACCATAATCGCACTGTACAGCATTCCCTTGGGTCCAGGCTGGCCAAGGCATTGGGACAACTTAAAAAGAATGGTATTTTGGAATGATTCGGATAACAAGTGGGATTTCGATGAATTAGAAGGGAGTGAGGGGTCTGATGTAGGACACCCATCAAATTAGAGTAGGAGGGAGACTCGAGCGGTGATGCGGGAAATAATTTCGACTGACCTCTGCTCATCGGAAGGGTTGGTGGCCTTATATGCCGCCATTACTTTCAACCGTTAAATAGATAATCAACTTACGTCATGAAAAAGTACCACCATCCCTTGATAAAATTCAATAAGCCAAAAATTGATATCTGTTATAGTTTGCCTGTGCTGAGGAGCAGACTTTGTTTTTCTGTAGGCCTAATGTATAGATAGATTTTGCTCCAGGTCAAAAGGCCATGAGCCCGACAGATTTGGTCTTGGCTGGGATCATCAGTTGGTTAAGATAGACAGGCTTCAACCTACATGGAATGATTGGTAACTTATCACTAAAATAATTTCTGGTTTCATTTTTCGTCTAATTGCATCTCTTCTTTCTGTGATTAGAGGCATATAACTCGAGAGTTGTAGCCTAAACATTAAAAGAAATATCTAAGGTTTTGTACACGTTATACCTCTGTCATTTCTTTATTACTGTACTGAATTTAAAGTTTGTCAGTTGTAACCTGCACGAAACGAACATTATAAATTTCTGTTTTAGATTTTTTTTCTTTCATTTGATTCAGAATTTGTATCACCTGTACTTTTTTTGCGATAGATTTATTTATATTTTAAGAATTACGTAAAGTTATAAGTTTGTTTTATTCTATATTTTCTGTGCTAGTCTTGCCCTAAATTCAGGTGCATTTCATATTTCTATTTTCAAATCTGTGCTTTTGATATGTTCAGAAAATTCAAAATTTTATATTTCATAAAATACTTGATATTCACAGAGCAGTACCGTTACCTACGCACAACTCTCACATTGGAATCGAACATAAATATTGGGCAAACAATTTTATTTTATTATCATTTCTTTTTATCGATTATTTTGGAAAGCTAAGCAGATTTTTCGAGCCCAAGGACAGCCACTCTTTAGTCCCATAGAATTCTGTACTGTTGGTAAGGTCACTCACTTTCCTTATGAGCCAAGGATAAGGATGAAGGGGGGTGGGGTGAGGAACCTACGTATGCAGTAGCTACTAAGACATTTGTAAACATAGGCTCTCCTTGGTCCCGTCTTGAGTGAAGAGGGTTCTTCATTGCTATTCTTGTGAATATAAGTCAGTCTTTACAGAAATGCATTATATATACACTCATATATATATATATATATATATATATATATATATATATATATATATATATATATATACATATATATATACACATATATATATGTATGTATGTATATATATATATATATATATATATATATATCTATATGTATATATCTATATGTATATATATATCTATATGTATGTATATATATATATATATATATATATATATATATATATATATATATATATATATACACGAGTGTATCTATGATGTCTTTAAAATATTGCATTATAGATACACTCTATATATATATATATATATATATATATATATATGTGTGTGTGTGTGTGTGTGTGTGTGTGTGTGTGTGTGTGTGTGTATTAGTTTGTTGAGTGTAGTTGGAAAAGTGTATGGTAAGGTACTGATTAATAGGATTAAGGATGGAACACAGAATGCAATCATAGAAATACAGGGTGGTTTTAGAAGAGGTAGGGGTTTCTATGAATCAGATTTTTACAGTTAGGCAGATATGTGAGAAATATTT
This sequence comes from Palaemon carinicauda, assembly GCF_036898095.1. Lineage (NCBI taxonomy): Eukaryota > Metazoa > Arthropoda > Malacostraca > Decapoda > Palaemonidae > Palaemon > Palaemon carinicauda. Next base: position 80,465,686 of record NC_090752.1, read on the forward strand.
AGGTAAGGAGGTGTATGTTGCGTTTATGGATCTAGAGAAAGCGTATGATAGAGTTGATAGGGAAGCAATGTGGAATATGATGAGGTTATATGGAATTGGTGGAAGATTGTTGCAAGCAGTGACAAGTTTCAACAAAGGTAGTAAAGCGTGTATTAGGATAGGAAATGAAGTGAGTGATTGGTTTCCGGTGAGAGTGGGGCTGAGACAGGGATGTGTGATGCTGCCATAGTTGTTTAACTTGTATGTTGATGGAGTGGTAAGAGAGGTGAATGCTCTAGTGCTTGGACGAGAATTGAAACTGGTAGACGAGAATAATCATGAATGGGAGGTAAATCAGCTGTTGTTTGCGGATGATAATGTACTGGTTGCAGACATGGAAGAAAAGCTTGGCCGATTAGTGACAGAATTTGGAGGGGTGTGTGAGAGCAGGAAGTTGAGAGT
>NC_090752.1:80473626-80536126 GCF_036898095.1 Palaemon carinicauda
TCACCAATTTAAATTCTTGAAGAAAGAGAGCGCAGCGCAAAATCCTCTGGTTGGCTCCTTTCATCCGTTCAATAAAAACCAGTGGGTTATGATCAGTCCAGACCTCTATGGGGAAAGAAAAATTGGTTACAGAGAGTTTAAAGTGCATAAGGGTGCGGACCAAAGCAAGGGCTTCTTTTTCAATTGTTGAGTATCTTCTTTGAGCCGCCAATAACTTACGACTGAAATAAGATACCGGGTGAACTTTCCCTTCCTCATTTCTTTGAAAGAGAACACCACCAATTCCTACATCACTGGCATCCACAGCAATGATAAATGGCTTTTGAAAATCTGGAGAAATTAAAATGGGGTTAGTCAACAGCACAGATTTAAGCTTATTAAAAGCTTCCTCACATTGCTGCGACCAAAAGAATTTCTGACCCTTTTCTAGGAGTTTTGTAAGAGATTGAGCAAGATCTGAGAAATTTCTAACATACCTTCGGTAATAGCCAATCATACCTAGAACCTTCTCACCTCTCTGACATTACTGGGGCTTTTCAAATTAATAATAGCCTCGAGGTTAGCTTGTTTCGGAGCCACCTGACCCAAACTAACCTCGTGACCCAAATAACAAACCTTAGTCTTGCCAAATTCACATTTGGCCAAATTTACAACCAAACCAGCAGACCTAAGAGCCTCAAATACCTTACGCAATCTCACCATATGCGTAGTCCAATCATCACTATATACTACTAAGTCATCAATATAAATTTCAGTTCCCTTTAACCCACAAATGACCCTATTCATAAGCCTCTGGAAAGTACATGCGGCATTTTTCATCCCAAAGGGCATTACCTTACACTCGTAAAGCCCGAAGGGAGTTACAAAAGCAGAAATCTCTCTTGCTCAATCAGACAGGGGAACCTGCCAATACCCTTTCAATAAATCCAATTTTGTTATAAATTTAGCAGCCCCTATGTGATCGAGACAGTCATCTATCCGAGGCAAAGGAAAAGAATCATTCTTAGTGTGTTCGTTTACCTTACGGTAGTCTACACACATACGGAACTTTCCGTCGGACTTTTTAACAAGAACTATAGGAGAACTCCAGGGACTAACAGAAGGCTGAATGAGGTCGTGCTCCAACATATACTCAATCTCCTTACTGACTATATCCCTTTTCACGGGATTCAGCCGATAAGGACTTTGCTTAACAGGAGGAGCATTACCCACATCAACATCATGCTGGGGAAGATTAGTTCTACCTGGAGAATCCTGAAATAAATCTGTAAAGGAATAGATTAAATCAAGTACATCTTTTCTTTGGATAACGTCCAAATGTTCCAAACCTTCCTGCAAGATTCCTAAATTTTGCAAATTTTCAAACAAAGCATCAGAAGGAACTTGATACATTAAGTCATCAGATTCTTCAAGAGGAACATCTACTACTACCGATGTCGGTTCATACGCAATTGCTACAGGATCGACACTTTTACAATGATATGGCTTCAATCTGTTTATATGATAAATTCTACACTTTCTACTTGAGCCTGGAGTTTCAATTTCGTAATTGACCTCGGACGACTTCCTCAGTACCTTCCAGGGACCCTTATACCTTGGTTCAAGAAAATTGTCCGGGTCCATAATCAAAACCAAATCCAATTCTCCAGGTCCAAAAGAACGAGCTTTAGCTTATCTGTCAAAATTATCCTTCATCACAGCTTGCGAATAACTCAGATTTTCCTGTGCAAATTTCCAAGCACTGAACAACCTTTTTTTCAAATCCTCGACAAATTCTGCAACTTTAACCTCTCCCCTTCGACCGGACTGTAGCACTTCGCTAGAAATTTCTAGAGGACCACGAATTTTATGACCGAATACCAATTCGAAGGGAGCTACACCAGTAGAAGAATTTGGATGATTCCTAATAGCAAAGAGGGCAAAGGGAAGTGCTTTATCCCACTCACTACCTTGTTCGTAACAATGTTTTTTCAAAATTGATTTAAGGGTCTGGTGAAACCTCTCCACCACCCCTTGACTCTCCGGGTGATAAGGTACGCTAGTAATGTGCTGAATGGCCAGTTCAGCACATTTACCTCTAAATAACTTGCTCGTGAAATTTGTACCACAATCTGTCTGAATAACACGAGGGAGACCATACCTGGAAAAAAAAATCCATTAACTTTTCAAAAACAACTTTAGATGTAATACGTCTCATAGGGAATGCTTCGGGGAATCTAGGGGCTCTATCCATAATAGTTAATAAATAAACATAACCAGACTTAGTTTTAGGTAAAGGACCAACGACATCTATCACCAATTCCGAGAATGGTTCTCCGATGGGAGGTATAGGATGTAAGGGAGCTTTGGGAATTATTTGATTTGGTTTTCCCATAACCTGACATACCTCACATTCCTTCACATAATGCTTCACAGAAGATTTCATCCCAGGCCACCAAAAATACCTTGCTAATTTTTGGAAAGTTTTCCATATCCCAAAATGGCCTGAAAGAAAATTGTTGTGAGCAAGATTCATTACCGATTCACGGAACTGGGACGGAACCACAATTTGTGCAATCTGAGAAGTCTTGTTCAGATCATCTGTCGAAGGACGGCTAAACCTGTATAGTAAACCCTTGGTTATACCAAACCGAGGTTTAGTAAAATCATTAATGTCTCCCAATTCAAAGTCAAATTCTTTTTTCTGGGCTTCAATAAAAGCCAATCTGTCCCAATCAGGTTTCAAATCATTAATAATAATACTACTACCACTATCTACTGACCCGGGCCTTTCTACATCTACTTCTAAACTACTAAACATTAAATCATCATTGACATCAAGTAGATCAGCAGCTCTTGCTGCGGCACGGGTTGTTACAGCTATGGGACACGCATTAATGGATAGTATGGGAAATAATTCCTGACCCTGATTATTGACCATATCATTGCCCAGAATACCGTCAATCCCAGGAATGGGGAGACTATCAACAACGGCCAACTCGGTAACCTTATCACATCCAGGAAAAGACAACCTGACATCCACCAACGGAGCAGAAACAACAGTGTTCGGGAACCCTCCCAGAACGACATAATTCCCTGAATGCTCCTTACAACCTTATAAGGTATCCCTCAACACAAGAGAACGAGCTGAACCAGTGTCCCTCAAGAACTTTACTTTGATAATCTTAGATCCTAAAACAATTTTACCAGGCCATACATATTTGTCAAAATTGAGTCACAACTGTTTTTTATTAGAAGTGTCACTACTACTATTATCTACCCTACTGCTAACTACAGATTTTTCCTCTCGATTATCACAAGAACTAGACTTGTCAGAAATTAAAGAAACTGGATTTTGGCAGTTTCTCTCAAGATATCGTCTACGGGCATTACACTGGTTCTGGAAATGACCTGGCTTGTCACACCAAAAACAGGTTACTCTACGTCCAGTACCTCTGTTACCATTATTATTATTATTATACCTTTGATTATTGCTATTATTAGATGTATCTGTTACCATTATTATTATTATACCTTAGATTGTCATAATTAGATGTACCTCTGTTAACAAAGACACTAGGGGGAGGAGACTCTCCTGAGACTCTACCAATATTCCTACCATCTGAAAAGGAATCATTATTATTCTTAGGAACATTAGGAGTCATCGAAGGTGGTTCTCCCCTCCTTTCACTACTGTGGGCACGGGAAGATGGATCATTTAAAACTCTGTACCCAAAGTTACTATTACCAGAGCGATGGGTCAACACATATTCATCTGCCAACGGAGCGGCACTACTCAGCTTCATAGTTTTGACCTCCTCAAGATGGACCCTCAACTCTTTGCTACATGCCTTTTTGAATTCCTCAAGGAGCAACAATTCTCGTAACGCAGCAAAAGACACCACTTGTCGGCTCTTCAGCCAGTCGTCAAATTGTTCCTCATTGACCCGAGCGAATTCAACAAAAGATTGTGAAGGATGTTTATTATAATTCCTAAATTTTAGGCGATAGGCCTCGGGAACCAAATCATAGGCTTTTAATACCAACGCTTTGACATTATAATAGTCCCTGGCAATTCCCTCCTCCAAGGCATTGTACACCCGGATAGCCTTGCCCACCAGCCTACATTGTATTAAGACAGTCCACATTTCGGAGGGCCAAGACAACCGGGTGGCAACACGCTCAAAGGCTTTGAAAAATTCAGGGACATTGTTCTCATCAAAGACTGGCACCAACTTTAGTGCTGCACCTAAATTAAACCTTTCCTGGAACATACCTTTAGGGGAACTGACCAAATTGGCCCCCTGTAACCTAGCCATCTCTATATTCAACTTCACCATCTCTACTTCGTGACGCCTCAATTTACAAATCAATTTATATTCTACCTCCTCTTTAGATTCACCCAAAGTGTGAACAGAAGCCAGGGGTTTGAATGGCAAAGAATTAAGGGGGGGCAAAAATGGATTATGTGAAACATTGGCCTTTATATTCGAGGGACCTTCATAAATAACACCTACACGAGGTGGATCCTCGAACAAAGTCAAACCAGCTCTCACGCTCAACCTGTCCTCTTCCAAATCATCATTAATACTACCTTCACCATCACTATTTATTTCACTTTCACTCACCAAATGTTCGGCCTCAGCAAAATCCTGAGCAATCTTACCCCTCACAGCCTCCAACATATCTTTCTTGGTGCCCGCTGACTTCAGCGGAACACGCAACCACTGAGCATAAGCAACTAACTGTTTCTTATTTAAAACAGGCAAGAACTTCAGGCAGTCAGCAGATCCCAAAAATTCAGCTGGGTCAAAGTTAAACTCTACCATTTTTCCAAAAATTAATAACTCAGGGAGAAAGGCAATACTACAAAATAAATATTGAAGAGATCACCCAAATGTCGCTCCACAGACCAAAATACCAGATACCCCTGAGTACATCTATCCTGTCACGGTCGCCAATTATTACGACCCTTGTTGGGCCGTGGTGCAGGTGTGTCTGCACTAAAGGATGTACACTCAGTGTTGTTACAAAGTATCTAGCATAAGATGGTCAATGGAGACGAAAACACTCAGGAAAACTCAACAATATTTATTAACAAACAAAGAATAATTAAAGTCAACCTTGTGACTGCCAAGGACAAACACCAGTCCTTAAATAATCCCTTGGGATTCTTAACTACTAAAAAAACTAAACCCTAAACAGATATAAAAGAGAGAAACGCTTGAATACAAATAGGTCAAAACATACATAACTGGCCAGATCAAAACGAATATAATAAACAATACCTATAACTAAAGAGGTGGTGACGGAAGGTGAAGAGTAACAGGGAGAAAACACTTAATCTCCTACCTATATTTATAATCTAAACTTAATATATTAACAATGATATAAAAACCACGGGGCTGTTAACATTACACGAATTTAGAATAATAACAAAACCAACCAAAAGTGGCAACAAATTAAGACTGTTCCAACAATTCATTATAGTATATGTATCTGCATAAAGATTATATTGAGTAACAACAACTACAACAAAAATTATCTCCTCACACTCAGAAGGGGAGTCCGTGATCCCAGAATAACACACGTCTTTCCTTACAGTAGGCCGTGATTCCAAAACTCCAACAGGGGAACACAGAAGCACCAGGAAGGAGGAGTCGAGAGGTCCTGCACGACCATGCAAAATAAGAACGCTTTCCTGGGATCTTTCTCCCTACTAGCCTCTTGACGGGCATCAAGGCCCCCACAGCTGCAGTAAATTCAATGACGTCCTGAGAATCAAATGCTCCTAACACCTCAGGAAAAATCTTCCACTGAGGTGGCAGCAAGATAAGGCCGCAGGTGGCTCAAATCACCTGCAACACAAGCAGGATGCAACACCGCAGGTGGCCAGAAGCGTACCTGCGAAGGACAGCACTCAAACTACGTCCAAAGGCGTTGAACAAAATTGTATAAGTGCGGCAGCTGGAGGTCAAAAGGGTATAGCCTCTGTAGAAAGCCCGAACTGCCCTTCCAAACACAAGCACTGTCACTTATAACCTCGCTCACCGAGGTCTCCAGTCACGTGCCCAAAATGTAAACAAAAAAAATAAACTAGTGTTAAAAGGGTAATTCGAAAACTTTAACGAGTGGGGAGGAGGCACAAAATCACCACAGTAAAACTTAACTTCCGTAATATATACAATACAAACTCATGTACCAACCGTGTTTCACACAATTGTACATAATTCCTTTTGTACATATTATGCTTGTACCTTCGCTCCTCCCTCGCACTAAAACGAACATGAAAATTCCTGTCTGGTTTTTCCTCTGTGATATTGTCTGTCTTGTGAACTTGTCATGTCCTGTTGCCTTGAGGTTTTGTATATAAGGAGAGTGTTCCACAACAATATAACTCAGTCGTTTCCAATATGCCTTTGATTTCACAACTCCTCTCTCGGCCCGTCACATTGGTGACCCCGGAAGTCGACTCGCTCCCACCGCCTTCCACCCCCACCCCCTCGCCCCTTCATCGTTCGTACTATGGCGGACTCTACGGCAGTTGGTGCTGCGGCCGCTCCATTTAAACTTTCATCGTTTGCCAGCGGAGAGGCGTTTGCTTGGTTTCAGCACGCAGAAGTCCAGTTTCGTATCAGGGGCGTGACTCGCTCAACCACCAAAGCGGATTATGTTCTCGCGGCGATACCCGAGGACACCTTCCCAGAAATATCCGACTGGATTTGTGAACAAGGAGACACCCCAATAGCGTATGACGACCTCAAATCCTACCTTCTGCACCAGTACTCGCCGTCGCCAGCCGCCCGTATAGCAAAGCTTTTTCAGCTCTCGCAACAATCGTTGGGGGACCAAAGGGCTTCGCTTGCCCTCAGGGAAATGACCAGTATCGCTCGCCTTCAACCTGCCGCAAACGGCTCTCCTCGTGAGGTGAACCTACTCCGTGCCCTTTGGATACTCTGTTTACCTGAACCTGTGCGCGCTGCCATACCCGATGTCGATAGTTTACCCATAAAGGACTTGATGACCAGTGCCGACGCCCTTATGGACAGCCACTTCAAGACCTCCATCAACGCCTCCACCCCTGACGACGAGGATGCCTATTCAACGTCATCCGAAGCTGACATGAATGCCGTAGGACATACACGCCTACCCCGTGACGTGCCGAAGCGGCGACAAAGCCGCCCACCACCCACCAATCGCTCGCGCCCCAACGAACGACTTCTACAGCCACTTACTACCTCCCATCCGCCGCAGTTTTGCTACTACCACTTCAGATTCGGGGCAACCGCGAAGAAATGTGCCACAGATTGTCAGTGGCCAAAAAACGTGTAAGTAGGCCATCACTTGTGGCGGTGGCCTCCCATGTTTCTAATCTTTTCTTTTTACAGGATGCAGGAACGGGCGTGCGATTTTATGTAGACACGGGTGCTTGTCGTTCTCTTTTGCCAAGGAAACTCTTCAAGCACAACGTAGTCTGTCTACATCTGCCGACGTCCGCTTGGTAGCTGCCAACGGATCTGTGATACCCACCTACGGTTACGAGAGCCTCACATTATTGTTCGGAAACGGTAAATTCAATTGGAAGTTTCTCGTTGCTGACGTCACAATGCCAATCCTCGGCGCGGATTTCCTCTCTCATTTCCACCTTCTGGTCGATTTCGCCCACCGACGATTGGTCAACGCAGACTCGTACTTGTCGACACCTCTTCAACCCGCCCCCTCTAACCTCGCTCTCCACATCAGCGCACCCACGGATGCCTACGCCCACCTCCTCACGTCGTACCCGGAAGTTTTCCGTCCAGAACTTCGCCAAACGCCCACGGTTCCTGCCAAGCACGGTATTTATCACCATATCAAGACGACGGGACCCCCAGTCTTCGCAAAATTCAGACGTCTGGCACCGGAACGATTGGCAGCCGCCAAACAGACGTTCGCCGAAATGGAGAAAATGGGCCTTTGCCAAAAGGCCTCCAGCCCATGGTCGTCACCCTTACACATCGTTCTGAAGAAAGACGGCTCCCTCCGTCCATGCGGGGATTACAAGCGCCTGAACATGCAAACAGAACCGGATTACTACCCCCCCCAAACATTGCCGATGTAACCTCCTACCTGCACAAAGCAAAGGTTTTCTCTACGCTCGACCTCCTGAAGGGGTATTATCAGGTGCCTATGAACCCAGAAGACATCCCCAAGTCCGCCATCACCACTCCGTATGGCACATACACCTTCAATTACTCCTGTTTTGGCCTTCGTAATGCTGGGGCAACGTTTCAACGTCTCATGGATGGCATCTTAGGGGACCTCCCTTTCTGTGTATGTTATGTGGACGACATACTTGTGTTCTCCTCCTCAAAAGAGGAACACCTCCGTCACCTGCGCATCGTGCTCGACCGCCTGCAACAAAACGGCCTTGCAGTCCGGTACGACAAGTGTACCTTTGGCGCCAACGAAGTGTCGTTCTTAGGGCACCGTATCACTCCTGAAGGAGTCCATCCCCTCCCTGAGAAGGTAGCAGCCGTTCAGAATTTCCCCACGCCCTCGACCGTCAAAGCTCTGCAGGAATTCTTGGGCATGATCAACTATTATCACCGTTTTCTGCCAGCCATTGCCGCCACTCTTGCTCCCCTCTACGCCTCCCTCAAGGGCAAGCCAAAGGACCTGAAGTGGGGTCCCCTTCAAGAAGCAGCCTTCTGCAATGCAAAGAAGGCCCTATCAACTGCTGCGGCTCTCACTTTTCCTATCCCACACGCACCTCTCCTTCTCTCCACCGATGCCAGCGACGTCGCTATTGGTGCAGTACTCGAGCAGGTGGTCAAAGGCTCGCCCCGCCCATTGGCCTTCTTCAGCAGAAAACTGTCCAAGGCAGAATCGGGTTATTCTACCTTCGATCGAGAATTGCTGGCGGTGCACTTGGCTGTCCGTCACTTTCGCCATTTCTTAGAAGGTACGCCCTTCGTCATTCGCACAGACCACATGCCTCTGGTACACGCCTTCACTCGACAGTCTGACGCCTGGTCCGCCCGTCAACGCCGACATCTCTCCGCCGCGGCTGAATACAATTGCACCCTCCAATACGTCCCTGGGAAAATGAATCCCGTTGCCAATGCCCTGTCAAGAAACACGTTGGCTGCCGTTCAACTGGGATTGGATTACAATGCCCTGGCTGAAGCCCAACGACAGGATCCAGAGTATCAAGCTTGTAGGACATCCTGCACGTCCCTCCGTTGGGAGGATTTTCCCCTCGAAAACTCCAACACCACCCTCCTCTGTGACGTCAGTACTGGTAGACCGCGACCTTGGATTCCTGCTCCCATGCGCCGACAGGTGTTTGATTTCATCCACGGCCTTTCACATCCCTCGTGCCGTTCTACTGCACAGCTGCTGAAGGCAAAGTTCATTTGGCACGGCATTTCTAAGGATGCTAAGGATTGGGTCCGTGCCTGTACTTCTTGCCAAATTTCCAAAGTACATCGACACACGGATTCAGGAGTGGGCACCTTTCCTCAACCTCAGCGTCGTTTCGCACACATTCACGTCGACGTTGTAGGCCCCCTACCCACATCACAAGGACATCGTTACCTGTTTACCGTCATCGACCGCTCCACTCGTTGGCCTGAAGCCATTCCCATGGAAACTGCAACGTCCGCCTCATGTACATCTGCCTTACTCTCTGGATGGATTTCAAGATTCGGTATCCCTGAGCATATTACTTCTGACAGGGGAACCACTTTCACCTCTCAATTATGAACGTCATTAGCGAGTCTCCTGGGCATCACCCTATATCAGACAACGGCCTACAACCCCGCTGCCAATGGAATGGTTGAACGTTTTCATCGCACCCTCAAAGCAGCTTTGATGTCCCGCTGCAAGGATTGCAACTGGTTTACTCAGCTTCCCTGGGTCCTCCTTGGACTAAGGACCACTCCTAAAGACGCCCTCGACGTCTCGGCAGCCGAAATAGTGTATGGCGACCCGTTGGTCGTCCCTGCCGAGTTTTTTCCTTCTACAACCTCCTCCGACGATCTCCAGCGCATACGTCACGCCGTGGGAAAATTTACTCCGTGCCGCCAGACTTACAAGCCCCCAGCGAAGCATCACATACCAACGGACTTGCACTCTGCAACGCACGTCTTCCTGGGCAACGACACCAGCAAGCCACCGTTAACGCCCCCTTATACGGGACCTTTCCTTGTGATCCGACGCAGTCCGAAAGCATTCCTCCTAAACATTCGGGGCAAAGAAGACTGGGTCTCCATTGATTGTCTAAAACCTGCTTATCTTCTGCCAGATGACCCGCCTACAGTTCGCTTCTCTAGATCAGGGCGCCCTATTTAACATGTACAGTATGTCATTTTTAGGGGGGGAGCCATGTACCAACCGTGTTTCACACAATTGTACATAATTCCTTTTGTATATATTATGCTTGTATCTTCGCTCCTCCCTCGCACTAAAACGAACATGAAAATTCCTGTCTGGTTTTTCCTCTGTGATATTGTCTGTCTTGTGAACTTTTCATGTCCTGTTGCCTTGAGGTTTTGTATATAAGGAGAGTGTTCCACAACAATATAACTCAGTCGTTTCCAATCTGCCTTTGATTTCACAACTCCTCTCTCGGCCCGTCACACTCACTTAAAGATGAATACTTATATACTAAATGCCTTAATATCAATTGTTAGCAAAATCACAAGGTTGACTAGAAACTGAAAAATTACGTTAACATCTATATATATATATATATATATATATATATATATATATATATATATATATATATATATATATATATATATATGTATATATATATATATATATATATATATATATATATATACAAATTTATATGAATATATATATATATATATATATACAAATTTATATGAATATATATATATATATATATACATGCATATATTTATATAAATTTATATTTATCAATATACATACGCATATATATATGTACATATATATATATATATATATATATATATATATATATATATATATATATAAATATATATATATATATATATATATATATATATATATATATATATATATATATATATATGTGTGTGTGTGTGTCTGTGTTTGTATATATACATATATATATACATATATATGTTTATCCTCCTCTTGCATTTTGTAATGCATAGAACAGTTGGAGATGGTGGAGAAGGATTGGACTGGATTGGTAATAGGAAGTTAGCTGACCAAGAGTATGCTGATGACTCTCTCCTTATTAGCAGAACACCACTGGATTTGCAATGCTTGCTCACTAGATTGCATGAAATATTGCAGGTGGTTGGGCCTAAGATAAATGAAAGAAAGACAGAGATCATGAGAACGGAGTATGTAATGGAATATGAAATATCATTGGATGGAGAAAGGATAAATGAGGTAGAATCATTTAAATATTTAGGAATTATGATCTGTAATACAGGGTCTTTAGAATTAGAGTTTAATGAAAGATTGAAAAAAGCAAATCTGGCAATGGCTAGGTTATATAAAATTTTGAAAACAATTTGCCTGAAATTACACACACAAATCAGGCTAGATATCAGTTTAGTGAGATCAGTGTTACTGTATAAACATGAGTCTTGGTATGACAATGAAACAATATCCAACAGATTTTGCAGATTTGAAAACAAAAACCTTAGAAAAATATTTGAAGTTAAATGGCAGGAAAGGGTTAGAAAGGAATCTATAAGAGATTACTCGAGTGCCATATAGGGATGGGATCATGGTGACGGCCAGATGAAAATGGTTTGGGTACGCTCTTGTCACTCCCCAAGAGATTAGTTCACCAGAGTTTCAAATGGGCTCCTGGAAACACTAAAAGAATCGGAAGACCCAGACCTACATGGCTGAGGACTATGAAGCGTGAAATAGGAAATGATGAATTGAGAGCTATAGATTTAAAAGTTCGAGATAGAGATGACTGACGAAATCTATCTGAGGCCGTTTGCGTCAATAGCCAATAATGATGATATATATATATATATATATATATATATATATATATATATATGTGTGTGTGTGTGTGTGTGTGTGTGTGTGTATGTTTATCTATATATATATATATATATATATATATATATGAATATATATATATATATATATATATATATATATATATATATATATATATATATATGTATATATATATTGTATGAATATGTATATATATATATATATATATATATATATATATATATATATATGTATGTGTGTGTGTATGTGTGTGTGCGTGTATAGATGTCTTGCTTAATCTTTGAAATTGTCTATTTCATGAATTAGCCAGTCAGTGCGCCGAATCTATGAAATAGGCATTTGATTGCCTGTTCCATGAAATAAAGACAGCCATTTGCCTAAAATATGTATGGATTCCTTAAAAGTTGCCTAATTCACAGATTAGGCAGCCTATTTTAGGAATTAGTTAAGTTGCCTGGTTCCTGGTTTAGGCAAATTAATTATAGTGGCACCCTAAGAATTCAATATCTTGAAATGAGGTCTGAACACTGGACCCCTGAACTTAACAATTTCTGTCATTACTCTGGAAAATAGTCTTTTTCCCAAACTAGAAATGATAGTTATTTTGTTCACTTTTTTTCTTCATATGATTAAAGTGTACACTCTCACCGTCCACACAGTTACTCTTATGCTCAAAAATTAATAAAAAGGAATATAATACATAATAAAAAAAGAAATGTATAATATCGTTACCAAGATCATCACATGTTTCATCAAAAATATTTACACAATCAAACAAAATGAAATATCTTGGTGGAAAGTACTTAAATTCTCAAGAATATACTTTTTACTAAACACTTATCCAAACATTTATTGTTGTTAGCATGGCAATGGTTGCAGCACATTTAAACAATTTTTCCTGCAAATGCACCTCTTGGCGTCACACTTAGAAGCAGATCAACATTTTTATGAACCCTTGACCTCCGATTCTAGAATGAAGGGCTGCAATTTTACCGAAAGATAACACATTTTGTTCAACTTTACCTTTCTCTACTACTAATAAAAAACTAGTACACAATCGCCTTTCTGAAGCTGGTTTTCAGAATAATTTGTCTTAACTATTCCATTCTTGATGCCGATCTTGTACAAATTCCCTGGGTCCATTTCAAGAACAACTCCTGGCACACTCCGACAGTCTAGGCGACCACTGTCAATCTCACTTAAAAGGTAGCAAAACAGAATCACCTGTTTCAAGGGGATCAAGCTTTTTCCCAAGTTGTTCGCAGAATTTCATTCCGACCTCTATCTTGGCCAAGTGCTGCTACTTGCCGTCGAATACTGATTAAATTCAAATGATTCTCCATCATATTATTAATTACATCCACCCAATCTGAGGATGATTCATCAACGAATCTACCTGAATCAATTTCCCTTGCATTTCTCAAGCAAGGCCCTTAACTTGGGTTCCTGTAGCATTACTTGAATCAAATTTGTCCGAATAATGACTGAAATTTATGAGTACATGGCTCCAGTACATAGACCTCATTATCACGATAATTAATTTGCATAAATACGGAACCATGCAACTTGCCTATCTCCTAAAATAGGCTGCCTAATCTATATATTAGGCAACTTTTAAGGGTCCATACACATTTTAGGCAAAATGCCGCATATTTTGTGAAACAGGCATTGAAATGCCTATGTCATGAATTAGGTGCACTGACTGCCTAATTCATGAAATGGGCAATTTCGAAGATTAGGCACGACATCGTGTATATATATATATATATATATATATATATATATATATATATATATATATATATGTGTGTGTGTGTGTGTGTGTGTGTGTATGTATGGATGTATGTATGTATGTATGCATATAAGTATGTATGTATATATGTACGTTCTTATGAACAACGCACAAACTCCCTCTCCACCCAAAGCTAGGATCAGACCAGATGGAGTGAACCAAAGTTTAGCTATGTCTCAGCATGTAGACGTTTAGGCTCTTCCAACCAATACCTCATAGCCTCACACCCTAGGTTACATGGACGGCGAGGTTCCTGACAACACCGAAAACTATAGGCCTTGAGCGGAGCTTGAACTACCGGTCCTCAGAATGCGAGGAAAGAACGTTTCCAAGATTGCCGGTACTCTTGTTGTGCAATCTTAAAGAGAATTAAAGTCTGAAAAAAACAAGCGTGTGAAAAATAGAGAAACGAAGATTTATTACAAGAACAGCAACAATACATGCCAGTTGAACATGCTGTCAGAAGAGGTGTACAGTGCGTTAAAGCATTACTTCCCATTTTAAGTTACAGCAGTGAAATAAGGTGTTTATAAATTACGGGTTAACATCACAGATAGTCTTTTCATCGCCACTACTAAATCACTGCAATATATATGGTTATCTTGCATTTATTCCGTACCCAAATGAAGTCAAAATTGGAAAAGTTCTGTAGTTTTTTCGAAAAACGTTAATCAGAAATGATCTGTAGACAATTATCTTATTTTAAGTTGCAATTGAAGATGATTATTCTAAAAGTGTTTCGTGCAAGTTTTTCCAAAAGCACAAATAAACTATAATTCATGATCAATTATTCGATTTTAACAGACGATTAAAGACACTAAAAATTCCTGTGGAATAAATAACAATTTCCTACAATTTGGAAAGAGAAGATAAAAGCTGAGATCTCCCAACACTCAAAAGGGGACAAACAATTCAAGTAACTAATATTGACAAAGATTTTGCTAATCAACCAACTAGACGATGAACGTAAGTCAATAAGAAGTAGAAAAGTTGGTGGAAAAAGATATATAGGATGGACGAAGAGGAGGGAAAATGAAGGAAGAATTCACTAAACAAAAGGACAGAAGTGACGAGAATCAATTAGAGATGAAATGAAAACGACAAGCAGAAATTATAAAGTAGAAGCGAAAAGTAATAACAAAACATTCGCTTTCTGCGGTTACTCACATTTAAGTTGTAATATTTCAAATCTTCAACATTTTCTGCAGAGAAAATGTGTGACTTCGAATATTTTTTTACAGAACTATAGATATATTCGATGTTGTAAGTATCAGTTTCTAGTTCGTTCCCCAGACCAGGCATAAATTAAATCTAACTCGCTAACTAATACAGTTATTTTAGCTTAAGCGAGGTATATTATAAGATAATAAGAAAAAGATAATTAAAATATAAGTATGACACCAACATTGTATCTATTCTGGCACGAATTCTATTAACACTTCATTGGAGTGTTTGCTAATGAAGTAACGAGCACCCTTGGGTCAGTCTTTGCTCGCTAAGCTCAGGCTTTTGCAACCTGTTCAGTATATCGTCAGCAAGAATATTGTTGCCCGGATGACTGAAACTTTTCCGGACATTTTCTTTTGTAGGCCCAAAAAATGTAAATTAAGAGCAATCTCTCTCTCTCTCTCTCTCTCTCTCTCTCTCTCTCTCTCTCTCTCTCTCTCTCTCTCTCTCTCTCTCTCTCTCTCTCCTTTTTCGATTCATTTATCTCCACGATAGCTCTCTCTTCACAATCTATTCACATGGCAATTTTTTTTATATAACTTTCGTTACTCTATTTGCATTACTAACTCTGGTTCAGTACGTACGTCTCTTTTTCTGACTCATTTTAAAACTAGAAAAGATTATATTAAAAACAGTAGCGAAGATTAAGAAATAAATAATTAAATATCCATGCTCAAGTTAAAACTAGTTAAATATCAGAAATTTAACTAAATTGATATAATTACAGCACTAATCATCTTACTAATACCAAGCATTATAAATAGTGCATAAGCCAGGCACCAAATTTCGTCATCAATGCTAACTTAAGAAGCAGATATGCTAATAGTGAATTGTAATTAGCCTTATATCAGCTTTTAGAAAATTAATGATAGCATGATTAATTTTTTTGCTTTCTCTACGTTATTTTCTTTTCTATTTTTTACTACATTACTGGTGTGTTTTAGGTACACCATCCTCAATAAATGTTCAAATAAATGAAACTCTTTTATATGTAGGTCGTTTTGAATGGCTCACGAACTGTAAATTTTAAAGATAAGCTGTGCAAGTGGCAAGCTTACCATTTCAAAGCCCTATTGTGGGCTATGTTTTGATATTTAAGTTATCTAAAATCGTGTGCAGCAAAAAAATAGTCATAGTAGAATACAGTTGGTGAACATACGTTGAGCATTGTGATGTGTTCAAGAAAATCTAAAAATCCCTCGTGACCTTTTAGTAAAAAACAAAAGTATTTACGTATTGCATTTAAAAAAAAAATAGTAACCTGAGTTGTTCCTGCTAGTAACAAATTCCAAGGCAAATATATATGTATGTATATATATATATATATATATATATATATATATATATATATATATATATATATATATATATACATATACATATATATATATACATATATATATATATATATATATATATATATGTGTGTGTGTGTATATATATATATATATATATATATATATATATAATATATATATATATATATATATATATATATATACTGTATATACATATATATGTGTATATATATGTATATATACACACAAACACACACACACACACATATATATATATATATATATATATATATATATATATATATATATATATATATATATATATATATATATATATGTATGTGTGTGTGTGTGTGTCATTACAATACAACTAGAGAGAGAGAGAGAGAGAGAGAGAGAGAGAGAGAGAGAGAGAGAGAGGGAGGGGGGAAATTCCGAATAGTGTACATGTCTGTTAATACCCAAAGAAAAAGAGCAAGGCAGAAAGTAACCCAAACATATATTTCTTGACAATATGATATGTGATTAGATTATGTAAGGTCAACGTCGCGTGTTTAGAATTGATGAAATGTAACTTCTATGCTGTCAGCTTAAAAGATTCTCCGAAACATGTACAGAAGTTTTAATTAGTATGTAATTTTGAACTTTGACAGGGGAAAAATAAGTGAAATATAAAAACCCAGCAGCGTAGGGGAGCGAATTTTAATATGAAGCATAAAATAAAATCTGCAAAAAATGTAGAGTAGAAAACGATGTTGGACAAAAATGCTTGAATAACGTGTGCGAGAAATAAAAGAATAAAGAATAAAAGTTTTGAAGCATTCCTAGAAAAGTTTAAAATTTTATCCAAAAAGAAATATTTGTGAAATTCATTTTTCCCATGTCGCCATCCATCCAACAAACGAAAAAAAGAAACAAGCAAATAAGGATCAATAAAACTTCTCTTGGAATAATGTTCCGGCAAACTTTGGCCATTACCCTCAACATATGCACGACCGCTGAAGGGGGAGGGGGAGGGGAGAAGGACACAGTTTGCCAGAAGGCTAAAGGATCAGAAGGATTTCCAGCCAGAGGTTTTGAAGAGACTCGGAAACATGGGATAAAAAATGCTGGGAAAAAACTATGCGTACGGATTTCGAAAACAGGAAAAGAATGGAATTTTAATGTGAAATTGGATGAAAGCCAAGAGAAATTGATGGAAATGCATTTGGGGATTTCTTTTATTGACTAGCAAGCCTTTTTTTAAGGAGAGTCTTATAACTTTTTTATCATTCATACTGAAGATATCAATCCATCTACTACCTCCACATATTGTCCCAAGAAAGAAACTTTTGTGAACAAAATTTTCAGTCTTAAACATTTTCGTTACCGTGAATCTCACCTTCATCTTTCACGCAGTTTTGTTCTGATGGTAATCACCCGATTTGAGATTGATTGATTGATTATTAGGTATTATCTGGCATCATAACAGCGGAGGTCATTGATATTAGATGATACCAAGTAATAATGAACATAAAAGCTAGGAATGGAAAGAGATTTTTCTTGCAATAAAGCTACGAGGAAAAAAAAAAACTATCTTGTTCTTATCATCCAATAAATATAACAGTCTATGTAGAGAAATTAGACGAATCCTTGACATTATGTACACCTCGCAATCAGATCACTCTTAACCGTTCCCTTCAATAAAAGAAAATCATTCAGAATAGATAACTACTATGGAATCGCATCAATGCCCTTGCCATGAATAGAACCAATGCTCTCAAAACACATTGAACCGTTGCTCTTATTATACACCCAGTTATCATTGCCATCATGAATCTCGCCATTTAAAAACAAATAAGATTCAAGAAGTAGACAAGAGGAACTATATGAGAGGTTAAATGTGGTATCAAAAATGTTTCTGCTGCACAAAATATCAAGTAACATAATTATTTTGTAAATTTCCCAGTTATTTAGATATCTGGATATACTGACCATGTAATAGAATAAAAACAATATCAATATCTGTGCTCATATAAAATCCAAATTATAAAACCTGAAACCCAACTCCAGGTAAGTTAGAAAAGAGTAATCCACCTGTTTGTTGAATTCAGTTGATAATTAGATTATCACATAGTTTAGAATAATCGCAATAAAATAAACAACGAGGCCTAAATTTTGCATTTCATGAACTTCTTTGAAAGGCGTCACATTGCTTTCGGCTGAAGTGAGTTAATCCAGGGATTGGATCCGTTGTAGTTATTTAAACTGTTCAAATCAGAGCAAAAGTTGATAGTTCATTTCGCTATCTATAGCAGAATAAAAGCAACTTTCTGTAGTATTTTGTGGAATATTTTATTTCGGAGTTTAAAAGTTTATGTTGATGAAATTCCGAAAAGGTTTGAAGGAGAATTTGAATAAAAACAAAGGATAATGGTTGACGGAAGGGGGATTTGCTACAGTGATTTTGTTTTTGTTTATGATTCTTTGCTAATGTTGAACGCGACTGTTTTAACGGTTAAAAGGGCGCTCATGAATGACACAGGTAAGGGACAGTGACATTGCCCTAGAGACTGACCATATACACATATGATCCGCGCCCAAGCCTCCACTCCTCCCAGATAGGCCCCGGGAGGGACAGGCAATGGCTGCTGATGACTCAGCAGGTAGACCTATAGGCTCCCCCAAATCTCTCATCCTTGCCTCACATGGATGGGGAGGTTTCGGCGACCGAAGGAACTAACGAGTTTGAACGGTATTCTTAAATACGTCTCCTTTCAGAGGTTATCCTCTTGAAAGTATAAAGTAAACGTCCTAATAGCTTTTTCCGTAAGTAAATTTCACTCTATAAATACAAACCTTTTCCCTGTTTAAAAGTGATACTTAATATAAGATATTAAGACAAATCGTACAAATGCAACACAAGCACTATTTTTGGCAAGATAATTCTTAAAGGTTACTTGTCGATTTCAGCTCATTTTTTCACGTGAAAATCCGAAATTGCTGTTTTTTTTTTTTCTTTTTTTTTTTACCAAGGTGACCGCTCAACCGATTGTAAAAAGTTAAATTTTTTCCCAATAGTTATTCATGCTGTGCTTCAAGTTAGGTGATCGATCGATGTGACATTTTGTTCTATTTGAAGCATGATGAAGCGGATTTTGCAACTACTAATACCTTTCATGTTCATCTTTTTTATAATTGATTGATTAATTATCGAACGCTAACAGGACACACTTCTACCACTACTGTTATGTAACCCATCGATGGGTCTAGTATCTGGTAGGAAAATATACATACTTGCCAACTATTCATTATACTAAGTGCTGCTTAGCTAACCCCAATTCAGTTAAGCAGCCTCACCTCAATTGACAAGATATGTCAGTGTGAAAGAGACCAGCCAAGGATTATGAGACGTTAATTAACTGGGAAGGTGTACAGATATCAGGGGACTAATGGTACTAGTGAGTAATTGGACTAAGTTTATGGCAAAGTACATACAGAAAAGTAGCAGTATCCCTTAGAGTAAAGGTTTCAACATTCTGGTAAAGGGATAAATCCTGGACAATGAGCCTAAAAACGGCTACTGACATAAAATCTGAAAAATATATGGTCTACTGATTTGACACAGTACTGTCTGTCAACAAGATAATGACGAAGATCTTAAGTCTCTACAACAAAATCCTATCGAGAAAAAAAATAAATAAATAAAAAATAAAAAATTGCCTTGTCAAAAAAATTTAATCTTCGCTATCATTTTTTCAAATTAATGCCTATCATGTTTAACCAAGGAAGACTGAATGAAAGTTTTGGGGTAGAATAGACATTGTGAAAAATTTAAGGCATTGTGCCATGAGATTTCAAAGCATCTATTTAATAGCACAATATTACAGATCTCAGCTAAGGTAAACTACTGCAATAATTGCAAAGGAAATAGTAACACTAAAGCAACAGAATGCTTCTTTTGTGAGAAAGAGGCTTCAGGAGGATATATTAGGCATACAATGAGTCTGAAATGATTCTTAATAAACTGATTGCAAGAGATGTTGTGGCACAATGTTGATATATCATCCCTGTTACTTGGCAGTTTTGTACAACAAAGAATAGCTCTAATTAATGCACAACAACAAGTGCGATACTACCACTAGAAAGTTATTAGGCCCTTTGACTCGCCAGATAGTACAACTTTGGATCCGTCTCTGGTTATTGCTAATTTTTCCTTTGCCCACACATGCACCAAATATTTTGGCTTATTCTTTACACGTCCTCTTCTTTCCTCATGCACCTGACAATGACAACACTAAGATGACTGAAAAATTGTTCTTCACCCAAGGGGTTAATTACTGCGCTGTAATTGTTCAGTGGCTACTTTCCATTAAGTAGGAGTACAAGAGAATCTTTAAGTGTATTAAGCAGCTATTCTAGGACACTCCAAAATCAAACCATTGTCATCTAGACCTGGGTAGTGCCATAGCCGTTGTACCATTGTCTTCCAATGTCTCAGGTTAGAATTCTCTCTCTTGAGGGTAATTTCGGGCACCTTATAATATGTTTCATTTTTTCTTTTCCGCATTTTTCTACTTTCCCTGTTGGAACCCTCGCTTATAGTATCCTGTTTTCCAACTAGGGCTATAGCTTAACTAATAATAATAAAAATAATAATAATAATAATAATAATAATAAATGCATACCCAATTGCTTTCTTCAAGTTAGTTATTTACATGATAGAGATGAAATCTTCCAGTAATGATGCCAAACCAGCTCTTTTTTCCATTTCTCAGTCACCTGTTCATCATCAAGGGAAGGATATCATGGTTGTCTTCAAAAACGAATTACAATAGGTATTACCCTGGAAAAAGCAAACAAATGTGGAGAAATAATTCATTTAACTAAAACTGCTTTCTTGATAAAAAAGACATACCTTAACATTAGTTGTAATTCAGTGACACATTTCAGAAACTTTGCCTTTAAGTGGCAGTCCCAACATTCCTTTTGAAATTTGTTATTGAACATGGTACAGAACATGGTGAATCAAAATCTGACCTTCCTTACAATACAAATGAATTACTTTACTAAATATAATGAAGGAGTGCATGTCCATACACTCTTCAAGGACCATGAAACCTCGTTCGCTGTGTGCATGGTTATGTCTTCATTTGGCGAGACAAGATAACAACTTAAAATGGATACAGATTTCATATGCCAGTCCTAAAAATTACAGTCCGATTAGAAGAGGTGGTTATTGCCCAGTTTATAGAAGATTAAGTTGTTCAAAGTTTCAGTAGTGCACCTCATCAACTACAATTCCACAGCAACTACAGGCTAAACATAGAGATAATGTCTATTTTCCTAGCCTGAATTATCTTGGCAAGAGAGCATGAGCTCGCAATGATTGTAGACATTGATTCGGACCCATCAATCAGTAACAAACCTGATGTTGCCTGCCTCCATATCTATTTAGTAGCAATTGATAGAGCAGTATACCAAACTGGAGGAAGTATATCTAAATAAAATTGTGGTAAAGCAGCTTTCATCACATAGGCATCTCAAAATCCAAAAAACAGTAAAA
Organism: Palaemon carinicauda; assembly: GCF_036898095.1. Lineage (NCBI taxonomy): Eukaryota > Metazoa > Arthropoda > Malacostraca > Decapoda > Palaemonidae > Palaemon > Palaemon carinicauda. Next base: position 80,495,459 of record NC_090752.1, read on the forward strand.
CATTTCAAAGTTAGCATTACGTCATTGCTTTCCTTGCTTCAAGATCAGGCGCAGTATATGCCTACCATTTAGGAACCCGGGTCAATTTCCTGTAATTCCTGCTGATCAGATAATAGACACCATAAAAATAAGAAAATTTCATGGCAATCTCTGAGTATTGAGAAAATAAATTGGGATCACGTCCAGGGAACTTCACATAGAGCTGGATGAGCTGCGATGGCTAGAAACGCCCTTACAGTGTAACAGTTTGTCTAATTCCATAGTTGAGGCAGGTGTGGCATCATCTGGCATGACAAGGAAACACATCAAATTACTGAAACTGCATGTAGCCTCATAAACTAATTTAAGAGGCATTTCAAGATTATTGCTTCCATGACTAAAATCGGGCAATGCCTAATATTGGTGATTTGTGTGCGCAACAAAGGCCTCTTAAGCAACAATTCTAATTCCAGAACCTTGTGCTTAACATGGAGCTTTGCATATTCATGTTAATTCATTCCTTCTAAGAAGATTTTGATCTCTATACCACAGCACTCTCAGAGTTGATAGTCATTCTTTGCCAACAACTATATCTATGCTTACTGACTTTCAATTCACCTTAGTGACATCGTTCTTTTGATAATCGGCATCCTACGGTAAATAGGAAGTTTTGCAAAGGCCACTTTGTCATTTGCATTGCAAGTCTCAAAGAGAGTTCTCTGCTTTACCCGTTAACCGAGCCACTGAACAAAACAGTGCAGTGATCAAAGGTGTTAAGGGTACTATAGAATTAACAGAAGACCCAACAACCCTTTGTAGATGAATGGTTAGTAAACCAGCTGTGATTTGACTGGTTCCTGAATGAGAAAAACATTCCTTTTCACAAGATGCAACCTGCACTTACAAATATCTTGAGCTACACCTCACCTTGCTAGAAGGAACAATTCAAGTTATTCATAGATGGGCATCAGAATGAGAGCAAGTCTATTTTACAACCCATTGAAGAAAAATACTACCTCTCTCTCTTCAGATACAAATAGTCTGGTACCTAAGGTCGAAAAAGAGCCTTATTTTTTGATGGACGTGACCTCATTTACTGTACCTTGCTGTCCTTAGTTTTTTTGAAAGAGTAACACCTCCCATTTCATAAACAAGAGCCCCTGGCCGGCTGTTTGAATTGCAAAATAATATTTTTGGTCGTATTTGTGTATGCCCTTGACAAAAAAATTGGACAAATAAAGAAGACCGTGGAAATTTGTAACTTCTATTGGATATTGCAATCATTTTCTGAAAATAGAGGTTATACATTATTAGGAGTTTCAAAAAGCATGGTGAAGATGATTTAGAATGAGTTTGCATTATCCACAAAGTAAAATTAATTGCAAAATTGTATGCTTTCAGCACTTGGATTCATTGATAAGTTTGCGAACGCCAGTATAATTCATTTGCATTGTTAAAACCGTGTAATGAATGTTGAAAAAAAAAAAAAACTTTGCAATCATAAGATTTAGAACGAATGGTCAATTTTCAAGAACAGTGAAATACTATGTACAATCCCTAGGGTAAAGAACATCGTCACTATTTAGAAAAATAATCCATTGACAAAAAATTTGTACATTGTCATATCTTTTAAAATATACTTTTATTCTTATTTTGAGGTCATCATGCGTTCTGGTAATGCTACCAACAGTTTAACGACATGTTACTGAATAATGCAATAGATTAAGGATTCTTTTAATTTAAACTTAATTCTTTCTTAATACTTTGCTGTATTACCTTCAACATGAAGATTCTAGCCAAAACATCTGTCAATAAACTCAAAATTTTGTTTTAAAACAAGTAAAGTTCAATCTAAAAAATCCCAAGATATGAATGAACAATATAAAAGTTCAATAAAAATGTTAAATGCCAATGATAATTAACTGTACTTCCAAGAAAATACCAATGGTGGTAAAACCATGCACGCAATGACGCATACTGTTTACCAATATCCAAACCCTGATGAGCAACACACATCTGCCAATATCTCAGTACCTCTGGTTAAATCCCGAACTTCATCAGCTGGAAATGTGAAAAATTTCTCTATTACAGAAGGTCAGGATGCAAGAGAATTTGAAATCAATCAGTCACAGTTACAGATTGTGGTCTTACTTTGAAAGAAAGAAAAAAGTGGATCCTTGTCTGGGGACCAGTTGAGATTTGAATCTTCTGTGAAGTGAATGGACTTCCATCTCAATACACTGTGGCATTTGATAGGAATGGAATCAACTAATGATGACAGCCAGCAGCATTCAAGTAAACATTTGACATGGAATTCTTGAATGAAGACAATAATAAAAAAAAGGTTATGAGGCAGTAAGCATGTGTGGTCTATTTTTTCCAAACTCACATGAAAGTGTCACTAAAACTAGGACAACAGCATTGTGTTATAACATGAGATCAAGCAATCTAAGAGATTGCTATTGGACTAAAAAATAAGAACCCATTTCATAGGTGCAATTGGTCACTAAATAAAATTTTCTGGTTAAGATGTCATTCTCGAATCTGGTGTCTGTGGCCCTGGAACAGCAAACAAAAGACTACTATGGGATGCTGAAAGCACACAGTCTGGTACTGGCAGCTATGCTTCAATTACATTGGTATGCGTTCAAACAATGACTGAACGATGAAACTGATCTAGACACAAGTTATTCGGAAGTTATTGCCCTTGTCCGTGAGCGTTGTATTGATATAGCTACAACTGTTGTAACATTTGATTGGGAAGCAATTAGAGCACAAAAGTAGAGAAATGTTGCAATTTGAAAACTGAGTCAACATTTTACTCACTAACTAGCACAACAAAGCTTGTTCTGTAACTACCAAGCTTTAGTTAATGTATATAGAGATGATGAAAATTTGAAGCAAATACATGCTGAGTGTGCAGGAATATGGGAAGCATATTTGACTGAAATACAAAATATACTTCCATATCTATTTTCTGAAGGTCATCATAACTATGTCTTATGTTTGCCACGCTACTTGGACGCCATGAAAAACTTTCCAGAAACTGCCCTGTATATTGACGAGGGATTCAAAGCAGGCAAATTTACTGTGAGTCTGACTCCTGGAACCTTCAATGGTGTTTGGTCGGATTTGGCTCTGGAGCAGATGCACAACTGTGAATCCAAGAAGCAGTTGTCTCAGGTTATCACTCAACAGCATTGCACAATCAACAAGTACTTAAAAGCTCTTATGGTGATGACAACCATCTCCAAGCAATGGAAAAACATGGTTCACATGAAGGCTAACACCACAAACAAATCCAAAGAAACAAACTCCAAAGATTCTGTCATCCTCAAAGAAAGCATAAAAGTAATGGTCTTATCAATATTGCAAATAACAAGAAATCAAATGCAACGGATCTACCAAATACTAAGCAGATAGAATTGCCAGCTTAATCAAAAGTACATGAGGGTAACATTGTGGTTGGTGCTATGAAGCTAACAACATTAGTGGAAAAAGTGCCAAAAGCTTCATGAATTGCTCAAAAATCAAGGCAAGCTTATGAGGATGAAAGTTGTTTGATCCAGCAGCTTTACATCCTTAAAAATGTGTACAACAGCCAAAAAATAAAAACTTTTAGCCATGATTGGAATCTTATCCTTCTTCTCTCCTTGAACCAGACGCTACCATGCCTCATGGTTATGCCATGCAGAAACGGAAAGAAGGTTGAATTTGTAGTTGGTCTATAAATCGGCTTCCCTACTCAGATACCTCCTCACACTTCATCTTGATTGTACCACATTTTAGGAATTGCAAGGATAATATCTTGCAATCATGCTTGCAAGGCACAAATATTGTTACATCATCAGTGTTGTTGGTTACTGGTATGATATTGATCCCTCCAAATCACCGAAACTCGAAGAACATACAAAATGTGATAAGTCAGCAAGTCTGGGTAAAGCTTATGACATCCATGACAGATTGCCCATTCCACAATGGGAAATTTTTTGTTGAAAATAACTCATCCCATTCCACAATGGGAAAGATTTATTTAGAATAATTTAAACAAGGATAAAAAAAAGCTCACCTATTCCGTTAAGCATTCTGACTGATCCTAGGTGGTATGCTGAATGATTGTTATCCACAGCAGTTGTTGACATTCCAAAACTGTCCTGTACAATCCAAGAGGAAGTAGTATACCGTTCGACATCATTGGTATCAGAGATCTATGATCCAAGTAGCAGACCAGGATATCATACTCATGGCACTTTACCACACTGTGTACATCGTCGGACTCCAAGAACTTTGAATTCAGAAAGCACAAAAATTTGCGCCTTGCCATGAAATAACAAAACCTTGCTATCAAAACCAACATGGATGTATTGTTGATAACATCAATCTTACTAAGCGTCTATATTCATACTGGTTATGACATGGTGAGCTACCTTTATTGATGGAGAACAAAAACGTATTTGCAACCGCCCTTTATTCCAAATAGTAGCTAAAATTTCTTGCAGCATACGGTGTTTCTGGAAGTGCTCTTGCTATGAACTCTCAATGTCCTTGATGCTACTAGGTGCTACTTCATTAGATTGTACTCCTCTTATGACTTCAAAGATGAGTTAAATGCATTAAGAACATAATACGTTTGCAACTACAAAAGGATATCTCAGAATCCTGCCCTCCACTGAAAATGTATTTTACTTCCATGTGCTCCAATTCCTCCATCAAATGGCTTTGAGTAAAAGGGATCATGAATCAAACCCTGACATACTAGATCCCATAAACCATGGCTGCCAGCGTCTTGGTGAGATGCCAGTACCGGTCATAATGGGTAAGGAATCAAAACCAAACATACCAAAACCAGCCAACTACTGTAGGTGTTCGTAAGTATCGCTGTCAACGTGAATGCATTTCTGCAAAGGTGAAGTGTGTCATTGCCTGTTGGTGTGCTGATGATCCAAGACAATGTAGTCGAGTTCCTAATAATGGTGATGGTAAATAAATTCTGATATTAAGAGGAAGCCTAGAGAGTGCCTATCGAACATGAGTGCATTTTGCACACAATCCTGTTATTATATCAATTTCTACAATAGAATAAAAGGCATATAATAAACTAATGTAATATACATTTAGCACGTACATGTTAGGAGTTTTGTATATGATGAATGATTGTGTGGTTGCACATTGAATAAAATATCTTTTTTTTTTTTTTGCACATTTGAACATGAACATGACCGCCGCATATATACTTCACTCATTTGCACATGTGGTTGATATGACTGTAACCTACCAATGTACTACATTGGATCTTTATCTCTGGTTACGGTTCACTTTCTCTTTGCCTACACATACACCGAATAATCTGGCATATTCTTTACAGATTCTCCTCTCTCCTCGTACACCTGACAACACTAGATTACCAAACAATTTTTCTTCACCCAAGGGTTAATTACTGCACTGTAATTGCTCAGTGGCTACTTTCCTCTTGGTAAGGGTAGAAGAGACTCTTTAGCTGTGGTAAGCAGCTCTTCTAGGAGAAGGACACTCCAAAATCAAACCAGCGTTCTCTAGTCTTGGGCAGTGCCATAGCCTCTGTACCATGGTCTTCCACTGTCTTGGGTTAGAGTTCGCTTGCTTGAGGTTACACTCGGGCACGCTATTCTCTCTAATTTCTCTTTCTCTTGTTTTGTTAAAGTTTTTATAGTTTATATAGGAAATATTTATCTTAATGTTGTTACTATTCTTAAAATATTTTATTTTTCCTTTTTTCCTTTCCTCACTGAGCTATTTTCCCTGTTGGGGCCCCTGGCCTTATAGCATCCTGCTTTTCCAACTAGGGTTGTAGCTTAGCAAGTAATAATAATAATAATAATAATAATAATAATAATAATAATGATAATAATAATAATAATAATAATTTTGTGATAATTAATTTACCTTTTAAACGATGGAAAAAGATCAATAGGTATGGTACTCATTAGATATTTAGGATTATTTTTCTAACTTGCCAATTATTTCTTTTTTTAATATTTTTACAGTAAGTAATATTACAGGATGAGCTTAAGATAAAATTTGAAACATAATTTGCTATATTGACCAAGTAATCGTGTACTTTTGCTTGTAGCTAAAAATAAATCCATTTTGTGCATATTTTTTAAGAATCTAAAAATATTTCAGTGTCCAAATATTTTAATAATCGTCTTGAAATTAGTTTATATATTTAGTCTCTTCGTGCCCGACATAATAACAGCGCATATGTGCAAATATTTTTATAATTGATAGTTCTAGTAGCAAATTTCTATATTCTGAAATTTTACGTATTTTGTAGTAGGTAACATAATTAAAGTACGGTTATTATGGTTTTGCAATTGAACCAGTTAAGCAGGCCTCTTGATTCATGATTTGTAGGCGACAAAAAAAATGTGAGCTGCAAAGTACAGGAGTCCAGGTCAGGTCCTTCAAAAAATTAGCAGCCTGGACCCCTAACTATAACATACAGTCAGTAGCAGTGATATGTTAGCTCTAAAAGAACAAATTTCTCTTACAACTCTTCAATCATTTGTAAAACAAGTAAATGTAACTTATAAGATTTCTCCAAACATGAGAGCTACAAAAGCTTTTCGTGACAATGAAAAACTATATACTGTACATGTCAGAAGGTGAAGCTGTCTAAATTATTTAAAATAAACCTCATCACCTTCCCCAGGTTGATATTCAATAGATGTTCACGATGCTGACCTTTAGACTGTCCTAATGTATATCAGATTAATTGCCCCCTTTTGTCCCGTAAGCAGAAATATTATTTGACTCGCCCAACCCGCCATCAAGAAACATGTAAATCGTGCTGCTTGTCAAGCGAGGAAGACCAAAGCCAATCCAGTAACCACATCCCAGCCAAATGGAGTTGGACAGAGAAAGAAGAATCGCAGTTCATGCATTGGAGGACAATTTCATCTATTGTTGCTGCTGTCAAGAATTAGCACAAATTACCCCATGATAAAATACAACCACAAATAAAACATGGACACTCGAACAAAAATAAAATTAAGATGTATGAAAATTTTGAAAACTGCAAACATTGGCTAATGGTAATATTACTTGTCTTGTGACCGCGGGACTTTGGGATAGTCTTTTTCGATGATTTCAAGCAACAAAATATAAGGTTGTATTCGGAAATGCAACGCGCACTAAAAATGTCTGAGTATTAATAATTGCAGTATGATTGTGCTGAACTTTTAACCGTTCAAAGGTTTCTGCTTCTATTTATTTAATAAAATGCGAGCAAGAACGGCCTTGATTAGAATGAGTCTTGGTATTTTCAGTACTTTCCTACCAAATGGATGATATTCTGAATTTAATTTAACTATTTTATGTCACCAAAATGACCATCTTCGACCTTCGGGTATGCTAGAAAACAGGCAAATGACATCTGAAGAAATAGGAACATACTACGAGTATGTTGATTTTATATACAAAATAACGGAATTTTTTACGGTTATTCCGACCGCTATCTTAAATCCAACTTTATTCTTTTATTTAGAATGGCCAATGAGATAGCTCTGACAAGTTCCATGCTTGTATCACCATTTCAATGAGTTTTCTGTTATCCTCTTTGCTAACTGGTGATTTTGCAATATTTCTATGGACATATATTTTTCATTTAAAGAAACTACCTACAGAAAGTTTGGTCACTTCAATCTGCATGATTTGATTCCCTTTCTATTTGAAAATATACTGAAAACTTTTACGTCACAGTCTTTTCTTTTTTTTAACATGTCAATTTCCAAGAAAATTAGGTTTGATTCATGTCAGCAGATTGTGAATGATTGAAGAAATTACTGTTTCGCTCCCGTCCCTTTATTTCATGTATCGTTTTTCAAACATAATTTTCATTAACTTATTTTCTGTATTTTCTGTAATAATTTTCATCTCTCCTTTATGCTCGAAAACTTTAAATTCTTTCGAATCTTACTTTACTCAGAGAATGTAATACTTCTTATAATCAAGTTAGTTAATTAGATAAACCATTGCTTGATAATTTTCCTGCTTCATTATGACAACATCCTATGGTAACTTCATGCCATTATACCAAGCATACTTTCTAACTATCTGACAGTTATCTGATTAACTGATTGGGTCATTACAGACTAGATAGGATTTAATGAATAGTCCAAAATCACTCACCCTAGTAAGATAATATAATGTATGTAGGCTCTCGTAGGAGTTACTGGATTTTAAGAAATGCATCAAATGCACTCTCCCTTGCTGGTTAGACAAATATCGTGACTATTACTAATATTTTAATGAAAGAAGGTAGAAATGGTTAGATAAATATCATGACTATTACTATTATATATGTATGTATGTTTCTATGTGTGAGAAGTACGGAAGAATTGATTAAGCAAATATATTATTTTTATGTATGTATGTATGTGAAGGAAGGTAGAAATGTTTAGAAGTGACGGCTTGCAGATTAGTGCAAGCCAGACTGAAAATCGGCTTTATTTAGGAAAACCTTTAAAGTACCTAAAATTCTTTTTCTTTTGACAGGTTATTTAACGCAGTAGCAGAGGTTACGTATTTCCTGTTCGGTTTGTGTTTTACTTTTTAGATTACTCTGCAACCTTACTTTGTTCTTCCTCTTGTAACGTTCCACATTTTTCTCCCCTCTAATGGGAATGAATAGGATGGATACTGTAATAAATAGTATTTAAGTTACTCCCAAATCATCGCAGAACCACAAAGATGGCGTTTGTAAAGCTTACATTTTGAACTTTAGATGACCTTCTCCGGCTCATGAAGATTTCAAAACTGGGTTATGATATGATTTTGTTATAAAAGTAGTGTCCATAATATCGTTCATAAACTTCATTAGTTTCAAATTTTCAAATATACATACCTATATATGAATATATACATACAACAACAACATCAACAACAACAACAACAACAAATGAAGCCGTTTTTAGTCCGCTGCAGGGCAAAGGCCTCACACATATTCATGTTTGGGATGTGGTCAATTTTCATCACCACGCTGGGCAGTTTTGATTGGTAATGGGGAGAGATTTTCGTCTGATCGATCACAGGAAACCAACATAGCATGAGTGACATTGACTAGTACAGCTTTGCTAATCATGGTAATACAAAACCCTTTCACCTCGTTAAGGCATCCCCACGCAGAAAGGGATATATACATATATATGAATATACAGTTATGCATATATAGATATGAATGTGTGCCTGTGTTTATGAGAGAGAGAGAGAGAGAGAGAGAGAGAGAGAGAGAGAGAGAGAGAGAGAGAGAGAGAGAGTCTAAAAAACATATTTTCTAATTTCTTTGGCCAACGTGCAAAACAACACTCGAGACCTTTTCAGCAGAGTATTGTCTCTCGCAGGTAATGAAGGAAAGGTGTCGTGGAAGCCTATTCTTACCTCGGTAAGACAAGCTGAAGCGCTCTCGTCGCTTCATTAGCGGGCACAGAGTCAATACAGATAATGACTCTGAGCGGCCACTCCCGTGTAAGGGTGATACCGGAGGTGTTGCAAGGGTCCTACCATTGTAAAGATCTCACTCGAGTACAAAGTTTAATTTTTATTCACTTCAAGTATTTCCTCCGACAATGTTCATACTACTTGTCAGGTTCCTGCCAAAAGATGTCCTTTGTATTTGTTTATGCTTTTGTTTATTTAATTAACAATATTCAAAATTATGAATGATGTGTTAACAACGTTAAGTACAAATATTCATCGTTATTCAATTATTAAAAGAATGCCACATCTGGAAATTCCTGGAAAAACTTAATGTCATCTTCTAATGTCAAACTTTCTTAAATATCTCTCGACGTCAGATGACTCACAATTACAGTCTTTCTTACAAGATCTCTCATAATGTTAATTCATTGATCATAAAAGCAATATAAGATATGACCTCGAAGATTGGACTAAAGTACCCCCTTCTGCATACGGGTCCGGGGTTGGACTAAATCTTCGTTTTCATGATGTCATTATTTTTACTCTAATCCTTTTTTTTTTCCATTTACATTTCTTTCTTTCAATTCAATTTTCTTTTTCATTTCTTGATTGATTTTCCCCCAAAAATGTCTTCCGATCTAAGTAATTATGACGCAATTTAATTGTTAATTAAACACGTAATTAATCTGATTATATCGTTGGTATACTGTAAACTGGAAATGGAGTATTATGTGTTGATAATTTGTCCCTAGAGCCAATTAATTGGTTGTTAGTTATGACTGAAATGATGATGCTAAACGATAATAGTAAAATATATTAATACTATTACTATTTCTAAAGGTGATGCGAACAAACAAGAGTGAGTACAAATACTATAATAATTACCAAATTCATCGCTTTTCTCATTACTACGCTCATCAATAATTTCTAAAAGTAATTTTAAGCTTATGTGTAATAGGTGAAATGGAAATTATACAAATGAATCTATTACCATGAAATAAACCCTCGTTTTATATGGTAACAACATTGTGACCTTTGAAGTTAATTAAAGGGAATTTTTAATAAAAGGATGATTCTGCCATGAATAAAAAATATTGGATAATTTAATAAAGTTCATATTCAAATAGATGTTGATGTAGAAGAACTGAGAAGCACATGAAATTTTTATTTTTTTAATATGAATAGTATGTATAAAATGGTTGAAAGAAAGCCTTGCTAAGTGATAACAAAAACGAAAGTAGTAGTAGTAGTAGTAGTAGTAGTAGTAGTAGTAGTAGTAGTAGTGGAAATATGTGCAAAATAATTCAAATAACCTAGGCCCAGAATGAAATTTCAAAATTGAAATATGTAATGTTTTTAGGCTAGTTTTTTTTAGAGAAGGTTTCAATACCCTTCATTGTAATAACTCTGCTGAATATGAAAAAAATATATTCCTATGCTTTGAGCTAATTTTAGACTTACAAATGCTGTACGACAGATTTACACAGTTAGTGGTTTTAGTCTTTTATTTTGTATATATATATATATATATATATATATATATATATATATATATATATATATATATATATATAACGGATTTTGAGCGAAGCGAAAAATCTATTTTTGGGTGAGGTACCCATGTCGGCCTGATGGAAGTTCCTAAAGGGTAGCTTCCTAGGGTATATTTGACTACAGTGATATTTCCAGAGAATTTTACCTTAAGGTATCCAGAATTCTAACTCCTAGAGCGAATATCCCTAAACAAATCTAACAGGGATATCGCATAAAATCAGAGGACGTATTCTTGACACGCCACATAGCTATCTTCACCCCGAACAGTATTAATGCTTCGAGGGGTTACAGTGACAAGAATCTAAAAATGAGAATGCAAAGAGAGCCGCTCATAAGGTATCTCTCCTATTCCGTTTCCAGTGTGTATCTGACGAAGACGGCAGCGCCATCTTTATTCCTTGTAGCGATACACGAGGTGCTACAGATACTGTATTATAGGGAGGGGTCAATAAGCCCTTTTTACAATAAAAGGAAGGGCGGGTCCATCACGACAACATGGCTACCTCACCCAAAAATAGATTTTTCGCTTCGCTCAAAATCCTCTTTTAGGGCTCAGAATGTCGTCCTGATGGAAGTTTACCAGAGCATTACTGTATCTGTGGATTCACAACCGGTGCCGTACCCTCAAGAAAGTATTTTCCTGGTCCGTCTAGACCTAGAGACCTCTGATGTTACCGTCATACATCATTTCAACTAAGCATGAACTATGTTAGTGCTTCCTGCCCCCTACAGGGAAGAGTCGTACTAGACTCTGGAAAAAGTCTCGAGGAGTACATATTAAGTATGGATGACAAAATGACAAGCCTATATAGTGGTCTCGCCCTATACAATGTAAAGCAAAGTTTGTATAAGAGTCACCAATGTCAGTATGAATTCCTGACATCTCTCCCAGTGTGTCTACTCTTATTAAACTATGGGATAACAGTTGTATCCGTAGAGGAACAAATTTTGCATCTCTACCACCATCCCCTTAGGGTACAACGTTAATCCTTCCCAAGGAAGGATTTTTGCTTGAAGAAAGGAACAATCTTAAAAGACATTCCATGTTAAAATTATCCATATTTTAAACTTAATGCTCAGTACATTTCTAATAAAATGAGTGTGGGGGAATAAGACGTAGGGTTCACTATGAACTAGTTTATTAAAAATTTAATAAACATATATATCAGTCAACATTTATGAAATTTATAAAATGTGGACGATATCCATTTAAGAATAAAGAAAACAGTAAACAGAAAATATTGTTTCGTCTAAAAGGAAACAGATTTGCCACTTTAATTGAATTATTAATAATATTGATACAGTCTGTATTACTGTTTATTTACACTAGCGTAAGAAACGCTTGGTACAAGTGTCCGTATTATGCTATAGTTCACCAAAGTCAATGGAACAGTTCATAAGGACATATTAGTGGCCTATCACTCAAGTGTGTAGTAACAGTCTGTGACTACACACCCACCCTCTTAATTAATCGTCCCAAATTAATTTCACTGTTCCTCGCAGATTTAAACAGAAGGTTTAAGAATTCTACCTGCTACTACCACAGACCTCTTGAGTTGCTCCACTTGCTTTGCATAGTGCATAAAGAACACCTTGGATGACTACCAGCTGGTGTACGAACGAAGATGTTCAAAGTCCATATAATTAAGGAAATTTTATGGAAGAGGCAACTTTCCTCGGATCATGACTTGTGGGTGTACTGTCTGGATCCGCTCTGCGAATAACATAGGTGAATTTCGCCCTTAGTTGTTTCAGAGAAAAATTTGAACCCTAGGTTTCTCCTCTGAACAGCTGTCCTCCCTTAAAGTCTGAAGTTCTATGAAGATAGACCTTTAGGCACTCCACTGGACATAGAGATGCATCTTCCTTCAGAGGGCAGATTCTCTAGGGACCCCACTTGTTGGTGGGTAGCTCGTTCTTGATAAGAAACGTTGGGTCTGGAAATGGATACAGTTCTCCCTCCAAGAACTGGACGTGGCCTTCCTCTCTAGAGAGAGCCACTATTTCACTAACTCTGGCCCCCAAAGCGAGTGCAAACAGAAATATGACTTTTGAGTCAAATCCTTCTAAGCGCACTCCTCATTGTTCATTATTTAGGCAAAATGAAGAATCTTATCTAGTGACCATGAAATGGGTCTTGGAGGCGCTGAAGGACTAAGCTTAGCACGGGCCTTTGGAATTCATTAAGAACGTCGTTAGAAAGGTCGACCTAAAAGGCATATAGTATCGGTCTTGTCAAGGCAGACTTGCACATTGATATTGTGTTGGCTGCTAAATCCTGCTCATGAAGGTGAATGAAGAATGATAAACAGAAATCTGTCGTGATTTCTTTTTGGTTTCTTCGCCTTGACAAAGGATACAGGACACCCGCTTCTTCTATGATGTCTTCTGGTTTCCTCCAGAAAGTCTATACTGTCTTTTGATACCCCGAATCTTTTTCTCATCGCTAAGGAAAGAAAATCATGAGATACAGGTTCCGGGTTTTCTGTGATGAAGCGAAGACAGTTGACTTCTGTACTCGCTCAGACAGGGTTGGATCCGGTAGCGGTACAAACTTCAGTCGTAGTTCCAATGCCAGAGGGAACCACACGCTGTTTGGCCACTTGTGGGCCACAGTTGCTGCTTTCCCTTTGAAGGATCTAGTTTGTCGAGGACCTTCAAAAGGAGGTTGTGCGGAGAGAACAGGTAAATCCTGGACCATCTGTTCCAGTTTAGGGACATAGCGTCCACTGCCTCCGCTAGCAGATCCTCGTATGGGGACACATAACGATGTATTTTCTTCTTGTCTTTCGTCGCAAAGAGGTCTATCTGCAGTTCCGGGACTTGACTCAAGATGAAGGCGAACGATCCTGCATCTAGGGACCATTCCAACTTTATTGGTGTAAACCTGGATAGAGCGTCCGCTGTCACGTTGCGGAACCCTTGAATGTGAACTGCTGACAGGTGCCATTTCTTCCTTTCCGCCAAGCGGAATATGGCCAACATCACTTGGTTGATTTGAGGCGACCTCGGCCCTTGTCGATTCAGGCATCTCACTATCACCTCGCTGTCTAGAACCAATCTTATGTGGGTTGAGTGGCAAGGAGATACTTTCTTTAGTGTCAGAGGTATTGCCATGGCTTCTAGAAAGTTGATGTGAAATGACTTGAAAAGATTGGACCAAGCTCCTCGGACTCTCTTCTGGTGAGAGTGGCCTCCCCAGCCTTCCTTTGAAGCGTCTGTGTGGATAGTAACTGACGGGGGAGGAGGTTGAAGAAGTATTGATTTCTTCAGTTGCTTGGCTTGGGACCACGGCTTGAGAAGCGTTCGCAGTCGAGTCGGTAGTGGTCTCATTAGATCTCTTCGTGCGTTTGATGCGTATTTTCTCCAGACTCCTGTTGCATCCTTTAGCTGTGTTATCGAAGCAAACTGTAGAGAGCCCAGCACTCTCTCCTGTTCGCGTCTTGATATCCTTTTGGATTCCAATAGTCTCTTGACAGATTCTGCTATTTCTTTCCTCTTCTTCCCAGGAATAGAAAGTCGATGTGACTTCAAATTCCAGTGGATTCCCAACCACTGAAATTTTTGAGCTGGAGATAGACGAGACTTTTTGATGTTGATCTTGAATCCCAGATGTTCCAGGAACTGGATCACTATCTTGGAGGCTTGCATGCATTCTGTCCTGGATGCTGCCCACACCAGCCAGTCGTCCAAGTAAGCCACTACTTGGATCCCCTTTAGGCGTAATTGATGGACGGTTGCGTTCGCAAGCTTCGTGAAAATCTTTGGGGCTATGTTTAGCCCGAATGGCATGGCTCTGAAGGCGTAAATTCTTCTTTGTAACTTGAAACCTAGGTAGGAGGAGAGGTGACGATTAATTGGAACGTGCCAATAAACGTCAGACAGGTCTATAGAGACGGTATATGCCCTTTTGGGCAGTAGGGTCCTTATGGGTTTAAGTGTGAGCATCCTGAACTTGTAGTTCACTATGAACTTGTTGAGTGGCGACAAGTCCAGAATGACTCTGAGTTTTTCTGACGCCTTCTTTGGAACACAAAACAGCCTTCCTTGGAAGTTGATGGACTTAACTTTTCAGATTACTTTTTTCTCTAAGAGTTTTCGGACATATTCTTCCAGAACGGGAGTAGAGTGTTGGAAGAACTGAGGAAATTGAGGTGGAGGACTGCTCCAGCTCCAACCTAGTCCATTCTTTATTAGGCTGTGGGCCCAGGGATCGAAGGTCCAACGATCCCTAAATTGATGTAGTCTCCCTCCTACTGGAAGCATCTCACTTCCACTGTTGTGGACCAGAGGCCTTGCCTCCTTGACCGCGTCCTCCCCTGAATCTCCTTCCCCTTGAAGGGCGTCTAGAAGAACCTCTGGCTGTTCCTCTAGCATTTAAGCGAAAGGAAGAAGTCTGCCTTTCAAAAGCTGGTTTAAAAACCGGCGACTGTGTCACCACTTGTTGAGGTACCAACTGGTACGTGATTGGAGGTTGTGCCACTATCTGAGGCACCGCGGTCGCAGGGAGTTGCTGTTGTTGCTGTCGGTAGGGCTTAGCCGGCCGAGAGGATAGCCTAGGCCTTTTTGTCTTCTTCTTGGGTTGAGGGCCCTCATCCGGAGAAGATTTTCTCATAAGCCCCCTTTTTGAGAAGGTTCCTATTTTCCATGGCGGCCTTGTCTACTACCTCTTTAACCACTTCGTTGGGAAAGAGGTCCTTACCCCAGATGCAAGAGGAGATCAGCTTCCTCGGTTCGTGCTTCACCGCAGCCAAGGCAAACACGAACTCTCTACAGGCTCTCCTAGCTTTAATAAAGCTATAGAGATCCTTCGTAACTGTGGCCAGATGGGTTTTGGCCACTACCATGAACATGTCCTGATTCTTGGGGTCACTTGCCATCGTTTCCAATGTCGTTTGCAACGACATCGAAGCCACAAGTCTTTCTTTCGTCTCTTGCTCTCTGCGCAAGAGAGACTCCGACAGCTTTGGAAGTTCCTCACCAAACTGACGTTCGGCAATATCAGCTTCCAGCTTCCCGACTGAGAAGGTAAGGTGAACGTCCATCCAGTCTTTTTGGTCCAAGGGTAAGGTCAGGGATAACGGCTTGCATTCCTCCAAGGAGGGGCATGGTTTCCCTGCCTCCGCCGCCTTCAAGGCTGCCTTATATCCCTTTTCCATGAAGGGAAAGGCTCTGGTTGGAGAGGCCACAAAGGAGGGAAACTTCTTACTCAAGGCTGGCACCTTTGAGTTCGTGAAGCCCCTCTCTTTCATCGAGCTCGCTAGTAACGCCTGTGCTTTACTATGGTCAAGGACTATGACCTCCTTCGGCTCCGTCTCCTCCTTTGAGGCTGGCTCCTTCCTAAGACGGACATAGCAGTCCGCGTAAGAGTCTTTGTTGGCCAAAATTCCACATATTCCAGGGGAATTGAGCCCAACTTCTCCGACATTACAATCTTCCCTGTTGTCATTGGCATGTGTTCGGCATACCTCCAAGGATTGGTATCCGAGCACAAAGGAAGATCCTTCACGTCGAGTCGCTTCTGGGGCCCACGTGATGCTGCGAGTCTACGTATCTCCAGTTTCATCACAGCTTCCTTTTCATCATTCTTCTTTTCTATTTGTTGAATTATCTCAGCAATAGAAGAAAGAGTCCTTCCCATATCACCTGGGATAGCAGACGATGTAGAGGGAACAGATTCCGGGGCCGGAACCGATGTAACCGACACCTCGTCGATTTCTTCCTCTTCTATTTCTGGAGCCTGGGTCAGCTCCTCCTCCTGACCTTCTCCCAGAAGGTCCTTCTCCGTATAATCCGACACTTCTGACATCCTATCGTCCAATTGGATGTCTTGAAGGGCGGCGGAGACCTCAGAATCTACCGGATTCTGGACAGTTGGTATCTCTTCCTGAGGCTGAGGAATGACTGCATCAGCCGATGCCTTAGGGAAAAGGTAGGCCCTCATCTTCTCATTTGGAAGGTAGGGGCCTGAAGTGTTTTTCTGAAAACCCCTCACCCAGGTTCGCAACTTTTCCCTAGCCGCATCCCTTGACTCCGGGGTGTCAAATGCCTCGGTAATCAGGTTGGAACATATAGTACATACCTGAGGGTCCCCATACCGGAGATCACCTTTGGAGACTGCGCATTCTGCGTGCCTTCTGCATAACTCATGTACACAGAAGTTCTTACTGCGGACATTACAGAACATACTCCCGCACTTCGGATGGTCCTCCTGTAAAGAGAAGAGAATCCATGAGTATCAAGTGAATGCTTTTCACTTATTAATACATGTAGCTTATACAGTAAAGCTAGAAAGGAAAGAAGGAAAGACACATACTTGTATTTCCTGCCCAGCCAATTGCTGTGACCTCCCAAGATATTAAAACTAAGGTTAATTCTATTGTAGAATACCTTATAAAATTTCCTAAGCGGAAATTTAATGTGTAACTCACACCTTGAAATAAAGTTTTAATATACGGGATAAAATGAATACAGAAAGAACTCACTTTCTATATACTGTACGGTCTCAACAAAAGGCTGTACCAGATAACATTAAGTATGTTGGAAGAACTTTAGTGTTACAACAAACTCTATACTGTAGTTTTTCATCAATGCAGTGTGTACTACACCACAAATATAGAAACTACTGTACATCGCATGCTGTCATGCAGGCCGGCACGTGCCAGCCGGCATTTTACCCCTGTATAGATCAAAGGTATACTACCTTTAACTAATAGGCAACAATACACTGGTTCGCAAATTTGTGCCGGCCAACAACTAAAAACACTAGCACCCGGCTGCCGGCAGCTAATCGTAGTGGTGGGCAGATCTCGGGATGTGTTTCTACTGCTGGCAGGCAAAGGTAGCGATACCCATGCCGGCCGGCAGTGACTACGAACCAGAGAACCTTCACCTGTCCGGCTGCAGGCCATTAAAGCCGGCAGCTGGGCTAGGGGTACAATACACTAGCAAGAGAAACTGTATGGATGTAAGGTTATAAGGCGGCATTGCCATACAACCTTCCATCCAGAAAGAGTGAACATATGGAAGGGGATAATGTAACATTCAGGCTTCCTATCTATCCATAGCCTGCCGGGTTCTACCAGCAGACACGGAAGACAGACCAAGGGAGGTCTGGGGTTCACTCTGTAGAAGAAAAAGGTCTCTGCCGGCCGGCACGTTATTGCCGGCCGGCACGTTATTGCCGGCCGGCAGAGAGCTGAGCCGGTCCCCCATCCTAACCTACGCTAGGTACGGAAGTATGACTGCGGCCAAAAGATGTGATGGCTAGGCCATCACTAAGAAAGATAGGGGTGAAAGGGATAAGGGTCCTGTAAACTTCGTTCTAGTATGAGACACACCCAGCAGTTAGGGAGGAAGGTTGGCAATACTTGCTATCCTCCTCAATACCAGAACAAAGTTAGGTGTAGTTATTTCGTCAGGCAACGGAGAAAAACTCATTCTCCAGCCCGAGAATAACAACACAGGACAGTCTGCTAGACCACTAGAAGAAGGAATCATCTCGTACAGAATCCTTCAGATGTGGGCTAGGGAAGCAAAGCCTCCTGTGTCTGTGCCTGACCTAGCAAAGGAAACTCATTCTCTATGCTAGGAAAACGCAGACCACAGACTAGAAACTCTGATGTTTTGCCCCAAACCCAAAAACCAGTCACTCTGGTTACCGTGTCAGGACAGACACATCCCAGTATAGTTATACCTGAATATTATTCAGATAAAACCTCTAGGACTAAGCCTAAGGCTTACTCAGAGGGAGAAAGGGATTGAACTTGGTCTCCGGAGGAGAAAAGAACAACCGGGGATGTGTGCGAAAGTATACTAAGGCCCCATAGGCTACTAGCCTAGGTGCGGTGAGAATCGATTACCTAAATCACCGAAACTCTCTCATATACAATATTGGGGAAGAAAATTCAACAATATCTTACATGTATAAATATTTGCCTATAGCTTCAATAATATAACACTTGGAAAACTTATACCATGCATGAAAGTACTAGGGCCAGACGCCTACACTACTAAGCCTCGCGAAGGGCAAGATCAGTTACCTAAATCGCCAAACTGAAAACCAACGTCATCATATAAGAATTCCTAGAGGAGCTAAATAGCTAGATTTATTAAAGCATGATAACCGGGAACGTCGCTCTGGCTAACTAAATGACCCATGCATAGCGAGCGACAGCATCCAGGATACCTCCGGTAGGCAACAGCTCTTGTTTACGTTAATATCACTTTTGATTTAATTCAAAACGACAAGAGCTTACAGTTATACAAAGTACAGATAATACTCAACTTTCCAGAGGCAGAAGAAGCCGAAGAAAGCATCATAATGTTGAATAATATCCAAAATTACGAGAGATCACAAGGGCAAACACGGAGTAGTAGAGCTACACGAAAAGGAAATAAAGATGGCGCTGCCGTCTTCGTCAGATACACACTGGAAACGGAATAGGAGAGATACCTTGTGAGCGGCTCTCTTTGCATTCTCGTTTTTAGATTCTTGTCACAGTAACCCCTCGAAGCGTTAATACTGTTCGGGGTGAAGATAGCTATGTGGCGTGTCAAGAATACGTCCTCTGATATTATGCGATATCCCTGTTAGATTTATTTAGGGATATTCGCTCTAGGAGATAGAATTCTGGATACCTTAAGGTAAAATTCTCTGGGAATATCACTGTAGTCAAATATACCCTAGGAAGCTACCCTTTAGGAACTTCCATCAGGACGACATAGCCTGACCCCATATATATATATATATGTGTGTGTGTATGTGTGTGTGTGGTAATCCACATAGTGGAAATTGAAAGATAATGTGTATATGTAGAAATGCTCTACAGTTTCGTCCGCCACTGGACCTCTTAGAGTGTTTATTATGAATAAACACTCCAAGAAGAGGTCCAGTGGCGGACGAAACTATAGAGCATTTCTACATATACACATTATCTTTCAATTTAATTTTCCTTATGTGAACTACTATATATTAAGTTACCTTCGTGCTAAGGAAGATTACATCTGTAATATATATATATATATATATATATATATATATATATATATATATATATATATATATATATATATGTATATATATATATATATATATATATATATACATATGTATATATATATATATATATATATATATATATATATACATATATATATATATATATATATATAGAGAGAGAGAGAGAGAGAGAGAGAGAGAGAGAGAGAGAGAGAGAGAACAAACGGACAAATATACCATTTTTGAAATATATATTCGATCTATATACAAATCTTCCAAACGACAAAATCTTATATGAACAAAAGTTCGACAAAAATATTACATTACATATACGTGTAATAAACGGAATCTGTAAAATCATTCACTACTTCTCTTAATATTATTTTGTCTGCTTAAGGTTTTCAGTGGAAACAGTTATTACCGAGCAAGATGATGATCTAACATTTCAGTTCGAAAGCCAACTTTGTGTTCTGATCAGAGACTAAAGCGGGGTTTATGCGATCAAACTGGTTCGTCGAACTGGATTAACGAACCTGTTTACCAAACGGAAGAGGTGGAGTCAGTCACAAATGCATAAGGTTTGTGGACAATGAAGCCCCGCCCAGAAGAGTCAGGCAAGAACAGACTTTGACGAGCGTGTTTGACAATCGAATACCCCGTTCACACGTTTGCACATCACTTCAAACACTTGTTTGTCGAACCGCTTTTGACAAACCGTTCGACCGTGTAAACCCGCGTTTAGGTAAACCTCCTTACGAAACCAATCTATTGAAAATTAGAGCTTTATATGAAACTTTAAAAAATCTTACTTCAAAATTTATTTTCACAACGCTGAAACATATCTTTCCAAAATTAAATCTCTTACATATGCAAGAACTTCCTTTCTAAACTCGGCTATACAAGATTTTACATCCTGACTCCAAAACAGATTTACCTGTTATTTTAAGAATGTCTAACCATTTGAAGACTTCAAGGACTTCATAAATCTTATAGACTAAAAAGACTTTAAAAATTCACTTCCTACTATATATAAAAACTTTAATAACATTCTTTAAAAGCTAATCCATTACTAACCTCAATAAATTTCTTTAAAACCTAATCCACTACTGACTACAATAAATCTCTCTAAAAGCTAATCTATTCCGAACTTTAGTAAATATTCTTTAAAAGCTAAGCCCTCGATGACCTTAGTAAAATTCATTAAAACTTAATCTATTTCGAATTCGATAATATTGTTTAAAAGCTGAGCCATTGCTGACTTCAATAAAATACTTGAAAGAACACGATTGTGCTATGTACTTGATTTATTTCCATGAGTAATGGCTGAAACTGCAATCATTGGAATAAATGTAAACGAACAGTAACACACAGTTGAGGAGATTTTTGTGTTTATTCTACAAAGAATAAGTGTTGTCGTGAGATGAGAAAAGCCACATGTTTATAATTATATATTGATAGTTACATACATAAAAAAACCAATCCATCGTCTTCTCTTCCTTCAATTGCTATTTTGCAATATCTATGGACTCATTCTGTTACTCTTAACGTCCATCTACTACTGCCACTCTCATTATATGTCTTGCCCATGTCCATATATTTTTCTTACATGTTGTTACAATATAATTTCCTTTAGTTTACTCTTATATCCATGTTGATCGTTTTATGTCTCTTGGTATTATTCCCATCATTACTATTTCCATAGTTCTTTGATTTTTAACCACCTTATGTTCTAAGGCTTTAGTAAGGCTCCCGAGTTTCTGCTGCATAAGTTAAAACTTTTAGGGCTATCTGATTCAATACTTTTCTTTTTAGAGCAAGTGACATTTTACTTTTCATAATCTCATTTTGTTTACCAAATGCTCTCCATTCCATGCTTATCCTTCTTTTAATTTCGGTCTCATATCCTGGGGAAACACTTACTGTCTGTCCTAAGTACGTATATTCATCAACAATCTATAGAGGTTCGTCCATAACTCATATTTGTTGTCTCTGCCTTTTCATTGAACATTATCTTAATTTTAATCATTTTCATTTTCAGTCCTACATTTCTATTTTCTTTATTCAAATCTTTTATCATCCTTTGCCATTCCTCCCATGACTCACTAAACACATTCTATGTCATTTGCAAATCTCAAGTTGTTAAGGTATTCCCATTAATATTAATCCCACGTTTTCCCTATGTAAATTCTTAAAAACTTCTTCTAGGCATGCTGTGAATGATTTAGGAGAGATGGGTTCTGCCTATCCAACTCCTTTCTCAATCGGAATTTTCTCACTATCTTTATGTGGTTTTAAGAGTGCTATACTTCCTGTACAGATATCTTGGTGTTCTAACATAAGATCAATTGATTCCTTGTCTTTAAGGTTTTGACGAAATCGAAAGTTTTTTCAGTTCTTAAATGCCGTATATAGTTTGTCATGCTCTGTAGAAAGCTAGAGAAGAAAAAGACAAGATCTAGAATTAAGGTTTGGGTCTTTAAGGGTGAAAAGTGTGAGCAATTTAGGAGATTTTTGTGAGAGAGACGACTGGAAAGGTTGAACTTAGAGATTGGACAGGGTAACAGAATGGAGAATATCTGGTTGAGTATGAAAGAAATATATGTAGGGGAAACAGAGAAATGAGTGGGAACAACCAGCGTATATAGTGTGTCGAAATGAAAAAAAAAATGTGGTAGAGTAGAGAGTTGCAAAAATCTGTTAAAAGAAAATCTAAGGCATTTATGGACTGCAAAGTAAGACAGGCACAGGGTGTAGAAGAATGATACAGAGAAGAGGAAAAATATTCTAGGAGGAAAGTTGGTATAGCTATTGGAAGAGCGGTGGAGCAGTTAAGTGAAAGGCTTGGAACAAAGGAAGGAGAAAAGGATATCTATAAGATTTCAAATTTGAGAAAAAGGCAAAGACAGGATTCGGGGCAACTGGTAGTCATCAGGGATAGAGATAAAATATATTAGATAGGGATGGGTGGCATTAAAAGTAGATGGAGAGAATATTATGAGCAACTATTGAATACTGAAAATGAAAAAGAGGAGCTGGGAGAAGCACAATGGGTGGAGGGATCAGTGATAGACATACCAAATACAGAAGTGAAGCGGGCATTGAGTAAAATGAAGAATGGTATAGCACCAGGCCCATTAGAATTTCAAATTAAAATGGTCAAGATACTAGCTACAGAAGGGGAAGAATGGATGCTGGATGTTTTTAAGAGTAATATTGGAAGAGGAAATACAGTAATGTCTAAAGACTGCAATGAGAGTCTAATGGTATCTATATTTAAATAGAAAGGTGACATTACGGAATACAGTAACTACAGGGAATTAAACTAACTGAGTGTTACGATTTTAAAATCGTTGCAGGTTCTTTTAATAATTAGAATAAATGTTTCCAACAACACCGATTGAAATATGGGAAATGAATATAAAAAGAAACTCATAAAAAAAAAAACACAACACGTTTAATCACAAACTTATGCAAAGAAAATCAATGTTACTAATTCGTTTACTTTAACTGACAAATCAAATCAATCAAAATATCAACAGAAAAGGGGAACAGTCAGTAAGGTAGAAATACTTAAGGAATACTTTTCTGCAGCTGCTGAGATGATACTGGTACGGAGACTTCAGTGATATACCTTACATATATATTTATTTATAATAGAACAAGAGAGTATAACTGGCTGTTATTAGTAATGTAACAAAGTGCTTGTTTAAAATAGACCAGTTTTATAAATATGTTAGTATATTGGGTTGTTGATCATTTACCAAAGAGCAGTTAACATTTACCTCTGGTTATGTAAATACTTATATCAAGAGTCTGTATATAGATATTGTATTAAAAGGATTACTGTAACTTCGGCTAAAGGAAATAAAGAAGGTTTAAGGACAACGGCATTATCTCTTCAGTATTCCACCAAGTACAATTGGGATATAACAAATGGTAGCAGAGACGTCATCGAATCTCGGACCTGGACATCGAGATTAACAAGTGTTTTCTTGTGATTAACAAGTTCCGAAAGTTTTGTGAAAATTTTTGTAAAGTCTAAAATGTCAGAAAACATGGAGTAAAACACCCTTACCAGGGGGTGGAGGGGTCAACCATCAGCTATGTTTAGAGGAACAAAGGAACTTGAACTTTTCCCGCCAAAAAGCTCCCCCTAAGATGATATGCGGAGTGTAAGGTTCCTCATGTAGGAAGAAGACAACAAGAGGTATTACTTATATTACCAGTAGGTAAATTTTTAGTTGCAGCCAAATTTGGAAAAATGCAATAAAAATATATTTGTTGCATCAGAAATAGTGTGGTTTCAATGAATTTAACGTTTATTTTGACTGCAAACCAACCGATTTAGAGATTTACTATGTATACCCTAGTTCATCCCACCAATTATGGGGGACACCCTTTGGGAACCGGGGTTTTGGGTGGGGGAAGGGGGGGGAGGGTGTTGGGGCATTGAATGATATTTGCAATAAATGAATAATTAATGTTCCAGCACCCCTCCCCCATACCCCTAACTAGGCCTACCGGGGGGAGGGGGATAGGGCCCCCCAGCGACCCCCCCTTAAAGCCACAGTAATTTTCAGGGCACCACAGAACCTAACAAACCCACCTAACCTAACCTAGGGGCCCTGTACCCCTACCGGGGGGGGCTTCGCCCCCCCTGTGACCCCCCCTTAAGGCCACAGTAATTTTCAGGGCACCACAGAATCTAACAAACCCACCTAACCTAACCTAGGGGCCCTGTACCCCTACCGGGGGGGGGGGGGCTTCGCCCCCCCTGCGACCCCCCCTTATGGCCACAGTAATTTTCAAGGCACCACAGAACCTAACAAACCCACCTAACCTAACCTAGGGGCCCTGTACCCCTACCGGGGGGGGCTTCGCCCCCCCTGCGACCCCCCCTTAAGGCCACAGTAATTTTCAGGGCACCACAGAACCTAACAAACCCACCTAACCTAACCTAGGGGCCCTGTACCCCTACCGGGGGGGGCTTCGCCCCCCCTGCGACCCCCCCTTTAACCAGGGGTAAATTTGAATATATATATTTTGTTAAATCACTCATTACCTTAAACGGAAGATGACGATGAAGATGTGGAAGGTTGTGGTTGACCCTCTTCTGAATCATCAAGTACTGGAATACGTTCAGATTTGGTACAATACCACACATGTCTATCCTCACGAAAATGTAAAGGCGAATCACATTTACCACACTGGACACTTAAAGGTAATACGGAATGCTCCCTTAGAAAACGATTCACTACTTCAGGAGTTCCATTATAATTCCCATGAAATCGGCCGATCACATCAAAATAGGAATAACGACATATTTCACACAACCGTACCGGAGGATCCATGACAGTAAAATGACGTGTGATGAAAATATAGAAAACGGAACTTTTGAAAACCGAAAACAACGACAATCACGGGTTTCTCCCATAATGAAATAGGGAAAAAAACAAAAGAGTATCGTTTACAATGTTATATTGCACGAAAAACAGATCCTTGAAACAAGACTGAGAGACCAATGAATCGTCCAATAATAACCCTTGAAAAGAACCCAGTAGTATTTTGATTGGAGGAGCGACATTAGTGGGAGGAGCAAATGCGCATTCAAGTAAATATTGTCACATTACGCAATGGGGCGGAGCCAAGTAAGATGAAAACAGACATACAAACGAACAAGAGCTACCTTGCGTGCCCATGGAAAGATAAACACTAAACTTAGAAAAAGTCAAGACCTTCAATTCCTGAAATATTTTTTTTCTCTGTAAGTATGCATTAGCGACAATAATGTATTGAGAAGAAGTGTTTTGTTATCACGTGCTTTACTAGGAAAATATATTAATATAATACATTTCCCAATTTGGTTGAATCCAAAACTTTACCTACCAGTATTACTACTTCTATTGAAAAGTTGACGCTGGTTGACATAAGTTGACGCTTCAAAGAAAATTCTGAGTGAGAAGTTTTACACCCAAGAAAATTTACGAGACCTCTAGTATGCGTGTATATTTTTCTTATAATTTTCTAAAGATAAATTAAGTTAATATTTTTCAAATTTAAACATTTCGAAAATTTAAGCTGAAGGTTACCCTGAAAATTCCCCTGGTGTTTAAGAAAAATTAAATCAAAATGGATGTTATGTACAGAGGAAGCATGGACTTGAACAAAGAGATTTATGAACTTGAAAAATATGGTCATATTCAGAAAACCGATGGTAGTTTTGTCTTTCATCATTGTAAAAATTGTGGAGGACCTTTGCTTGGTCACAAAAACGATGAAAAGGATTGTGACCCAAATAGGAAATGGACCCAGGATGAAGTAGATAGGATAGAAGATATTTTATCTGCACATGGAATGTTTTCTGTAAATGTGGCACGTATGGACACAAGAAAAACAGCTATTAAATGTGATATATGTAAAAAGAATTTCCTGAACAGGATGGAAAAGGAACAGCATATCAAAATTATGCATAAAGATATTTCGACAAGTGTGGTAAAAGAAGGTGCTTATGATTTAACAGCAATCATTACAATGGGAAAAACTATTGGTGAAGAAATTGCCAAAGGATTGGAAGCTAAAAGATCAACACAGATTACTAAAGCGAAACCTCCTCCAATCTGGGTTGGTCAAACTTTTGAAAAGTTTTTTCAAGAAGTAGAAGCGTGGAATACCTCGAACAAGGATGATGATTTTACGAAGTATACTGATTTAGTAGAGAGCCTGAAGAAAAATACTAATGTGAAAGATTATGTTGTTTCTGTGCTATTGGATAAAACATCTGAAGCTCTAAACAAAAACGTAGCAGCAGTTTTGGAAATTCTTAAGCAAAAGTATGCAAAAACTACAGCTGAGAAGTGTATTGATGTTCTCAAGTCAATCTTGGAATTTTCCGTAAAGGAAGAGGATACTAATGAAACTTACTGGGACAAGTTTGAAGTCTTGATCTGTGATTGTATGAGAGAGGAAGTTACTGTGCATTTGTATTACTTGTTAGGTGTTATGATGGTAGAAAAAGCATATAATCGGGGGAATATTAATGCAGAAGAGAAAAGAAGACTGATGGATGCTATGGAGACACATGATGGAACTGATAGGAGACCAAGAGAAAACAATGAAGTTTTTAATCTTCTAAAGATCGAATACAGAAAGTTAAAAATCGAAAATAACAGAAATATCAGAACTAAATTTTCAGGATCATCTGAGAATTTGTCTTCGGTTCACTATGGCGAAAATAGAAGTAGATGGCAAAGATGGCAAAATTTTAAGCAAAGGCCTGATTTTCATAGATTTCGTAGATCAGATTCTAATCCAGGATTTTGGAGGACTCACTCTGGAACATATCGGAGAGCTCCCTCGCGGACACCATCAAGACCAGGATCATCTTCGAGGCAGTCGTCCAGTTTTAGACCATACTCCAATGGTAGGCCATTTTCAACTGGAAGATCATCTTCTAATAGTAGGCCTGTGTCAAATGATTGGAAACAGCAGCAAAATTTGACAGAAAGAGTGATTAAGGTCGAAGAAAATGTAGCAAAAATCTTGGAAAAGATTGAAGAAATGTTGAAGAAAGGAAAGAATGTGAATTTTGTAAGTATGGAAGAAGTATCAGAGATCATTGATGTAGATATCAGCGATGTAATGTTTGCTAAAGAAGTTACCGAAGTAGGAGCTCTGATTTTGGATACTGGTTGTCCAAGTAGCTTAGTTGGAAAAAGTTGGCTAGAAAAATATCTGAAGAAGAATGGTATTAAGAAAGAAAATTTGCATAAAAGGAGATGTTTCCAAAAATTCAGATTTGGTCCAAGTAGAATATATGAAAGTAAGGAAATTATAGAAATACCAATAACAATAAAGGAATCTGAAAAATCTGATACTTTCAGAAGGATTTTGCTTGGAGCTTTTGTGCTGGATGCTGAAAATGTGCCATTGTTGTGTGGTAGAAATACTATGAAAAAATGGAAAATGGATCTGAGTATGCATAGAGATAAAGTGACAATCAACGACGACACAACCCGTGAGTTCGAGTGTATGTATACTGCAGGAGGTCATATGGTTCTTCAGCTGTATGAGGATAGAGCATTTTGGACTACAGACGCCACTGTATTTTACTTGAAGAAGGAAGTAGATATAGAGAGTTATGAGAAGGTGAAAAAGATTCATGAAATAACCAACCACAAGAATGAAAATCAACTACTTCATGCATATAGGAATGCAGGAAAACTTAATGAAAAAATGCGAGAAACAATAAAAGAAGTGTGTGAGAACTGCAATATATGTAAAAAATGCAAGAGATCCCAGGGCACTCCTAAAGTTGCATTACCAATAGTTTCTGATTTTAATCAGATTGTAACCATGGACTTAAAACAATATGGAGAGACTTATGTATTATGGATGATCTGTTCCTTCACCAGATTTATTCAAGGAGCTGTTTTGAAGGATAAAACCGCCGAGTCAGTGGTTGAATCTCTCAACACAGCATGGAACTGGAGGTTTGGGTTCCCTTCTCAAGGATACTGGGCAGATAACGGACCAGAGTTTAAGAACCACGAAGTTAACGAGTTTGCTTCAAAACTAGGTTTTGAAGTAAAATTTGGTCCAAATTACTCACCCTGGAGCAATGGAATAAACGAACGTAACCATTATTCTGCAGATATGACAGTGAAGAAAATTCGAGAGGCAGATAAGAAAATTGCTTTAAAGAAAGCTGTAGAGATGGCTGCTTGGACTCATAATACAAACACCAGTATTTTAGGATATAACCCTATGCAATTGGTGACAGGAAAGGCTGTAACAATACCTGGAATTTCTACAGGAAATGTCGCCACTGAGTCAATGTTTGACAGTGAGAATGTGAAGTTAATGATCGAGAGACATCACATGATCACCAAGCAATTCAGGGAAGCTGAATATTCTTCAAACCTGAAAAGGGCTTCACAACAGCAAAACAATAAATTTAATAACATAATTTACAAAGAGGGGGATATGGTATTTTACCAAGATAAAATGAAAAAAGCTTGGTGTGGTCCAGTAAAGGTTTTCACACACAGAGGAAGAGATGTTTACATCTGGGCGAATGGCGATTTAAAGAAAGTAGCCAGTTGTAAAGTACAACTTTGCTCTCAAAGAAATATTCCTACGGAAATTTCAAGAGAAGTAAGCAACGAAGCAAAAGCAGTGGACTCTACTCCTAAAATGGCAGGAGAAGAGAAAATATCAGTGGATCCTCCAGCCAGTAATCTAAGAATGAAGACAAGATCTCAAGATGATAAAGAAGAGACTGAGAAGGATTTCATTGGAGCATTCTGGTTGACTTCAGAAAAAACAGAGTGTTTTTGTGAGGAAATAACAAGTTACGTAGTGGAATTACCTGTTAAATATCACAAGATGCCAGAAGTGTTAGAAGCAAAGAAGAAAGAATATGAAAATTTGTTACATTTTGACACTTTTGAAGAGGTGGAAGATGTAGGGCAAGAAAAGATGGGCAGCAGATGGGTGATCACGAAAAAGGAGAAGCATGACGGACAAAAAACTGATTACAAAGGGAGAATTGTCGCCAAGGGATTTCATGAGAAAGAAAAACCCCAAGCTGATTCACCAACAGCTATGCGTGAAAGCATGAAAGTCTTCTTGTCCTTGGCTGCAAATGAGAATTTTGAGCTTCAGTCTATTGACATCAAAGCAGCATTTTTGCAGTCAAACATACTTAACAGGAATGTATTTGTAGAACCTCCAAAGGATTTGAAAAAAGAAAACATTATTTAGAAACTCAGAAAACCATTATATGGATTGGATGATGCCAGTAGAAAATTTTGGCTGAAAGTTCAGCAGATTTTTAAGGAAGAAGGTCTGAAGACTGTGAGTGGAGATGAGGCATTCTACTATCAGCAGAGTGAAGGAAATCTGATTGGTATGATACTTACTCATGTAGATGACTTTTCGATAGCTGGTACAAAAGAGTTTGTAAAGAAAGTAACAGACTTGTGTAAAGAAAAATTACAGGTTTCAAAGATAGAAAAGAATAAATTTCGGTTCACAGGGATAGATATCAACAAAACAGAAACTGGAATAACAATCTCAATGGATGATTATGCGAGGAGTCTTGAGAAAGTGGAAGATATCAGGAAGGGAAAAGCTGGTGAACCTTTGACTAGTCAGGAACTGAAAGTATTTCGCAAGTATGTAGGAAAGTTTAGCTGGTTAGCAGCCAATGCAAGACCTGAACTTTCTATCACAGCATTGCAGATGTCCAAGAAAAATAGTAGTGCTACATTGAAAGATCTTAAAAAGGTAAATTTTGTGATTGATAAGATAAATGAGAGGCCAAATAAAGTAGAATTTACAAGAGTTGACAAAAAAGAATATTTGAAGATATATGGATTTACAGATGCTTCCTTTAATACACATGAGAGAAGCATAAGTGGCAATCTGATTTTACTAGGAAGTAAGAGAAATGGACGTGTGGTCCCTATTTACTGGAAGTCAAAGACTATCCAGAAGGTATGTCATTCTGCAAAGGCGGCTGAAACCAGAAGTATGACTAAGATTATTGATAACAGTCAGTTTTTTGCGAGTCAGATTGAACAGTTATTATTTGGTCAGTATGGAAAGAAAATTCCAATCAAATTGTTCACAGATTCAATACCCCTGCTAGAATCTGCTGGGAGTACCAAGCAGGTTGAGGAAAGGCTTCTCAGGAACAGCATACAGGAGATGAAAGACATGTTGACTGAGGGCTGTATTGAGTCTTACAGTTGGCTGGATGGAAAGAAAGACATGATTGCAGATGTTCTAACAAAAGAATGCAAATGGAATGAAGATCTTGAAATGATAATGCAGGAAAATAAATTTAAGTTTGCAAGTAACGAGGATAATCTTGTGAAATACAAAGATGGAGAGATCATGTTAATTAACAAGACTGAAAATCAGGGAAAGTAGTAGTAACACTTTTAATGCTTAGATCATACCTGCATTAGCTATTCAGAATTGGTTTTGCCCGATGTCTGGTGCAGTACAAAATTATGTAATAATGTCATAGCATGTCTTTGTGAAGTATCTTATGTTATGCCTGTTTGAGTACCAGACTTTACTTTTGAATATTAATATATAATATTCTTTAGTAAGCTTGTATATAGAGGAAAAAGTTTTTTTGTTAAGAGCACTATTCAGATTTTGGATAAAATGTAAATACATGTACATACCTATGTTATCTGATACAAAAAAAAAAAAAAAAAAGGCCCCCCGGAAATATGATATACCTTACATATATATTCATTTATAATAGAACAAGAGAGTATAACTGGCTGTTATTAGTAATGTAACAAAGTGCTTGTTTAAAATAGACCAGTTTTATAAATATGTTAGTATATTGGGTTGTTGATCATTTACCAAAGAGCAGTTAACATTTACCTCTGGTTATGTAAATACTTATATCAAGAGTCTGTATATAGATATTGTATTAAAAGGATTACTGTAACTTCGGCTAAAGGAAATAAAGAAGGTTTAAGGACAATGGCATTATCTCTTCAGTATTCCACCAAGTACAATTGGGATATAACATTCAGCCTTGAGAACGTTGCAGAAGGGCAGCTGAAGCTCAGATGAAACTGGCACGATGACTGGATTCAAAGACGTCACAAAAAGGGTGGCATCAAGATGGGACATCAGAAGTCTTCTCCAAGAATTCGATGATAATGTTGAACTAAGGCATGCTGCAGGCAGTGTTGGCTACTTTTCGTCACAGGCAGGGCTGGCTGCTTCAATTTATCTCTTTTTCTCGGCCATAACAGGATTTTGGAGAAAGGCTTTTGTTGTCTGAAGGGAAGGTTAGATACTGGCTCTATCAGACTTTTGGTCTTCTCTGTTTCTTATCTCGTTAGGACTTGGATCTCATCTGCTTCGGACATAGTTCCTCTCTTGTCTTATGTCCTTTCCTATCTCTCTTGGACAATCCCTTCTTGAAGTTTATATACCCATGTATGGGTGGAGTTAATTACAGTGGGCAGTGTTCATTTCCCTAGAAGGCGTTTTTTAAACAATTCTGCGTCTCTATTGGCTTCCTCAAAAACACCCACTTTGATCACGCCATCGAAGCTTCTAGAAGAAATTTCTGATGCAATCTGGACCACGTGTGAAGTCGTAACAAAAGGGCAGCACGTGTCCTTCTGTGATGACATATTTCATAAACAAGGATTTTCCTCAGGCTCGGTTTCTCAAAATATGCTGACTCCACTAATTAAGACGATGACATCTTGGTCAAAAAAGGACACTCGCCTTATCGTCGCAGGTGCTATCGTTCGAGGCTCGGTTTACTTTTAAAATGCTGATGACAGTGAAGTGATGACAGGTTTGACCAAACAATGCGGTAGTTGGATCTCGCCTCGCTGCTCACACTTCGGGAATAGATATTTTTGTGTTTAAAATAAATCCTTTTAATATTATTGAATCTACCCATGACACAGAGCATGGTTTGAAAGTCTTAGAGGATACTAGATGAGATATTGATAGAGATTGTAAAGATTGGGAAAAAGCAGTATGGATTCATGAGGGGAAGAGAGGCTGTGGATAGCTTCTGCATAGAAAGGCAGTTACATGAAATGAGGAACCAGAAGCTCTTCGGTGCTTTTGTAGATTTAGAGAAAGATTATTATACAATACCAAGAGAAATGATGTTTTGTTGTTTGAGGAAGAAGAAAGTACCAGGGAAGTTGGTTTGAGGGGTAGAAATTATATACATAAGAACAGACAAAAGTAATAACAGCTGTTGGGGAAACAGAAACCTTTGAAATTAGTACTTACACCAAGGTTCGGTATTAAATGCATTTTTATTTGTGTTTGTTTTTTATGTGTTAAGTAAAGGGATCATAAATGAAGAGTTGTGGGAGTTGCTGTTTGCAGATGATATGGGGATTAAGCTGAAAATGAGGAGGAATTACAGAGAAAGGTGGTAGAGTGGCAAGAGACCTTGGAAAGGGGTGGTTTGAGGGGGAATGTGGATAAAGACTGAAGCTATGGTGAGCAGTAGGGGAGGTAGCGACAGGATAGCCATACATGAATGTAGAGGATTGGTTATAAAATAGTTAGAACAATTTAGATACTTGGGATCTACTATAAATCAGAAGAGAGGATTTGAGGCTGAAGTTGAGAATAGGATAAAAGCAGCATTGGGAAAGTTGAGGGAGGCAGCAGGGTGGTATGTAATAAGAAAATGCTGATCAAGGTAAAAGTCAAGATCTAAAAGCACAATAATAAGAATAGTGCTAATGCATGGATCAGAAACTTGGGCATCAGGATGAAAAAATGGAGAAGCAGAGCTTGATAGAACTGAGATGTTGTGGGCATGTGTTGAGGTTGGATAGTGGGGAGGAAATGAAGACGGCTTGGGAGGAACCTGTTAAGGGGAAAAGATCAAGAGGGTGACAGAGAATTAGATAGCAATATAGGGTGAAGGATGATATGGAAAGAGGTTTGGTGGAAGAGGATGCCTTTGATTGAAGGCATTAATGTGGGTGCATCAGGCAACAGGCCCCTTTATGTTGTCGAAGATTAATTTTTGTTTTTATCTTTATTTATTTTTTGTTTGCCAAATCCAGAGAGAGAGAGAGAGAGAGAGAGAGAGTGTGTGTCAGCGAGCGAGAGGTAGTTAGTGTATTAATTTTTTGTTATGAGAAAGACTGTTGGTATAAATAAGATTGTTTGTTCATGTTTTAGCTAGGTTAGGACAGTGGTGCATGTCTTGGGCAAATGATTATTTTGATTTGACTGCAGCTAGAGGCAGTTATGTCTGTGAATGCTGGATTATAACTATTATTCTTTTACCAGCGTGGAAGTGTTTGATTATTTTTTGGGTAAGTACAGTTTTGTTTATATTTGCTTGTCGTGATTGTAAATGATAGGAACAATTTATTATTTATCTTTGATTATAGTGCGATAGTTTAGTTAGTTAGGAGTGTTCGTAAGTGTTTTTCTGTTTTTCATTTGCAGGCCGTAATTCCTCCTTTGAAGAGAACTTATTTTTGATGTTGCTCAACCGTTGATGACCTGGCCTGTATTACGATTAAATTTAAACTGCTCTTTGGATTGACCGATTGTTGATGACCTGGAATGCCTTAAAGAATCTAATTTGATTGTTCTTTTGCTATAATGATTATTATGAAGATGATGATGACACCTATGACCCGAAGAGTTAAGGCCGTTGCGGCAAATTAACAGACACTCTTCTGTTTCCTATATAGTGGTGTTGTGCCAATAAAGACAGTTGGCCCAGTGAATGATTATTCAAGTGTTTTTTTTTGTGACTGTTATCTAGCGAAAGCGTTAAGTGAACACACGCATATATATATATATATATATATATATATATATATATATATATATGTTTTTGTGTTTTGAAGTTTGGGTTGTGGTAAATTAAGTTTAAGTTTTGTTAGTGTTTAGTTTTAAGCTTTATTTATTTTGAGGGTTTATTTGATTGTGGAAGGTTTTTTTTGTGTTAATTATTTTAGTTTTAATGAATATAGTTTTAAGGTTATGGTTTGTTTTTATGTCCTTTTTGTCCAAGAATCCCGCTACTGATAACGTAACGGGAAAGTTTCTGCTGAGGAGACATTTGTCTGTTTAGAGTGATCAAGGGTGTGGGGGTTGTTCTTGCAACATCCCGCCACAATGTATGGATAACGGTGGGGAAGAAATTGATTTTTCCATTAGTTAGATGATTACGTGGATATGGTCAGTTGTTGAATACCCACTTGTTGAATACCCACTACTGAAGCCGGCATGCTCTCTTGGTTGATTAAAGTCTAGCTGTCGTTCTATTTGGCCTGATATGATCTTGTAAATATTTTATATATTACTAAGAGTAAACTTATTCCATGATAATTTTCAGGTCCTTTCTTTCTCCTGTTTTGTGAATTACGATAATGATAAGGTTTTCCAAGCTGTGGGTATAGAGCATTTTTGCTGACTTATGGTGTAAAGATCAGGAGTCTCCTCCATCTATTATTATTATTATCATTATTATTATTATTATTATTATTATTATTATTATTATTATTATTATTATATATATATATATATATATATATATATATATATATATATATATATATATATATAATTAGGAAATCAAATCGCCTGAAATTAATATCAGTTTAGTAAGATCGGTGTTACTATATGGATATGAGTCATGGTATGCCAATGAAACAATCTCCAACAGATTTTGGAGATTTGAGAACAAAGCCTTCAGAAGAATTTGGGAATTAAATGGCAGGACAGGGTTAGAAATGGAACTATCAGAGAAATTACTTGAGTGCCATATTATTATTATTATTATTATTATTATTATTATTATTATTATTATTATTATTAAATGCTAAACTACAACCCAAGTTGGAAAACCACGATGCTATAAGCCCAGGGGCCCC
Organism: Palaemon carinicauda; assembly: GCF_036898095.1. Taxonomy (NCBI): domain Eukaryota; kingdom Metazoa; phylum Arthropoda; class Malacostraca; order Decapoda; family Palaemonidae; genus Palaemon; species Palaemon carinicauda. The sequence goes on from NC_090752.1 coordinate 80,530,868, forward strand.
AACAGGGAAAATAGCCCAGTGAGGAAAGGAAATAAGGAAAAATAAAATATTTTAAGAATAGTAACAATATTTAAATAAATATTTCCTATTTAAACTATAAAAAACTTCAACAAAACAAGAAGAACAGAAACTAGATAGAGAAGTATGCCCGAGTGTCCCCTCAAGCAAGAGAACTCTAACCCAAGACAGTGTAAGACCATGGTATAGAGGCTATGGCACTACCCAAGAATAGAGAACAATGGTTTGATTTTGGAGTGTCCTTCTCCTAGAAGAGCTGCTTACCATAGCTAAAGAGTCTCTTCTACCCTTACCAAGAGGAAAGTAGCCACTGAAGAATTATAGTGCAGTAGTTAACCCCTTGGGTGAAGAAGAATTGTTTGGTAACCACAGGGTTGTCAGGTGTATGGGGATGAGATCATGGTGAGGGGTAGATGGAGATGGTTTGGGCATGCTCTTCACACTACCCATTACAGATTAGTTCACCAAACGTTTTACTGGGCTCCAAAAGGCACTAGTAGAGTTGGAAGGCCCAAGCCTACATGGCTGAGGACTATGAAGTGTGAAGTAGGAGACAATGAATAGAGAAGCATCGATTTAAAAGCTCAAGATAGAGACGACTAGAGAAATCTAACTGAGACCCTTTGAGTCAATAGTCGTAGGAGAAGATGATAATGATGATATATATATATATAAATACATATATATATATATATATATATATATATATATATATATATATATATATATATATGTATATATATATATATATATATATATATATATATATATATATATATGTATATATATATATATATATATATATATATATATATATATATATATATATATATATATATATATATACATACATAAATATATGTAAATATATATATATATATATATATATATATATATATATATATATATATATATATGTATATATATATATAGATATATAGATATATATCTATCTATCTATCTATCTATATATATATATATATATATATATATATATATATATATATATATATATATATATAATATGTAGGATTATGTAAATGTATGCAAATTACATAAGTCTGTCGTCATCCATTTAGTTATATTTTCATTCATTTCCTTTTACGTAAATTTACGTCATTTTAAAGAAGAAAATTTTCATTTCACATAGCTGGTTATGAAGTCCTATGTAAACTTGTTAAAAGGTATGTATGACTCGCATGAGGTATAAACGCTAGGGATTGCATAATGTTTCCACGTGGTTGGAAGTTGCATGAATGGTCTAGACTAAACTTACTCCTTTTTTTTTTCAATGTTATGAGAGGAGGTGGGCGGATTTAGCTGAGAGTTACCTCGTCAGGTGTCGTATAGAACCCTACTTCAAACTGACAAGTTAACAACCTGACGTCATGAGAGACCTCCCGGACCATTTGCACACACATCGAATGCATTGTTTGAATTTTCTGGAATGTCCTAGAATGAATAAGGATGATATATGAGGGCTTGATATTATATTGTATAGGACACCAGAGAGATTCAGCCTGACATTCCTCAAGATCTGTGCTTCTGCCAATCCTCTCACCAGCACCTCTTTAGCCATAATGTTTCCTCTCAAACGTGCATTGTTTTCTCTCAAATGTGTATAGTGTTTGTTCAAACATTGGTATTTTTGTGGTTTAAGTTGAAAGAAGTGCAGTGTATTTGTAAGTACAGTTTATATTGTAAAAATTAATTAGTTTTTATCACTTGCCTTGTGTGATTATGTTGAAAAGTGAAGTGCATTTACTTTTGCTTTACTGTTTGTTAACCTTGTGCAAGCCCAAAAGTCGTAGGAGTAACAGATAATTATATGTAAGTGGGAATGTTTTATTTCCTAGTGCTGGTGTTAATTTTTTCCATTGTCAAAATTAAATATTTTCATAAATTAATTTCTTGTGAAACAAGTGATTGTAAAATTCTTGAAGTGTTATTTTGTTTTAAGTCTACGGTCTAGTTCAGATTTAAATTTCGAGTGATATATTTTTGGTATTACTTTTTTAATTGTTATCTTTATAGAATATATATATATATATATATATATATATATATATATATATATATATATATATATATATATATATATATATATATATTGTAAAGTGTGTATTATTTCAATCACCAATAGTTAAGCCAGTGACTTGTTCGTACCCCCCTCTGACTTAGAACTAAAGTAAGAATTTGGTTTTAGAATTGTTCCCGTTAAAAGTAAAGTAATCTCCCATTTTTTGCTTTTAGTGTAACGTAAAGAGATCTTAACATATTCAGTGTTCGTATATAATAACGACTGAAAGTTGTGTATTATTCTCAAAGCTCGGAAGTATGCTCGTGTGTATCAGATTGTGTAATATAAAGCAGGTGAGTTTGGGAGCTTGTGAATTTACGTAATTCGCTAGCCATAATATATATTTTTTGATGCCCAGACCCTGGGATCAAACGAATCTGTTTTAAATATTGGTGAAAGCAGGGTCGTGTTTTGATTAAAGGTTTAATCATTTTATTGTTGATTGGATTCCGTGTATTGTTAGAACATGTTATTTTGAGAGTTATAATTTGTTTTAAAGTACAAGATGGCGCTGTTGAATGTACTGGAGTTTTTGGGAAACCAAATTATTCGGGAATTTTCGGAAGCTAATGTAACTAAAGCTAAGTGGCTCGCTATTTTAATGGCATTTGGTGGCTATGCAACTAGTGGAATGATTAAAGCCCAAATCAAGTGTCTAGCCTTAGAAGCATTGATAAATTCAGGAAAGTCGCCAGGAGAAGATATTACAGCAGCTCGTGACCTTTTAGAGAAGGCTGAAGCAGAATTCGTAGAGAAGCAGGTATCAGATGACCCACAAACTGAAGGAATGAAAGCGATAATGAATGTAGATGCTGAGCTTAGACGAATTGCAGCGGAAGAGAATTTGATTAAGTTGAAGATGGTGGCGGAACAGGAGGAACAGGAAGAAAGAGAGAGAGAAGAGGTAAGAGAAATTACAAGATATGCAAGAAAAGAAGCACTAGAAATTGCAAGACATGCAAGGTAATTAGAATTCTTGAAAGCTCATGCAAAAGTATTGTCAACTCAGACAGGTATGACCCCTGCTATGTACAAACCCGTATTTGATGTAGCGAAGGCGCAGACATTGATCCCAAAATCAAAGAAGAAGCTCCTGGTGAGTTCTCCAATCATTATGAAATGGTTGCGTCGACGATGGAATGGCCAGAAGATAAATAGCCTTTGTTATTGCAGAGTGTCCTTATTGGAAAAGGTCGCAGTGCGTATCCGGCCTTGTCTCAGGACCAGAGGAAGGAGTATCAATAAATTGAGAGAAGCGTGCTGCAAGTGTATCAGATGACTCCTGAATACTATAATTAAAGTTGGCGGAAGACGAGAAAATTACTTTCCTGGATTACGGTTATCAGGTACGACGAGGTTTTAAGAGATGGATAGAGGCTGCCAAAGTGAGAGATATAGTTGATTCAGAAGAACTAATAGTGCTGGAACAATATTTACGAGGAAATCCTGAACATATTCGAATGTACTTGAGAGAGAGCTGAAGAAACTTGACAGAGCCGGTTCGCTGAGTGAAGATTATAATATTATCTGTCGTAAAAACCCCTCTGAGGGTATGAAGTTTCTACCGTCGTTCCGACCAAGTGTCAAGTATTCGCCGAACCATGGAAACCAGTTAAGTAATAACTATGAAAACAAGTTCAATAGTTACAGCAGAAGTACCACTGGTACTATTCCAAAGCAGAATGTGCAGAATATGATAGTACCACAACAGCAATCATCAGATCGTCCTTCTTCAGGTGTTGTGAAAGACATGCAGAAGATTAATATCATCTCTTATAAGTATGGCAAAAAAAGCCATATCAGTAAAGATTGTGGGTCAAACCAACCGAAAGCAGTCACCCAAGTGGTTAAGGGTAATTCAACTGCACAACTCACAGAGTACAAAGGTGAAGAATCAAACGTGAAAGGTTTGCGAGGAAAATAAACTAGCTAATGTTTACACGACGATCTTTAAACCGTATATTTATGAAGGTGTGTTAGCCGCTCTGGATGGGAGCGGAGGAGATCCTGGTTAAGATATTGCGTGGCACAGGATGTAATCATTGTGTGGTGATGCGAGGCGTATACCTGATGGTGGAACAGTCTCTCTAAGGAGGTTCTGTCATTTTGAAGGGAATAAGAGGTGAGGAGGTTACCTCTATTTGCTGTTCGAAACTGTCATGCGAGTTGGTGACAGGTCATTTTGATTTTGCGGTAAAGGATTCTTTGACTCTCGAAGTAGTAGAAGTCCTACTGGGAAATGACATTGGTGGAGCACCGTTGCGCCTTGTCCCATTGTAATGGAGAAACCACTGAAGTATAGTCCTATGACTGAACTCGAGAAGGATTACCCGTATCTGTCTCTTAGTTGTGTGACGACTAGGAGTATGACAAAGAAAGCGACTGAAAAAGAAGACAGGGAAACCGAAGGAACGATGAACTTGGAGGATTTATTTACAGGAGAAGAGGTTTCCCATGATAGTACGCAAGAGGAGTGTTCCCAAGAGAGCCTGAAAGAAAAGGAACAACAGGCGAATGAACAGGAAGACAAGGAAGCAATGGATTTGGAAAAAATAGAAAACTCAGTAGAACAAGTGAGTCAGAAAAGGCTGATAGGATAGCAACGGAAGGATGCAATGTTAACAGAATTATTGTTACCGTGTGGTAGATCAGATGGAGGTGCAGCAGTCTCCTACCTGTTATTACCTCAAGGATGGATTTGTTGTGATGAAGTATAGGGCCGCTGATATCCCTGGGAATGTCGAATGGGGTATATATCGTAAGATATTGATTCCTGCACCGCTGGGAAGACAGGGGATTGCTGTAGCACATGAGACGGGACACATGGGAATTAAGAAAGACAACGGAGAAGATTGAGACACTTTTTCTGGCCTGGCATGCATAAGGCTTTGAGTCAGTTTTTTTCAGGCATGTCACATTTGTCAGATGGCTGGAGGGCCTATCGAGTACATCAATAAGGCTCCCTTACATCCGATTGAAGCACGAGGAGAACCCTTCAGAGAGGTAATGATCGACACTGTGTGACCGTTACCGTAAACGAAGAAAGGCCACGAATATATATTAGCTTTGATGTGTCTAGTGACAAGATACCCAGAAGCCATACCCATCAGGAACATCAATGCCAAAGAAATCACCGAAAAGTTACTAGATTTTTCTACCAA